>NC_045781.1:12557726-12860756 GCF_008692025.1 Phocoena sinus
TCAGAGCCAAGGGCCAGGAAAGGAAGGAGGGACACTCTCCATCTACCAGATTCATCTGCCAAAGTCCACCCTGCCTGCCTCAGGCCTCCAGGAGCTTCCCCAGGAAGCGGAGGTTGAGGATCTTGAGCTGTTCATCAAGGTCCATGCGGACTATGCCATCCTCGCCATCAATGCTCAGCAGGACACCTGTGGCTTCCCGATCCTCACCCAGGATCACCTTCACCTGGGGGGGGCGGGGACGACATGACACATGGGGTCACGGTCCTTGGCAGCAGCCCAATGCCCCCACATCCCTTTGTCCTCCCTTACCTTGTTGTTCTTGGTCGGGGTGATGGGCTCCAGGTGCTCACTGGAGATGCTGACAACCTTCTCGCTGTCCTTCAGGTATACGGAGCACATGCCTCCCTGGGGGTGGGGACAGCCTGGTCAGCCTGGCCTGCTCCCAACACAGGACTGATACCACCCCCCCCCCCCCCTCAAGGGACATAGGATCAGGGCTTATTCTAAGAAGTCACTTTCCCAAAGTGACACAGGGGCAGGAAAGGTGAAGGCTGGGCCTGGTTCCAAGGCCTGGGGTCTGTGGTGTATGGGGGCAGGGTGATCAGATCAGCAAGGAAAGCTCCAGCATGAAGCTAACTTAGGCCAAAAGGGAGACTGTTTCTCAGGCTCTTGACTCATCGTGTCCCAAACTGGCCTCAGTTTCTTCCCCACACTCACTTCTCATCCTGGGTCTCCGTCTCAAGGATGGCCTCATGGTCCCCGGCACCAGCCAGAGCTCTAGACCTCGTCTTAGTCAGCAACTTCACCAACAACCTCCAGCTCTGAGGCCTGTCCATTCAGCCTCCTGAGGGGTCTCTCCCACCTCCCTCTTTCCTCTCCTCCCCACAGCCCTATAGTACAGCCTGACCTCCCTCTGGGCTCCCAGCCCCTGATCCAACTATGACAGAACAACATAGTGAATTGATTCCAAACCACGGATCTGATCCCACCACTCCCCTGCTTAGATTCCTCCACCAACTACCAGTGCCCTCAGGACACAATCCAAGTTCCCCAGGCTGGCATGTGACCAGCTCCAGCCACTCCTCTGGCCTCATCACTCACCTTCCCCCTTGAATCTTTATGTTCCAGCCACAATGAAGAGACTTCAACCCCCCAAATGTGCCAGGCTTTCCCTCACCTCCAGGCCTTTGCACGTGCACTCTATCTAGAACACACTCAACCCCTTCCCCAGCCATTGCTCTCGGCTTACTCCTGCTCATTCTTCAGGTCTCAGCGCAGATGTCACCTTCTCCCGGAAGCCATCCCTGATCCCTTCCAAAGTTGGATAAGGTGCCTCCCTGGGTTCACATAGCTCCCCTTTCCCTCTGGGCTTCCTATATCCCAGCTCTGGCCACTTGGGCTGTCACTGTCTGGAGACATGTCTGTCTCCCCCGCTGGAATGTGAAATCTGTGAGGGTAGGGCCTGGAGCTGTCTTCCTCTCTGGTGTTTAATTAATTCAATTAATATTTACTGAGGGGCCAACAAGGTGTCAGTCCCTCATCTAGGAACTGGGGCTACTTGGGAAGAAAATATAGGCTTGGTAATCAAAGAACCACACCAGGGTAAACTTTAAGCTTTTAAACAGGTAGATAACATGAAAAAGAATTACATGGACCCATAAGAGACAGATCTGAGACAGCCCAAGTGCTTTCTTGAAGGATGAGTAGGAGTTAACTAGACAAAGAATGGCAGGAAGAGAGTTCTCTAGACAGGGAAAAGTAATAAGCAAAGGCCCTGAGGCTGCAGAGAATTCAGTGACTGAGAAGAATGGAGAGAGGCCAGCAGAGCTGGAGCTGGGAACGCCTGGGGGGCGTGGGTGCCTGGCGCTAAGCCGAAGCCTGGCACAGAGGAGCACTTAGTCCATGTTACTGAACTGATCTTAGAAGAGTATGTCAAAAAGTAACCACACTCCTGGGTGCCAGTCACTGTCCCAGGCCGTTGGGGGCCCAGCCATGAGCACAAAAGGCAGAAGTCCCTGGCCTGTAGAGCTTACATGCCAAACCTTTCCACATCTATTTTTCCAGCTATAAATGAGTACTGGAAAATGGGGATAGACAGTTAAAAAGAAAACAGAAAACAGTAACCAGAGAGACTGGGGACCCCAAAGGAAAGGATGCCCGTCCACCCACCAGCCTGGGTGCTTACCGTGACACTGCGGATGACGCCTGTCTGCCCCACCACTTGTGTATCCAGGTAGGTGTCCCGCACCTTCACCTGGATGTCCGTGGTCACCCAGTCGCTGGAGTTCTGCTCAATGCCTGAGCCCGGCGTGTGTGGGTTGTAGCCACCAGGGGAGGGAGCTCCAGGTGTCATCGGACTATAGCCAACAGGGCTTGGGCTGGGGCTGGCCTGTAGGGAAAAAGGGATGGGGTCATTGGGAACAGGTTATTTGGCCTGGTTGTCCCTATAGGCCCAAGGCCCATCCTAGCCCACCACCCTCAAGGGCATGCCAAGTGAGCAGTACCTGATAGGCCATGGGCGAGGGGGTGGGGTGGTAGCTGGCTGGGGAGTGGGTGTTCTGGTAGCCTGCTGGGCTTGGCGCCACCTGGTGGTAGCTCTGGGGGCTGGGGCTGGGCTGGTAGGAGCCTTGCGGGGAGGGGGCTGCATAGGGGGAGAACTGGTCTGTGTTGTACCTGCAGAGATAAGGAGAGGTGTGGGGCATTAGCTGGGGGCATTAGAAGGGGAGAGAAGGAGGTGGTGGCAGTGGGGAGGGTTTGGACAGCGGGTGATAAGGCCTAGCCCCAGTGGACTCACATGGCTGGCGTCCCTGGCGTCTGCGGGTTGTATTGTGGATTGACCTGCGGGGACGAGGGGTCTGGGTAGCCAGGTGTTTGGGGATTGGGGGTGCCCCCATAGGCCTGTGGGGATGGTGTAGGCTCATCATCGAACGCGTACTCATATTCTTCCTCAGCCCTGTTGGGGAGAGACGTCTGTTGAGAATGACTGTGGTGATCGCAATGATATAGCAAATGCTTCCAGAACAGCGCTGAACACCAGGCAAAACCAAGGCAACTTCATCCTCACAAACAGCCCCATCCAGAGGCCTCCATTTCACAGGTGAGGAGACTTGGGAAATAGAGATGAGGTTGCCCAAAGTGACATGACCAAGATCACACAATTTGTCTCCAAGCCCAGGTCTTGACCACAGCATGCTACTACGATGGGAGCTGGAGAGATTACTTTGCCCCCAGCCCCAGCCTTGCCTACCCCTTCACATAACCAGCCTGGAGCTGAGAGCAGAGAACACAGGGTGGACCACACAGACCCGTCCATCACACAGAAACACAGCAGAACCATTCACGTACATGGGCACACACACCCAGTGGCTCAGGAAACCCTGCCCCAGCCCCCAAGCTCCTGGCCCTCACCGTGACGGTGTGTTAGGATTGTTGGGGTCCCAGGCCCCACTCTGGGCAGGAGTGCGGCTGCCATCATGCAGGGGCGTCTGAGAGCCATAATGCGGGGTGCGACTACCTGGAATGGGAGAGATGTGTGTCCATCAGTTCTGTCCTGCCTCCAGATCCCCCCACATTGCCCCTCATCCCCGTCCCGTGGGAGTGCTCACCATCCTGGAGAGGCGTCTGAGAGCCGTACATGGGCGTGCGGGAGCCAGAGCCGTACATGGGCGTCTGGGAGCCATACATGGGTGTCCGCCCATAGGTCGAGGTCATGCCGCCCGGGCGCCGTGAGCCCCTGTAGACACAGAGAACAAGTGGGGTGAGTAGGGTCCTTGCACTACCCAACAACCTCCCTCCCAGCCCTGACCTGGCCCGTACACCGTGGTGAGGCGCTGACGGTCCACTGAGATGGTCTGGCAGGTGGAGTGCAGCTCCACGCGGGCTGTGGACTCCGTGGCATCTTTTACCACGCCAATGTAGCCTGGTGGGGAGGCAGGAGGTCAGGCTGGGTGGGCTCTCCTTCACCGTGCCCCTCCCCAGGCCTCCACACAGTCTTGCAGGTCACCTTTGTAAGGCCCCTGGGAGATGCGCACAGTCTGGCCGATGAGCTCGTTGTCTCTCCGCCCCCGGCCCCTGCTCATGCCGCCACTGCCACCACCCGGGCTGCCAAAGCCACCACGCTGACCTGGGGAAGAAGACTGTCACCAGTCCCTGGGGCCATCCTCTCATGTGCTGTGCCCACAGTCAGGGTACCCTCCAGCCCCCTCTTCACCCTCCACCCTTGGGTTAGGAGGCTCCTCTGGGGGCCCACCACCAGAGCCCTGGGCTTTCCCATCACAGCCCTAGCCACCCTGGGCTGCACTGTGGTAGGGGTCGGGTCTCCCCTGGGCTGTGAGCCCCATCATGGTCGGGCCAGCCCAGAGCAGACACTCAGTGAGTGTGGGCTGAACAGCCTCT
The DNA here is from genome assembly GCF_008692025.1 of Phocoena sinus. NCBI lineage: Eukaryota > Metazoa > Chordata > Mammalia > Artiodactyla > Phocoenidae > Phocoena > Phocoena sinus. Next base: position 12,562,122 of record NC_045781.1, read on the forward strand.
CTCTTCCACCCCCCAGACATATCCCCACCCCAAATTCCCCTCACCTCCAGCACTGGGGTGCATGGGGCTGCTGATCCGGGGGCTCATAGGGGCAAAGCCACCTACTGTGAAGTTGGTCACATCTCGCGGCTGGGGAAAGGGCAAGAAGTGAAAAGGAAGGCAGGGCCTGGATGACAGGCTCCCAGCCCCCACACCACACTGCCTGCTGCCATTTGGGAACAGTTCCTGATTGAACCTGCCCAGCAGCCATGCCTCCCTCCTTCTGGTCACGATGCCTCAACTTCCCTTTGGGAAAACAGTCACCCCTATGCCATTGTGGGCCTGTCAATCAAGAGGCCCAGGCCTCCCTTGGGCAAGGAGTGAGACTAAAATGTGGTAGTCAGGAATTTAAACCCCCAGTGACACAGAAACTGCAAGCCATGGGAATTCAGCATTCCACCTGCAGGGCCTGAGAAAACCATCTCCTGGTCCCAGCTCCCCAGATCCCAGGTTTGATTTCCTTTCTGATACCTGGTTCTGTACAACTTCCCTACAAATCCCACCTCAGGAACTCTGCTTTCCCCTGAGACATTCAGGTGGCTCTCTGACCCTCCTTCAGGTCTCTGCTCCAATGCCACCTGGAGCAGCGCCCATCATTCTGTCTCCTTGTCCCGTTTTATTTTTCTTCACAGTGCTTGCCATCAGCCCCAGGTGTATCATGCATGTATTTATTTATCTGTTCGTCTCCAGAGCAACAGCACTAGAAAGGCAGAGGTTTTTCTGTCTTGTTCACTGCCGTACCCCCAGTGTCAAGCACCTAACAGGTGCACAATAAAACTGAATGAACAAATTATTTGGTAAATAGCTCAGTGTCCCAATAACCCTTTTTTTCCATACTTTGCCAAGGACCTGACACTGACACTTGCCCTCCTAATCCTCCACAAGCCCATTCTTGTCACTCCTGGGGTCAGGGTAGGTCAGAGAGCCGAGTCAGGTGGTCAACAGACAGGGTGCCACCATGCCTGTCTCACCTTCGAGCCCCCTGCCAGCACCAGATGGCGGGTCTTGCAGACAAACATGCCCCCGTTCTCTACCAGTTTCTTGCAATGCAGGAAGGCGAAGCTGCGGAAGAGATGGCGAATCTCGCCCTCCCGGCCCTGGATGGGGAAGGACAGTCACTCTCGTGGCCATGCCCCACCCCAACTCTTTCAGATGTGACAGACGGGCAGGAGCTTATACTCACTGAGTGGGGGCCATCAATGACCTTGACAATGTCTTTCACATGGATGTTGTTCTGTTCTGAGTCCAGGGCCACGGCAAAGCGGTTGTCCTTCTTCCGGGTCACAGCCTGGTGCCTGACAGTCACCACCTTCCCATACATGTTCAGCACCTATGGAGGGAGGGGAGGGGATACTGAGGGGATGAGAGTAGAAAGGGGTGATGTGGAGCAGGGCTTCCCTACAGTGGGATGATTATTCCTGTAGGAGACTGTCCCAAGCTCTGCAGGACGTCTAGACTCCCTGACTCTGGGGCAGGTAATGTCAGGGAACCACCCCCCAGGCACTGGGTCAACCGAAAATGTCCCCAGTCATATTCCAAAACACCCTCTGGGAGGAGCCTCCATTCCAACTGAGCATCAGGGACCTGAGAGATGAGCAGAGGAACAGATGTTAACATAATAGCTAATGTCTACCCATCACTCTGTGCCAGACCCATGCTAAATCCTTCACACAAGATTTCACTGAGGCCTCAAAATTTCCCTCTGAGATGGATGCTGTCACAATTCCCATTTTATAGAGGGGAAATCTCAGGCCCAGAGAGGGCAAGTTACTAGCCCAGGGTCATACAGCACAGAGCAACAGAGCTGAGATGTGAATCCAGAGCCCAAGGTCCTAAGCATTTATGCTCTGTGGCTCCCACATGCACAGTGAAGGGGAGGAAGGCACCAGCAGCACCCAGCCCTTGAGAAAGCACCGAATGCCTGGGTACGCATCTGATGTCACGGATTCAGTCACAACTAACGAAGTATATGCTGCTGCTATCTTCTTTTTACAGGGTGTGACACTGAGGCACAGAGAGGGTAAATGACACGCACTTGTCTGATACCACACAGCTGGCCATGGGTGACAGAGCCAGGTCTGCAACCCTGCGCAGTCTGGGATCTTAGCCACCATGCCACCTCCCAGGATGAGGAGCTGGAGGGAGAGGAAGCCCCTAGAGTAAGCCTGCCTCTGCGTGCAGCACACACACCTGGAAGGTCTCCCGCTCCAGTCGCACGATGACACCCACGGTCTGGGGGTCCAGCTGCACCAGCTCCCCCCATTCATGCTGGCCCCCGACATCCACACCTGATGCCGTCTCTGAGCAGAGCTGCAGGTCCCGGGGGAGCACCTTCAGCTGTGGGAGACGGGAAAGGGTGAAGCAGGGTCCACGTGGCTCATCGGCCTCGGTCTCCTCCTGGCACATTCACCCCACTCCCAGCCCTCCACTAGCTACCTCGTGCATGGTGAGGTCAGAGAAGAGGATGACGAAGTTCTCCTCCACCCGCACAATGAGGCCTGTGTCGCCCTCGAACCGGCCGGCAATCACCTTCACGTGGTCCCCCATCTTGAAGTACTTCCGAAGTTCCTGGGCCGGGAACTCCAGCATGTCCTAGGGATCGGGTGTGAGGACAACAAGCAAGTCAGGGGAAGTCACCACAACCCATCTGTCTCCCCATCTTCAGATTCCACTCGTAGTCTCAGAAAGACCCTGGCCAAAACCCACTCCAGGCTCACACCCCCAACCACAGACTACCCCAGGCCACCTGGACCAACCTCAGCCTGCCCCGGAGACTCAGGACATCAGCCTGGACAACCCTTTACCCCGCACAGAGACAGCCTGTCCCCAAGACATATGACACCAGACTAGACACCTCCTCAGACCCACCTGGAGACAGCCTCACCCCAGACACACCATGCTGGGCCTAGACAAGCCTCAGACACAACCACCCCTAAGCAAACTAAAACCAGTGACCTCAAGATTACTCCATGGTTTCGTCATGCCCTCAACCCACCACGTACATACGGGCAGCATGGTACCCACCTTGAGGTCCTCGTGCTTGGGCATTATGGTGATCTTGTTGCCATCCACGCTGAGGATCTTGCCCTGCAGGTTGATGAGCTCACCCTCACACACCTCCACATTGTCCCCAGGTTGGAAGTTGTGTTCCCGCTCCTTCCCTGTGGGGGGAGGCACAGGGCTAACTTGAGGGCTGCTCACCATGGGCCGCCCCCTCCCTGGCCTGGGTTACTGACCAGGACCAAATACCTGTGCTTTCAGTCACCACCTCGAGGTCGATGCCCTCTGGCTGGTCCTCAAATTTCTCCAGCTCAGAGAGTGTGGGCTTCACACCCTCCGTGATCTGAGCCCCAAGAGACAAGAGGAAGAGAAGGAAGTGGATGAAAGTCAGCGTCACAGCCCAGCTGAGCGGACTGGAGAGATGGTGAGATTAATCCCCTGGGGATGCTCCTAACTTGAGGATCCAAGACGAGCCCAGATAACCCACTGCTCTGGGGCCTGGACCGCAGGAGGGAGAAAGCTTGGCCTCCCCGCTTCCCACCGCCATTAGCACGACCCCCTCTGGGACCCTCACCACAGCAGACATGGCAAAGCTCTTGAACAGAAAGCCCTTCCGGCTGTAACGGTTCCCCTCGAAGATGAGGAAGTCACCATCAGAGGCAACATCACCCCCCAGGGACCTGGGAGTTTGTGGGGGAGAGAACATTGGAAGCGGAGGTTAAGAGGAGAATCTTGCTGTACCTCAGTCTCCTCTGCTGGCAAAGGGGGAAAAGGACACAGGATGCCTGAGCCATCCCCTCCCAAAACACACACCCCTTGGCGAGAGTGACCTCTCACAAAGCCCAAAGGCCCCGCCTCAACGGAAGGGCGCACAGCACCCACCTTCTTGCACCCTGCTGCCCCCCGTCCCTGCTTTATTTTCCACTACAGCAAGTTTGACCCATCTTCCTAACTAGAATGGCAGCTCCAGAAGGGGGGGACTTAGCATCTTTTATTCACTATTTCCCCTATAACAGGGCCTGGCACACAGCAGGCACTCGGTGAGTACTAGCTAGACAAAGTATCAGACACTGCTAACAGTTAACACTCACGGACACATATGACCTCACCGACTCCTCCCCAAAGCCCATGACATCAGTAATATGAGCCTTGTTTCCAGGGAAATGAGAGAACGAGGCTCAGGGAGGGCACACCACACGGCCAACATGGCCGAGCCCTTGAGTCTGAGAGTCAAGATTCAAATGCAGAGGGGCGGGACTCCCAAGCCTGTGCTTAACTCTAATGGCCCTGCATGTGGGACAGGGGGACCTTAGTTCCTGCCCATGCTTCTAGAGTGGGGAGGGAAAGCCTGCCCCGCTCTCAAAAACGGAGCACTGGGGAGCAGGCTGAGCTCCTCCTGCCGAATGCTCAATCATCTTCTCATTCACACGCTACATTTGGCAAGAGGCAAGACTGCTCAGCTGCGCATGTCTGGGCACTGCGTCAGACCGGCTACTGGGGGGCAGGGAAGGGTCACTCTAGTTTGTGCTCAGCAGGGGATGTCCAGACGGGTGGAGACCACTGGTGTAAAGGAGTCCAATTCAGGCATGTGAAGTATTAATCTGGCCTGGCCTGGAGGTATTAGCCCAGGCTGGCAAATCAAAAGGCTCATTCTACAGTCCAGCCTTTAACAGAATGAAAAACTGGCTGCTCATGATGTGTTTCCGGAACAGGACCAGAGGAAAAGCGTCACTGGCTCTCGTTTCTCCAACTCCTCCTCTCCTGCCCTCCCGCTGGAGCCCCCAGCAGCCCTGGAACACTGGAAACCCTGGGCTGCTCCAATGCTCTATCCAGCGGGGAGGGGGAGGGAGACACCCTGAGTGGAAGGGGCTCTGTACCCACAACTGAGGTGTCCAGGCATCAGGAGATGAGGGTAAGAGACTTTATAAAGCCTGATGTGTTGATAAATCTCATTTCAATATGTGATACCATTAATCACACTTACTAGGTGTCAAGTGTTGTTCTGGGTACACACACATATTAAATCATTTGAGTCTCAATACAATCCTAGGAAGTGGGGGTTACTATTATAATCTTTCCAGCAGAGGAAACCAAGGCACAAGGATGTTAAATAACATGGCTAAGGCTATACTGCCAAGCTAACCACTCACAAACTACAGATGGCTCTGGGAGCCCAGCCCTGTGGGGGAACCTGCAAAGGCATATCCTCCACCACAGTTCTGGGCACCCAGCCTGGCCCAGCCCAAGGACACTCACCTGATCTTTTCTGCATCAAATAGCCTCTGTGGAGGCCGCTTAAACTTCTTCCTTTTGGCAAACCAGTCTTTCTGTGTAGGAAAAGGGGCATGAGTAGGAAGGGTGAGGGACGAGGGCTTGGCCACCAGCAGGGGTATCAAGCACCCCCTCTCCCCACTGGCAGCACATCCCCATGATACCAAGCTCATTCGGGCCTTGATGCGGTCGTAGTCGATGCGCGGGATCATCTTTAGGGAGATGGTGTTTTGGCTGGGCTCCACGTAATCCACCTGAGAAGGCCAGACAGGTGGTCAGCAGGGGCCCAGCCCTCCCCTCCTGACCCCGGACACAGAAAGGGAAAGGAGATGCCAGGAAGGGCAAGGGACAGAGGGTGATGGGGAAGAAATGAAACTGCTGACAAGTCCCCCAAATTCACTCTCTAGCCTGTCTTCCCTCCATTCTGAAACTGAATATCCACTGCCATCTTGACATCTCCACCTGGATGTCTAGAAGGTCCCGCACACCCAGCATAATTGCAACTAACCTCCTGATTGCCCCAAACCCACTCCTCTCCCCATCTTGTCCCTCTCCATCCTTCCTTCTTCTCAGGCACACAACGTGGGACGCATTCTTCACTCCTTTTTTTTCTCTTATACCCATATCCAACCTGGTAGCAAACCAGTCAGCTCTGCCTTCAAAAATTCTGACCTCTCCCCTCTCCTCTACTACTGCAGCCTCAGTCCTGTCCTACCATCACCTGCCACCTAGGCTGTGGCAGCAGTCTCCTCACTGGTCTCCCTGCTCCCGTGGCCCATCCAGTCTATTGCAGGGTTTCTCATCTGGGTAAGCCTTTGTTGTGGCGGCCGTCCCGCGCCTTGACGGATGTTAGCAGCACCCCTGGCTTCTAGCCCCTAGATATCAGACTCAACTCCCTCCCCAGGTGAAACAATCAGAAATGTCTCCATTCATTGTGCAAGGTCCCCTGGGGGTACCCCTGCTTGAGAACCAGTGGTCTAGTCCCAATGCAGTCAGCAGCGTAATCCTATCAAATCCAAGCCACACTGTATCCCTTAGAACCCTCCCACCTGACTCCAGTAAAAGCCAAAGCTCTAGGATGAGACACAGGCCCCGTTGCCTTCCTCAACTCATCTCCTGCCACTCTCACCCTCATTCACTCTGCTTCGGCCAGTGACGGTCCTAGCTCATGGGCTGCCTTCTGCCACACCCCTTCCCCGAGAACTCCACGTGGCTCACTCCCTCACCACCTTCAGATCTTTACTCAACACGCATAGAACATGCACAGAAGATGGTCATCCGTTTCCTGTGTGCTCACAACAAAGTCCAGACTCTGCTTCACCTGATCCGTGTGGGGTTCTGCTCTCTGCACTAGTCAGGGGGCTGGAAAGGACAAAGAGAAAGGAGGGGAGGACAGAACAGAGAGCCCTGGCCTCCTCGGCCACCCCAGCCCAGCCCAGCCCCAGACACCTGAGCGATGTCGTCCTTATAGATGCCCCGCTTGAGGCGGACCCAGGATTTTGGTTTCAGGTTGGCCACTTCCTTCACCACTTTGAGCACATCTGTCATCTCCTTGATGGGCACCATCTGCTGGTTCCAGTAGCCAAGCCGCAGGTTGCCCACGCCCTCGATGGCCTGCTTCACGTGGGTCTGCTTGTAGGCCTCCACGTAGATGTAGCCCTTCACATGCTCTGGTGCCACTACCGACTTAATCTGCAGGGGCTGGAGGGCCGAGCCAGTGAAAAGAGACAGTGAGACACGACTGCTGGTACCAGTAATGACTGCCACCTCAGCAGTCTCTCTTCTAGGAATTTATCCCACAGAAACATGTTTGTGCAATGACCCCCACACAGGGACATTCACTGCAGAGCCATTTAGCATAGACAACGAACAAGACTGGAAATTTTTAAATGCCCCCAAAGAGGGATTTGTTAAGTTATGGAATGACCATACAGACATAACTCGTTTTACTGCTCTTTGGCTTTATAGCACTCTGTAGCTATTGTGTTTTTTACAACTGAAGGTTTGTGACAGCCCTGCAGGGAGCAAGTCTATCGGTGCCATTTTCCCAACAGCAATTACTTTTTAGTTAAGGAATGTACACTGGTTTTTTTAGACATAATGCTATGACACACTTAATAGAATACAGTATAGTGTAAACATAACTGTTGCATGCACTGGGGAACAAAAAAATTCATGTGACTTGCTTTACTATGATATTCACTTTATCGTGAGGGTCTGGAACCAGTATCTCCGAGGTCTGCCTGTACCATGAAATACAATGTAGTACTTAAAAAAACAATGAGATGGATCTATATGTAGTGACACAGAAAGATATCCAACATATGTTCTGTGGAAAAAGCAACTAGAACCAAAGAGAGCTGGAGTGACTATACTAACAGCAGCACAGACTTAAAGACAAAAATTGTTACCAGAGACAGAGGACATTTAATAATGATAAAAAGTTCAATCCATCAAAAAGATATAAGAATTATAAATGTATATGAACCTAACAACAGAGCCTCAAAATATAGGAAGCAAAAACCAACAGTAATGAAGAGAGAAATTGGTAATTCACCAATAATAACTGGTGACTACAATACCCCACCTTCGACAATGGATAGAACAATTAGACAGAAGATCAACAAGAAAACAGAACACTTGAGCAACTCTACAAACCAACAAGACCTAACAGACATCTATAGCTAAACAGTCTGTCAGTGGAATTCTCAGGGGCACACTGAACACTCTCCAGGATAAACCATATGTTAGGCCACAACACAAGTCTCAAATGTAAAAGGATTGAAATCATATCAAGTATAATATATTCTTCAACCACACAGAATGAAGTCAGAAATCAAAGGAAATTTACAAGGTTCACAAATATGCAGAACACACTTCTAAGTAACCACTTCAAAGAAGAAATCGTAAGGGAAATTTTAAAATATTTTGAGATGATGAAAACAAAAACACAACATACTAAATTTATGGGATGCAGAGAAAGCTGTGCTTAGAGGAATTTACAGCTGTAAACATCAATTTAGAACAAATTTTTTTTCAAATCAATAACCTAACCTTCCACCTTAAGAAACTAGAAGAGAAAGAGGAAATTAATCCCAAAGCAAGCAGAAGGAAGAAATAATAAAGATCAGAGTGGAAATAAGTAAAATAGAGGTTAGAAAAACAATAGAGAAGACCATCAAAACCGAAAGTTGGTTCTTTGAAAAGATCAACAAATTTGACAAACCTTTAGCCAGACTGACCAAGAAAAAAAAGAAAAAACTCAAATTACCAAAATCAGGAATGAAAGAAAGGACATTACTACCAACCAAACTTACAGAATTTTAAGGCATACTATGAATAACTGCATGACAATAAGTTAGATAACCTAAAGGAAATGAATGTTTTGTAGAAAGACATAAATTACTACAACTGACTCAAAAAGAAATAGAAAATGTGAATAGACCTATAAGAGGTAAAAATATTGAATTAATAAGCAAAAAGCATACACACACACACACACACTCACAGACACACACACACACCCAAAGCCCAGGATTAGATGGCTTCACTGGTGAAATCTACCAAACATCTAAAAAATTAATACCACTCCTTCACAAATTCTTCCAAAAAATAGAAGAGGGGGGAACATTCCCAATTAATCCTATGAATCCATTATTACCCTGATACCAAAACCAGACAAAGACATCCTAAGAAAACTACAGACCAACATCCCTTATAAACATAGATGCAAAAATCTGTAATGAAATAGAAGACCAAATCCAGCAACATGTTTTCATACAGTACGTGAATTATATTTCAATTTTTTAAAAAGCACCTCGTTTGTTTCCATATTCGCTGTGATAGTGAAAAATGGAAACCACCTTATGCTTACTGTCATGGAAAGATGACTATGGTATTGACAAAAGGCTCTCTGCAGAATGATACGTATATAATACCTTTTGTTTTTTAAATACCTATTTTTCAATATGCAGAGAAGACAGTCTGGAAAGACACACAAACCAACAGTAATTACTTCTGAAAAATGGAACTTGCGTATGGAGAGATTTTGGCTTTCATGATATACATGTACCACTTCAGTCCCATCTCAAATGGGGTCACTAGAATCTTGCCCAGGGCATAGGGTAGAAGTCTGAGCACATTCAACATCATGATTTGCAAATCCTGCAACTGTCCACTTGGTCCCACTGACACACACCCACTGTTTTGGCAGGTAAAAGCTATGCACTCAGCCTAACACAAATCATATTCAGTGAGAAAGTTACCAACCAGCACGTCCTGGTTCCAAAACTAACAATTACGCCTATGATAACAATTACATTTACTGAACACAAGCTGCAGAACAAGTCCCGGCTAAGGATTGGACATATTCAAATATACTTAATCCTAACGATGCTGAGGGGCAAGCAAGGGGCACAACGAAGGGAAGCGGCTTGATAGAGGCCACACAGTGAGGAAGCAGCAGGGGCAGGATTCAAAACCCAGGAGTCTAAAGAAAAATCTGTGCCCTTAATGCAGCATCTGCTGCCTTGCACGCAGCCAGCATTACTTCATGTTTTGTGTGTTGTGTGTGAATGAGCCCTTAAGGGGCAGGGACCAGCTCTGGCATGGTCACGGCTGTATCCTCAGCATCTCCCAATGCCGGGACCAGCCCAGAGGAGGGGCTCAGTGGATTTTGATAACTGAGTGAAAGAGAGAAGGAAGGAATTCTCCTCCCCAAAGGCCTGTTCTGTGATGCACTTAGCCACACTGCCCTATGGTGGGACTCGCAACCGAACAGTAAGAGGGTGACAGCTGCCCACCAGGGTTGGTGAACAGGCAGAACTCATTCTCAGGCAGAAAAGGCTCAGGGAGCTAGATGGCTGACTTCCAGAGGGGTGCAGAGGCTGGGGAATCCTGCCAGAAATGCAGAAAGAATGAAGACAGTACCTCTGTAAGGCATGAAGAACACTTTGATCCAGAAAGTAGTCATTTTCTAGCTGAAGCAGCTCACCTACCAGGCAGTGCGGCTCAGCGCAAGGGGTATCTGGAACCCCTGAACTTGTACTGTCCCTCACTCTGGGCTTTACCTGTCTCTCACCCACGAGCTGCTTGCCTACCCAACTTACCGTGTCTGTGAACTGGTAGGCAATGAACTTGCGCATCAAGGAAATGGCTGTGGCCCGTTCCTCCCCAATCTGGAAGAAGAAAGGCAGACTTAAGAGAAATGACAAGATGGAGAACAGGACATAGAAAAGGGGGCAGGAGACAGCAGCAAGAAAGACAGAGTCGGGGGAGGGCAAGATAAGGGTAGGGGATTAAGAGGTACAAACTACTATGTATAAAATAAAATAAAGCTTTAAGGACATATCGTACAACACAGGGGACATAGCCAGTATTTTCTAATAACTATAAATGGAGTAGCTTTAAAATACTGTGAATCACTATGTTGTGCACCTGAAATTTACATAATATTGTAAGCCAATTATACCTCAATGAAAAAAAGAAAGAAAGAATCATCAAGCAAAAAAGATAAAGTAAGACAGTGGGAATTCCCTGGCCGTCCAGTGGTTGGACTTGGCACTCTCACTGCCAGGGGCCTGGGTTCAATCCCTGGTTGAGGAACTAAGATCCTGCAAGCCACGTGGCGTGGCCAAAAAAAAGATAAAGGCCAAAAAAAAGAAAAAGTAGGAGAGAGGGAGGAGCAAGAGAGATGGAGCGATTACAGAGCAAGAGTAATGGACAGCAAGAAAAACAGGGAGGAGACACTGAGTGAGGGAGGGAGAGGGGAGGGGAGGAGGAGGGTGGGGGGAGAGAGACGGATGTAGAGGCAGACAAAAGGAAGAGAGTGACAGATCAAGGAGACCCCGGAAAGACAGAAGGAGAGTTCCCCCCAACGAGGCCGCCTCTCCCTTTCCCCTGCCTCCCCCAAGCCATGAGGCCAGAGCACATACCTTACATTTGACAGTCCACAGATTGGGATCCCTGACAAGAGAGGAAAAGGAAGCCTTTTAGTGAAACTGTCTCCTCATCATGAAACATACAAATCACCACACCCATCCTTCTTCCTCTCCCTCCACACCCTCTCCCTTCTCCATCCTTCCATCCATAAGCAGAGAGGAGAACAGTGCCAATCTGCCCTTCCCCTCTTTTCCCACCATCCACCACTCTGTCTGTGTGACACTGTGACCTGATTTATTTCAGGGAGTGAGCCGTGTGGGCACATCACCCCAGTAAAAATTCCCACCTCGGCCCTCCTGTCCCACCCCCTTACTTGACTCCCGGGAGCAGCTGCTGCTGGGTGATGTCATCCGAGAGCTCATCGGATCCTCCATACACCCTGGAGAGAGAAGGGCCGTCAGGAAGGAAGGGGTCTGTCAGACCCCTGACCCTTCTCGGAAAGGAACCACCTGCTCCCAGCCTCCCATCAGCCCAGCCCACACCCTTACGTCTCTCCCACAGATGACTTTGCGTATTTCTTCATGTAATACTCGCCCAGTTCTTCTTCTCGCTGGTCCCTGGGGTGTGAGGGGGAAAGTAAACAAGAATTGAAGGTTGAGGATAGGAGGGTGGGCTGACCTGCCCCCAAACCTCCCTTTCCCCTCACTGCTTACCTCCAGAGGTTTTGTAGGCGGCGAGCCCCGGAACGGTCTTCATCCAAGACAACATTGTCGATATTGGAGGCTGCAAAAAAAATGGGCAGATGGGGTGAGTAAGGGGAGATGAAGAGCAAGCAGGGGCCTGGAGAAAGCGGTGGGGGTTAAGGGGGTCAGAGGTGGGTCCTGGGGCGGCAGATGCCTCACTGAGGAAACCCCTAACCCTCATCTTCCTATTCTGGCCTACTCAGCATCCTGCTTCTCAGTGTCCTCCTTGGGGATGGGGCCCAGCAGTTGGGGACATCCAGCTGTTCCCCATCTCATTGCCACTGCCTAAGCACATCCTGAACTCCGTCCCAGCCCCCCAACCCCTTCACCCTGCTACCGGCAATGCTCACACTCACACATACACGCACACATAAACACATACACGCTTTCCCAGGCCAACAACTGCTGGAGACCTGGCCCCAGACCCCCTGCCTCTGGACCCTACGTGAGTCAGAGCCCCCGGGGCCGGGGAGGGGTCAGGGGTGAGGGAGGGTGCCACAGGCAGGAAGGAGGAGATGTCAGGATATGGGAGGAGGGTCGGGGAAGCACACTTTTCAGGTTCTTACCTTCAATCTCTTCTACTTGGAGGAAGAGGAGGTGGTGGTGGTGGTGGTGGTGGTGGTGGTGGTGGTGGTGGTGGGCGAGGGCAGACAAAGTATGAGCCAAATTATAGCAGCGAAATCAACCAATGGGTTGGGGGAAGGGGAAGGGAGGGACACAAGAAGGTTGAAAATCAAAAGTAAAGGCCAGGCACCAGGTGGTGGGGGGAGAAGCCGAAATGTATGAGGCGCACAGAACGGAAAATAACAGGGAAGGGGTGGCACTGGCCCAGGAAGTGGGGGGTATCTTGGGATAGAGCCTGTCCCACCCCCACAGCCCCCAGAAGGGATTCACTGGGGCCCTAGGAGCCCAGAGTCCTCTCCCCACAGCCCCCATCCCCCCAACTCATGGGCCTAAAAGGAAAAGGGTGCGGAGCTGGCCTCTCTGGCAACGACAGAAAGAAGCAAGGTGAGGAGGGTGTGGGTTGGGGTGGCTCTGGGCATGGGGGTGGGGGTGGGCTCTCAAGGCCCTCTCGGCCACACCCCCAGTGGTCTCCCAGAGGTGGGGCCCACACACACCTTTCTCCAGGATGTCCTCTGCTCCATCCTCCCACTGGTCCTCATCCTCATACTCATCGTCCACATCTGGAACGGGAACGCCAGGTGATCAGCGGGGCATCCAGGGAAAAGATGACCTCATGACAACAGCTCCCAGGAAACATCTCCTCTGGGCGACAGGCACTACAAATCCCCACCTCACAGGTCAGCACACTGAGGCTCGGACAGGTGAGGCTCTCATCCAAAGCCTCAGAACTGCCTCAAGCAGCAGGGTCAGGTCTAATGTGCAGATCCACCTGACTCTGGTAGTCATTCCTCCCCCTACCACACACAGATCCATTTTAAAAATAAGCAAGCAGAAAAGTCCCCTCCCAACTATCAAGGGAAGGGAAAATTGGTATATAGTTTTTTTTATTTGTTTGTTTTTTTAAAGATAGGGTTTGTGGTTTGTTGGTTTTATTATTATTCGCTTACATTTGTAACAGCCAACCCTTATTGAGAGCGTACTGTGTGCCCTGCCCTCCTCTGAGTACTTCCCAAATTCCTCATTGAATCATCCTGGCAACCCTAAGGGAGGTACCACCATTGTTCTAATTTTACAGTAAGGGCTCTGAGACCCAGAGAGGTCACCTAACTAGCCTAAGGACTCTCAGCTGATACCTGAGAGGCAGTCTGGCTCCAGGGTCCATGCGCTTAACCTCTCCACTACATAACACATGCTCTTGTATGTATTGAATATTACACTAAAAACTGAAACAACACACAACGAAAACATCCAAAGTGCACAGAGGGTGTAAGTGTACAGTGAGTCTCCCTCCCATTTCTAACCCGTCAGTCCCCTTTCTCAGGTGCAACTGTGTGACCAGCTTCTAGTCTAGAGGTAATCTGACCTTATAGAAGAAACGCATATAAATCCCCCACCACTATTTTCCCTTCACACAATTTCTTTCCCTATAAACTTATTTATTTATTTATAGCTGCACTGGGTCTTTGTTGCTGCACGCGGGCTTTCTCTAGCTGTGGTGAGCGGGGGCTACTCTTCATTGTGGTCGCGTGCTTCTTACTGCGGTGGCTTCTCTTGTTGCAGAGCACGGGCTCTAGGCACGCAGGCTTCAGGAGTTGTGGCACGCGGGCTCAGTAGTTGTGGCTCGCAGGCTCTAGAGCGCAGGCTCAGTAGTTGTGGCACATGGGCTTAGCTGCTCCACGGCATGTGGGATCTTCCCGGACAGGGGCTCAAACCCGTGTCCCCTGCATTGGCAGGCGGATTCTTAACCACTGTGCCACCAAGGAAGTCCCCTTCCACACAACTTTTTAACACACTGTTCTGTCCCACCCTCTTTTTTAAAGCAATACTAGTAGCTTGGAGTTCTTCCATAGCAGCACACGCCTCATTATCTGTCCTATAGTTCATTATACCAGGCCCTTATCATCGATGGACATTTAGGTCACCAAACATTTGCAACTGCAAACAGGATCACAGCAAGTGTCTTTGTTCTTGTATCCTTATGTACCTGGAGATCCCTCGATCTCCTAAAAGGGAATTGCTGGATCTAGGGTCCTGATGTGGTAGATGTTAATGGGCACCGCCACAGGCAGTGCTGAATGTCACTCCCACCACCACCAAGTAGGTGTCCCTAGTGGCCCACATCTTTGTCACATGGCATGTTATCCATTCTTTTGATCTGAGCCCATCTGCTGTCTAAGACTTTCTCTCTAAGCAAGGACTCCCTCCCTCTCAGCCTTTCAGAAAAGGGCCGAAGCTCTCTCAGAACCAGGAACACCTAGAGCATCTCCTGCCCCTCTGTTCCCTGGCTTCCTCTCAGGTTAGAAGGTCCCAAGAAAATGAAGGGTGGTGTTTCAAGTCGCTCCTCTTTACCTGCGTGTGGGAAACAAGCATTCTCATGTATGGATGGTGGGAGTATCAAGTAGCGACATTTTCAGGAGCTGATAATTGGCCAAAGAAAAAGCTTTAAAAACATATGCATCAGGCTTCCCTGGTGGCGCAGTGGTTGAGAGTCTGCCTGCTGATGCATGGGACACGGGTTCGTGCCCTGGTCCGGGAGGATCCCACATGCCGCAGAGCGGCTGTGCCCGTGAGCCATGGCCGCTGAGCCTGCACGTCCGGAGCCTGTGCTCCGCAACGGGAGAAGCCACAGCAGTGAGAGGCCCGCGTACCGCAAAAAAAAAAAATATGCATCCCATTTGTCCAGCAATTTGACTTATAGGGATTTACCATGTAAAAAATCTGCCACGTCTGTGTCTGTTAGATGAAAAAACTACATCTTCATTTTCACTAATCTCTAAGTGAAATTTAGTCAACATCAATTATGTCAACAAAATTTAGTCAACATCAACTATGCGCAATGGCAACAAACCACAGTAGTGTCAGCCATGAAATCTGATATTTTCATAGCACAGTACCGCTATAAATATCTCAAAATATTACTCACAATCAGTGTTACATCAAAATTAGATTCTTAAGAGATCCTCCACTAAATCTTGTTATTTCAATGTGCTAAAAAAGAAGCACATACATCACAATGTTCTCTTATTATTTAGATACTGTATTTCAATATAATTGTTTTCTTTGGAATCCTGTATATTTTTTTAAATGCATTTCAGAACATGATTCTGAGAAGGGTCAGGGAATCACACTTCCATAGGTTTCACCAGACTCCAAAAGGGGTCACGGTACAAAAAAGATTAAGAATGCCTGATCTAGGTAATAACTTGCATATGTGAGTCTAAGTGTTATATGAAGATGCTCAAGGCAGTGCTGCTTATACTACTGAAAACTACAAACAACATCAATGTCCCACAAGAGACTGGTTCAATAAAGCACATCACAGAATGGAACAATGTGCAGCCATTGGAAAAAAACAGATATTTCAACAGTGATGATGATGATGATGAGAGCAGCTAAAATTTAGAGTACTTGCCAAATGTTCAGAAAACTTTCCTTCCGAGAATTAACTCATTTAACCTCAACTATCTATGTTATATCTACCTCCACAAGCATTGAACAGAAAAGCAGTTATAGAACAGCAGAGACATTGTGGGTCTATGTAACATAAATAATAACCCTGTTTTCTGAGGGCCTACTGCAGGCTGGGCATTATACTTTGGGCTGCCATCAGCTTGACGTGCTTTACATGCATAGTCCCCCAAATCCCCAAAACATCCCTGCTGAAGTCGGCAGAACTGCCTGTCCCCCTGTACAAGGGGGAAAAGAGGCTCAGACAGGCAGGCAGCAACTTGCCCAGGGCCACGTGGAGAAAAGAGCAGAGCAAGGCCAGAAGGGACCTGCATCTGTCAGCCTCCACTACCCTGTCCAGCTGCCTACTTCTAGGTCATCTGAGCTTTTCACGATTAGTAGTTTTTTAAAGGAGGATAATGGCATTGTAACTGGGTTTTAAAAGGATCTATCTTATAGGAATACATATGAAATATTTTGGGGTTAAATTGTGTATTTGGGATTGGCTTCAACATCATCCAGTGGTGGGTGGGAGTGAGCAGGAATAAGCAAAACAGGTGCAGCACTGAGCTGTTCACTACTGATGCTACGTGATGGCAGAAGGGGGCTCCGTAAACTACCCTACGATTGTGTGTTTGACATTTACCAAAAGAAAATGCTTAAAAAGTACATTGGAGAAATAGAACTGAAGGTGGAAGTCCAGCCTCTGCTCAGCACTCGCCAGCCCTGTCACATACCAGCCTCATCCAGAATGAAGCCGCCGTGGCGGGGTTTCTTGGGGGGCCGGTCATCATCTTCCTCCTCTTCTTCCTCATCATATTCCTCCTCCTCTTCCTCCTCCTCTTCTTCCTCAGGCTCTTCCTCCTTCTCACTACCTGCTGCACTCCGCCGCTCCTCCTCTACCTGCAGGGTCAGGTAGGGTTGGGGCACCAGTGTACTGAAACCCCCAAATCCAGACACCATGTTCTCCACCCCTAAATCTGACCTCAGCTCTGCCTGGACGATCACAGCCCCCTCTGCTCTGCATACATGTCCTTCCACCCCGGCCAGGCCTCCCTGGTAGCCATCCTATCTCAGTGACAGCACCGCCATCCACCCAACCAGTATCTGGGAGCTGACCCCCCCCCAAACTAGATCTCCTTGCTAGCCTCCACCGAGCCTTTAAATGTTATCACTCCATTAGGTTTGGTCCTTGGCTCTTGTCTCTCTCCATGCTACAACTCCCCTGGGCCATCTCATCCACTCCCTTGGCTGTGGTGGACATCTCTGTGACGACTCCCACATCTGTTTCCAGTCCACACTGCTGCCAAGGCCACTGACCGCCTCTCACAGCTATTCTATGGACATTCTTTGGTCCTTACCTATAAGACCTCTCACACCACCGACCACTCTCTATGCAGGTAAACGCTCTTCCCTTGGTGTCTGCCACATCGCGCTCTCCTGGCTTTTCTCCAACCTCTCCGCCTGCTCCTCTGCAGGCTCCCTTTACTGTGCTCACCTCTCAAATATTGGCTTCAATCACCAGGGTTCAACCAAGGGCCCACTTTCCTTCTCCCTCCATGCACTCTCTTCCTGGCCATTTTACCTTCCACGATCTCACTTACTGTCTCTGTAGATGACATCCCATCGGTCTCCAGTCCCCTACTTTTTCCCAGAACTAGAGACCCTCCTGTGCCAGCAGCCTCCTGGATACCTTCCTCAGATGTCCTCTGAGCCCTTCACAACCACCACACCCCAAACTGGCCTCTGTGTCTTCCCCTAGACCTGTGCTTGCCTCCTCTAGCTCCCATCAGGCACCAAATTCCTGACCTTTCTGCTTTTTGAGCAACTCTTCAATCCATCCCTTCTTCCCCATCTGCACAGCCCCTAGCCTAGGCTAGAACATTGCCCTCTAAATCTGAATCCTTGCCCCAGCTTCCTTTCTTGTCTCTTGGCCTCCAATCCCTCTTTTTCATACAAACCACAAAAGGCAATGACCCACACAAAACAGTGTTCCCCAAATTTCAACCTTTCCCTCATTAACTTCATGACTTTTTGCCATGTCCACATCGATACAACCCATTTATCTAATATTTTCTTTAAATTCACCAAAATTTTTACTTCTGAGGCAAACTTTTTTGTTTTGAAATGTTTCGGAAGTTAAAACTCTTTAAAGGTTAGCTAGTTATAAACAGAAAGTAACCATAAAGATAAAAGCAAAACAATGTTACTAAGTCCCAACATGACATTGTTGCCTGCTGCAGGCTAAGTCTAAGGCCTGTTCTCCCTGCCAAACACAGAGACTAGCAAATTTCAGAAAGGTGTTCAAGACACAGTAGCACTAAAGTGAAACTTTCTCCATGACCCAATTAAAAGACAGCGTGTGCAACTAAAAAGAAAATAAATGAGTCAGTGTGGCTTCAGGTCTTAGTCTTATTCCACCTAAAAGCACTTCTCATTACTCCCCACCTGGAAAACATCCTACAGTCTTGGGAAACTATGACCTAAAACACGAATCTGGGGGACTTCCTTGGCGGTCCAGTGGTTAAGACTCCACACTTCTGCAGGGGGAACGGGTTCAATCCCTGGTCAGGGAACTAAGATCCCACATGCCGCACCATGCGGCCAAACAACAAAAACAAACAAAACCAAACCGAAACAAAAAAACATGAATCTGGTCATTTGGTGCCCTGCTTAAAACACAGCCACGGCTCCCCACTGCCCTCAGGTAAAGAACCAGCTCCCTAGTAGCCTGGTCTGGGAGTGCACACTGTGCCCTCTGCCTCTCCCTCTCATCCCGCCTCGCTGGGCTCCCCCTCCTAAATGCTAGGTTTGAGCCACAATGAACCACTTGCAGCATGCTCTCATAGCACTGTCCATCATCCATGCTGGTCCTCAGCATAAAAAGCCTTTCTCTTCTGCCTCTTGTTCATACTTCAATCAAAATACCCTCTCCTTTTTATTATTTCTCATAACTTACATACAATTAAATATATTCTTTTGTATATTATCTAATAATATTTAAAAAATCAAAATCTTAGGGGGCTTCCCTGGTGGCGCAGTGGTTGGGAGTCCGCCTGCCGATGCAGGGGACGCGGGTTCGTGCCCCGGTCTGGGAGGATCCCACGTGCCGCGGAGCGGCTGGGCCCGTGAACCATGGCCGCTGGGCCTGCGCGTCCGGAGCCTGTCCTCCGCAACGGGAGAGGCCACGACAGTGAGAGGCCCGCGTAACGCATAAAAAAAAAAAAAAAAAAAAAAAAAAAATCAAAATCCATCGTATACCAAAGATAACCCCTAGACATTAATTATAGAGAGTCCACTTTGAAACAACATACATAGTTACTCATAAATCTTATGTAGTTGAAAGCTTTTAGCTATGAAATTCTTCTCCCTTCATATGAGGACTCTATGTTCCATAATGAAGGTAATTGTTCCTACTTTGGAACAATTTGCCTTCTTTATTTAAGTGATACTAGTTAGTCCTTTGGCTGCCTAGAAATTTTAAAAACAACTGATAACTACATCTACTGCCTGCAAGAGAATAAAGGAAAAGGAGCATAGGAGGCAATCTCATACATTATTGATAAACACATACAAAGACAATATTGGTACAAAGCTATTTCTCCATATAGCAACTTTGAATTTTAATAATAAATACATATATATATCAAGATTAATAAAAGAATAAAATTATCCAAAAAAAAAAAATACCCTCTCTTCCAGGAAGTGATGCCCAGGAAGTGATGCCTGCCCTCTCCCCACCAGGGAAAGTCAGGCACATTCTCTGGGCTTCCTCCATCACAGCCCTGACCACCGAGAGCTAGCTCCCTAAGTGAAAGGCCCATGCTAGCTCAGGCATTGCTGGGTCCCTAACACACCACCCAGCCTGGGGCTGGGAACAGAAAATGACTAAAAAAATAAGGCTGACCCTTGAATAACATGGAGGTCAAGGGCTTCAACCCTCTGTGTAGTCAAAAATCCACACATAACTTATGGCCAGCCCTCCGAATACAAGGTTCCTCCGTATCCACGGTTCTGCATCTCAGGATTCAACCAATCTTGGATCATGCAGTACAATTTACTATTGAACAAAAATCCAGAAATAAGTGGACCCAAGCAGTTCAAATCCGTCGTGTTCAAGGGTCAATTCTATTTGCTTAGTACAGAATCCTAACTAGCCCACAATGTCCCTTACTTTAACAATTCACACTACAGGAGGACCACAGCCTGACTTCTAGGAACCTTGTCATCATCCCCCTTGGCTCAGTCCCAGCAGTCTTCTTTCCAAACCTGGCTCCGCATCCTCTGAGGAGATAGCTCTCACTACTATCTCTATGTTACCTCAGGGCTTGAACGTGCTCTTACACAGTCCGTCCTCAGCATCCCCTGGAGTAACCATCTGCTTATAAAACTACCTCCACCTCAAGACAGAGAGCTCATGAGGGTCTCATTACCATCAGGCTTTAACCACAAGCAAAGTGTCTTGAAGCCATGAGTCAGAGACCAAGGACTCAGTGAGACAGCTTCAAGTAAAGGCCCTTCGTGTCATCTTCCCTCTTGTCCCATTCCCACCATGGCAAGCTGAGGACTCCCCAAAGGACACAACAAAGATTGACAATCAAATGCCTGCAGAGGGCAAACAGGAAACGTAAATAAGTCGGGCAGCTCAAGGGAAACCTATGGCACTCTTCACCTACCTGATGTTTTCCAGAACACAGGTTTATGAAATCTTTCCTTTTCTTAAATCTGCATGATGACAAATGGCAATTAATAGATCCCGGGAACTGGAGAAAATTCCTAACTTTAAAGAAGGGGTGCCACTTCTTGAGAAAAGTGCTGCTGTGGGTGTCACTCAGATTGCTGGCTCTTCCCATTGTCCCAGAAAAGCAAGAGAGCTTGATTTTTACATGAAATTTCTACAAGTGTTGGCAACTAACTTAAGCAATAAGTTAACGTTTCTATAATCATACTGCCATCTCTTTGTTTGTCTGTAATTGTTGCCTACTAAGTGTAAACTCTGTGAAGGCAGAAATTTGCCTTGCTCCACTCTCTCCAACGCCTAGGAAGTGTCTGGAGCATAGCAATAGATGCTCAAACATTTACCTGTTCAACAAACGAGTAAATGAGGAATAAATAAAACAGGCTAATAGCTAATAAAATAATATCTGAAATCAGCTATGCCCCAGGAAATGTTTATTTGGTTCCTAAAACAGTGACATTCAACAGACCTCTTTGGGTTGAAGCTAAAGTGATCCTTTCAAAATATTAGATCACATGCTTCCTTTGCTCAAAACCTTCTCATGGCTTCATCTCACTCAGTTAAGGACAAATTCCTCACCACAGCCTTTAAGATTCGACAAGATCTGGCTCCTGTTACTTCTATGTTGCACTCACTCTGATCCAGCCAAACTGAACTTCCTGTCACTTTCTGAACACCACAGACATGCTCCCAACTTTGCACTTACAGTTCCCCATTACTGGAACACCCTTCTTCCACATGACATGACTTACTCACTCACCTCACAAATCTTTTTCCAAATGGCACCCTCCCAGACTCACCATGATCATCCTACTCAAAGTGCAACCAGCACTCCCTATTCCTTCTCAACTCTACTTTTCTCCAGAGTGCCTTCTAGCTGACTAAATGATTTACTTCTCAGTCATGTTTGTTTACCTTCACCAGAGCAAAGAAAGATTCTAAAAATCTGTTTTGTTTAGTGGCGTAACCCAAGGGTAAAGAAGTGCGTCTAGCATGTAGTAGACATTAGAAGTATATTTCTGGAATGACTGAACACACCTAAATATAAAAACTAATAGTGAGTTCTTACTATATGCCAAGTCCTTCAAACACGTCACTTGTTATCTCACTGGACCTGGAACATCCCGGGTCTCCAGCACCTGAGCCTCTGCTTGACTTGGGCTTGCCTACTTCCCTATCTCTCCCGACAACCTGGAAGCTCCCAGAGGCCAGAGCTCCTTCTGATCCCCGCTAAGCTCCCGCATGGGCCGTTCTGCCCTGGTCCTGTCCCCAGGCGCAATGCCTCCCCCAGCGTCCCAGCCACAGACCTCGGCCTCCTCGCCGTCACTGCTGCGCTCGCTGTCCTCCTCGGAGAAGTTGCTGTCTTCGCTGTCCGACATCTTCTGCTCGCAGGAAAAGACGGCGGCCTCAGCGCTTCCCCCAGTTCCGAGCCCCACCCCGAGCCTCAGTTTCCCCTCGGGTTCCCGGGGAGAAGAAAAACCCCTCAGCGCACTTCCGGCAGCCTCGTTCCGGCAACCGTGATCCCGAAATGGGACCACCCCCCGACACACGCCATCCGCTATACCTCCCGAGTCCCCTAATCCGGTCTCTACACCTCCTTGGCCCCCGGTGACTCCCGGGCCTGCTACCACGGCCTCCAACCCAACCGCTCACCGTTCAGGTGCCACCTCCGCCTTCGGCACCAGCTGCCGTTCACACGACGCCCGGCTGAGACTGACGTGCCTCTCGCGAGAACCTACCACTTGGCCCCGCCTAACGCGAGATTTCTGGGGCTCATCCCCGGTGACGCACTTCCAGGACGCCATCTTGAGAGTGGCAGAGTTGTCTTAAAGTAGAGCTTGGAGCTGACATCTTGGGATGGTCAAATCGTAGTGTTATAACACCCTGGGATCGGCCTTTTCTAGCCAGAAGTAAGTGCTTGCTTGAATTTAGTCCAGATCACTAACGTGGTGTGCCAAGCCGTGAGGCAGCAAGGGATTAGCAAATAATAACAAATTTGCAAATAAGTCAGACTTTACCTCACAGCCTCTGAAACATTCCTAGGAGGTAGATACCCCTACTTTGCAGACAAGGTAACCGGAGCTCAAAAATAAACTATGTAACTGCAAAGTGGCAGACCTAAGACTCCTCCCCAAGTTAGGTAACCCCAAAGCCCTTGTTTTCCTTAGCAATCTCCCTAAATTGACTGAAATGTGAATTTACATAGTAGTAATTATTTGTCAGAGAGATGGCAAAGACAACCAAGTATGATGAGGTAGAGATATGAAAAATTAACCTGATGGAGGAAAAAATAATCGAAGCTTTTAGAACACATTGCTAAAATTTCCCACATAAGCATTGAGACATCCGGATTCAATTTACAGAAATTTAATATACATCTAGTTAGTTAAAAGGGAATGAGTTGCTGTTGGACTGGCAGCAGGTTCATAAGACGTGTAGTCCATGGAGTGAGTATACATCACAGGTGCATCTCTGCATAAGCATACAGTCTCCCCTCCAACCCCAAAATGAACCCAAGACAGATTGGGGAGGGGCTGCACACAAAATAGAAATGTTTCCCCGGGAATTCCCTGGCCTTCCAATGGTTAAGACTCTGCAAGGGGCGTGGGTTCCATCCTTGGTTGGGGAACTAAGATCCCACATGCCACAGGGTGAGGCCAAAAAAAAAAAAAAAAAAAAAGTTTCCCCTTCTATAAGCTTGGTTCCTTTAAACAGCAGTTCTTTAAAATAGGAGTCCACTTAAAAATGCCTATTGACACTTCTGCAGGAAGACATTTACTCCAGGGAGGAGCAGGAACTGTCATTTTCTCCCTGTGGAAAGCTCTTCTTTGGTGTATCAGTGGTTCTCAACTCTCAACCTGGCAGCACATCAGAATAGTTGAGAAGATAAGAGAGAGAGATGTATAATAGCCCCAAACTGGAAACAACACAATGTCCATCATGAGGAAAATGGATAAACAAGTTGCAGTACATACATGCAATGGAATAATAACAAGCTATTGATACACATATGAATGAATCTGAAAAACATTAGCTGAGTGAAAGAAGCCAGACACTAGGATATGTACAGTATTATTCCATTCATATGAAATTCTAGAGCAGGCGAAACTAATCTATACAAAAAGAAAGCAGATTAGTGGGTGTCTAGGACTAGAGATGGAGACTGATTGGGAAGAGGCATAAAGGAATGCTTTGGGGTGATGGAAATGTGGTGGTATATATCCATTCGTCAGAACTCATTGAAATGTACACTTAAAATGTATGTAGGGGCTTCCCTGGTGGCACAGTGGTTAAGAATCCACCTGCCAGGGCTTCCCTGGTGGTGCAGTGGTTGAGAATCCGCCTGCCGATGCAGGGGATACGGGTTCGTGACCCGGTCTGGGAAGATCCCACATACCGCGGAGCGGCTGGGCCCGTGAGCCATGGCCGCTGAGCCTGCGCGTCCGGAGCCTGTGCTCCGCAACGCGAGAGGCCACAACAGTGAGAAGCCCGCGTACCGCAAAAAAAAAAAAAAAAAAAAAAAAGAATCCACCTGCCGGGCTTCCCTTGTGGCACAGTGGTTGAGAGTCCGCCTGCCAATGCAGGGGACGCGGGTTCGTGCCCCGGTCCGGGAAGATCCCGCATGCTGCGGAGCGGCTAGGCCCATGAGCCATGGCCGCTGAGCCTGTGCATCTGGAGCCTATGCACCACAGCGGGAGAGGCCACAACAGTGAGAGGCCCGAGTACCAAAAAAAAAAAAAAAATCCACCTGCCAATGCAGGCGACACGGGTTTAAGCCCTGGTCCGGGCAGATTCCACATGCCGCGGAGCAACTAAGCCCATGTACCACAACTACTGAGCCTGCACTCTAGAGCCCGCGAGCCACAACTACTGAGCCGGCGTGCCACAACTACCGAAGCCTGCATGCCTAGAGCCCGTGCTTGGCAACAAGAGAAGCCACCGCAATGAGAAGCCCGCTCACTTCAGTGAAGAGTAGCCCCACCCCCACCCCGCTCACCGCAACTAGAGAAAGCCCGCGCGCAGCAACAAAGACCCAACGCAGCCAAAACTAAATAAATGAATAAATAAATTTATATTTTTAAAAATGTATGTAAATTATGTCTCAATAAAGTTGATTTTAAAAATACAGATGTTCAGCAAATATCGTATATTAACGCATATATGTGGAACCTAGAAAAATGGTACAGATGAACCGGTTTGCAGGGCAGAAATTCTAGAGACACAGATGCAGAGAACAAACGTACGGACACCAAGGGGGGAAAGCAGCAGGGGGTGGTGGGGGCGGTGGGATGAACTGGGATATTGGGATTGACATATATACACTAATATGTATAAAATAGATAACTAATAAGAACCTGCTGTATAAAAAAATAAATAAAATTCAAAAATTCAAAAAATACATATATAGATGTTCAATATTCACCAGAGGCCAATTGTCAAATTCTCTGGGCTGGGACCTGGCCATCAGCATCACTTTAAAGTTTTCCAGGTAGTGACTATTTGCAGCCAGAAATGTGAGCCACAAGACTCTTCCTGTCCTCAAGGGATGGGGATGAGTTTGGAGGACAGGTGTGCAATTCTCGGTCCCTTCCTGGAAAAGGAGAGAGGAGGGAGTATCTGAAAGAGAGGGAGAGCAACTGGGACAGGTGTGGGCAATTTATCCAACCCTCTGCCCCAGTAGGTCAAGAGACTTCAGGCTTCAGATCTCACCTTATTTTTTACCTTCTCTCCTCTTCCCCTGGCTTCTGGGGCTCCAGGTGAGGTCCTCTGGCCTAAAAGGAGAAGGCTTGAGGTTTTGGAACTGGGGCTGAAGACCAAATCTCCTCTCCCTCTCTCCATGCAGCCTCTCCGGGAGTACCAGGGAGTCTGTATCCTCCCAGGTTTGTGCTGAGGGCAGATGCTGAGCACAAGCCCCCTGTAATAACTCCAAGAGTTTGGCCAGAAAAAGATGGACAGGTCTCTGAGGGTGTCCTCCACAGGGTGGACAAGGGCCCCAGCCAGTCACCCACAGCCAGGACCCGAGGGCATGCAATAGGCACTGTAGCCGGAACACAGCAGTCTCCATGGATGGGCCCTCCTCAAACCCAATCACAGACAGCTCCAGCCAGAAGCATCCTAGAGCCTCAGCAGGACACACCTGTGGGGACAGAATGATCTGGTGTCTCTGGGCAAGGGCTGATCCCAAGTCCTCACCCCCACAATTTCTGACTTGTGGCCTGGGACAAGCCCCTTCACTTCTCTGAGCCTCAGTTTCCTCATCTGTAAAGTGGAGCTCTGAATAATCCCTACCTGCTACCTTCACTGGAAGTGCACCTGTGTTAAGTTAGAAAAAGACACTCCTTCCTTAAAGTACTTCTAAGTGCTGATTTTGTTAGAACAAGATACTTTACTGCCGTCTGCTGGAAATTGACAAATATATCCAGGATGAGAATACTGTCCTTGTAGATGTGGGATTCTTGTGCAGTGTACACCTTCACATCCATACATGATGGCCTTGTTTACCTCATAGGGTCAGTGTGAAGAGTAATTAAGCAAATATACTGACGAGTACCTGGCACAGGGTAAGCACTATATAAGAACAGCTGTAATCATCACCATCATCCTTTGTTGTGATTATGTGCCAGTCACTGTAGTAGGTGTTGGAGACAGCAGTGAATAAAATATATTTGTTGGATGTCCCTGGTGGCGCGGTGGTTAAGAATCCGCCTGCCAATGAAGGGGACACGGGTTTGAGCCCTGGTCCGGGAAGATCCCACATGCCATGGAGCAACTAAGCCCATGCGCCACAACTACTGAGCCCAAGTGCCACAGCCACTAAAGCCTACAGGCCTAGAGCCCGTGCTCTGCATCAAGAGAAGCCACCGCAATGAGAAGCCCGCACTCCGCAACGAAGAGTAGCCCCAGCTCCCTGCAACTAGAGAAAGCCTGCGCGCAGCAATGAAGACACAATGCAGGCCATATATATTTGTCAAGGCTGGGGTGAGTCAGGAGCTGGACAGCCAGAATACCAGCATGCCTGTCTCCTGGCCTTAACATGTGCATGTTCTGAGCCTAGTGGGTTCTCCCTAAACTTCCAACTTCAGTAAGGAGCTAATGAGATACCCACCAAAAGATCATCTGCGGTGTAAAGAGTGCCATCATTTTTGCTTCCCTGCAATGGCGAGGTAGGGAGTAAAATCAGATTTTGGTGGAAGGGAGAGACTGGCCTTTCCTCAAACATGCCCCCCACCCACTCCCTAACTAGCCTGCCCCTGTCTGCTGGCTCTTCCCTCCCTCCTCACCAGCAACTTCATGATGGCAATGAGGAAGCAGAAAGTCTCCCTTGGGCAGAAGGGTGGTCCTAGGCCTCCCAAGGGCAGCACCAGCAGGAGGATGGTCCAGAGAGGCCACATGGGCACCCTGCCCACCCCCAGACTTTCTCTGGTTCCGGCCTGGGGTCCTGGAAACAAGAGGTACAGAGAGTGGGAGCAAGTTGGAAAACTGGAATAGGTGAGGGGAATTGCCCCCTTTCCCTCCCTTCCAGCTTTACTCAATCCACAGATACCCAGGAAATGTACTCCAAGAAGTTGGAGGAGATGGTGACCCTAGAGTAGCGAGGACCTAGGTCAGGGGACTCCCAGACCTGCTTCTTTCCCCCCACCCAAGATACCAGACTTAGCAAGGCTACGAGGATCACCGTGGAGAGACTGGAGAGTTTGGAAGCTTCCCCTGCCCCCCCAAACAGGCCCATAAGGCAGTACAGAGTGTGTGAAAGCATGTGCATTCTGTGGCCTGTCTTCTCACTGGAAAACACCAGGGTTAGGCTTTATCTGTGTCTGCAGGTGCATATTTGGGAGTCTCTGGTCTGCTTTCTACTTATATTTCTGTTGAAAGTGTCTTGGAATCTTCGTGCCTGCCTGTACCTGCCGGTCTTCTTTCTCTGAGGGTGGGCCTCTCTGCCTCTGGATCTCTGTCACTTGTGTCTCCTGGCTCTATCTTTGACTGACCTGGTGTCTCTCTTCTTTTTCCTCTCCTCTGTTGGTCCCGTCTTTGCCTTCTCCTCCATGTGTGCCTGTCTCTCTCTTGTGCTGTGTACCTGTCTGTGGGTCCCTCCAAGTCAGCCACTGGGTCTTCCCTTCCTGTCTCCCCGGGGCCTGGCTCCTCTCCCTCTCTCACCCTTTAGGAGCTGGATTCTGAGCTGCAGGATCCTCCCTCCGGCCCCTGACCTGCCCGCCAATCTCCACCCTGTCTTGGACCCTCCAGGAACAGGTGAGCCACCACACCCTTTTGCACTTTGGACTCCAGACGCAGTGCTGCCAGAGAAACTGAGGCAACGGTGGGCTCCCTGCAGCCCTGAGAGGGAGCTCTGGGCTAGGAAGGGAGCATCCTGAGTGGTGGGGGGCCAGGGAGCTACCCAATCCTGAGGTTCCTCAGATGGGCTGGGGGGACTGGGGATAGAGCAGTGGTCCCCAACCTTTTTGGCACCAGGGACCGTTTTCGTGGAAGACAATTTTTCCACGGCCCGGGGGTGGGGGAGGGGATGGTTTCGGGCTGATTCAAGTGCATTACATTTATTGTGCACTTTATTTCTATTATTATTACATCAGCTCCACCTCAGATCACCCGGCGTTAGATCCTGAGGGTTGGGGACCCCTGGGATAGAGAATTCTGTGTGGGAGGGGGCTAGAGAGGAGGGTGATTTGGGGGTGTCCGGAGAAAGAGGGTTCTCAGAGACTCTGAAGAGTAGAATTTTGGAGGGTCTCCAAGGAGTGGGGGATTCTAGTGGGGAGGCAAATTTCAGGGGAGACAATTGCTGGGGAGAGGAGGCTCTGAAGGAAAACAAATTCTTGGGAAAGGTAGATTTTGAGGGGGGGCTCTGAAAGTGATGATTTTGTGAAAACGGGTTCTAGGGGGACAGTTGCGGGAAAAGCGGATTGGGGGAGAAGGAGCTTCTGAAGAAGGGGGATTCTAGGGCTCGTGGGTCTGAGGAGAGAAAGATTCTGGGGAGAATTATGGCGGGAGGAAAGGGCCCTGAGTGGAGGGAGATTCAGGGAAAGAAAGAGTCTAGTGTGAGGATTCTGAGGAGGGGGTTTTGGGAGAAGACCTCTTAGAGAAAAATTCTGGCAGGAGGAGACTCTAAAAGAAAGGAAGTTCTGGTGAAAGTCAGACTCTGGGGTAGGAGCCTCTAAGAGAAAAAGGATTCTGGGGGGACTCTCTAAGGAGGTGGGTTCTAGTCCGTAGGGGGAGTCTGAATCCTGCCAGGTTTCTCAGAAGGGAACTCTAGAGGGGAAGAAGATTGCCGATGATGAAGCAGTAACACAAACCTCCTTCGAAAAGGGCGATAATCGGTTGCGTATGGGAGCGGAGGGAGGTTATTAAAGAGCCTAAATGCAAATGAGAACTGGCGGTGATCAAGGAAGACCAAGGATGTGAACTTCGTCTTGTCCGCACCCTTCTCTGTCAACCCCCGACACCCTTTCAAGCCCCGCCCCTTCCGCTCCCGGGGCCCGCCCCCTCCGCTCTCTGGACCCACCTTCCCGCCGCCAATCCAAAGCCCCGCCCACTAGCCGTAAAGCTCCCTCCTGTCGCGAAGGTGAGCACAACGCGCCTGCGCAGACCCTGAAAAGCAGCCAGGTTGGGCCTGCGTTTTCCTTTTCCAGTTGCGGCGCCGCGCGGTGAGGAGTTCCTGTGAACGCTCGCAGCCATGCCGGCTAAGGGCCCTCTGCAGTCGGTGCAGGTCTTCGGACGCAAGGTAAGCCGGGCTCCCGATGGTAGGGGCGAGGGGAGGCCTGGGTCAGGGAGAGGCTTGTGGGCAGGGGTCTGGGGTCGACTTGGGAGCCGGGGCCCGGAGCTCACGTGGCTCCGTTGTTTTCCTTTCGCTTTCCGCAGAAGACGGCCACGGCCGTGGCGCACTGCAAACGAGGTAACGGCCTCATCAAGGTGAACGGGCGACCCCTGGAGATGATCGAACCTCGCACGCTGCAGTACAAGGTACCGGAATTAAGGATGGTTGTTTGGGTTGAGTGGAGGGTTCTGGAGATGGAGATGTTGGAGTAAGTGGGTTCCTGGAGTTCGTCGATCCTGGAAGCTGAAGGGTCTGGTGTCAATAATGGGACGTTTAGAAGCTGAGTAGGGGACAGAAAAATGGGGTATTTATCGATGAATGGAGTTGGGTGTTGGGGGTTCAGGCGATGTTACAAAAGCTTGAATTGAGAGTGAAAACGTGGATGTTGAAGGTTAAGCAGGTGCTTAACTGGGTTATTTGGAAGCTCACTCAGTTTTGGGGACCGGATGGCACGGGGATTACCCAAGTTTATGTGGTCTGATTTCTTGCAATAAGTTAATGGCGGACATAAGGTTGTTTATTTCTTAATGTTTTGACTTTTAGGGTAGTATACACTCTCCGACAACAGGAATCAATGTTTTGTTCTTCGAAACATTGTGATTAAAGTGGGGTTTGAATATTGTACATAATAAGCATTATAAGAATTTGAGTTTGTTCTGCTTGGCTGTGAAAGGAGTTCCTCCTCTCCCTGTCTGAGCCTCAGTTTCTTTTTTTTTTTTTTTCCTGAATAAAGTTTTATTGGAAGGTCTCAGTTTCTTTGGCTCAGAATGGAAAGAGATCCGAGTTTGATTTCTGCCGTTTCTAGCTGAGTGATTTGAGGCAGTAACTTACCTTTTCTGTAAAACAGGAATAATTCCTACCTTGGAGGGCTGTTGTGAGGGTAAATTGGATTTTCCTTGTGAGGTTGTTGGTGTGTGTGAGAACGCATTTGTTAAGTCTATTGCTTTTAAAGGTGAAGAATAACATCTCCGTTGCAGGGTTAGTTAAAACTTAATAAGGTGGTGTCGGAGATTCCTTTGTATAGAAGATAATTGAGTATTGTGGCTTATTTTTACTGTCAGTTTACTCGAAGGCTTTGTGTGTGCAGCCTGTGTTGAGAGCTGGAGACAAATCAGTGACCCTGATGGCTTCAGGGCTTGCCGTCACAGAGCTCCCAATCCAGTGGGGGAGACACATTGGACCCCAATACCAGACACTGCTCCAAAGTAGTCAAAGCTGGCGTACAGGAGCCCAGAGAAGGTTTCTGGCTCAAACCTGGGTGGAAGCGTCAGAGCAGGGTTGGGGGAGACTTGTGAGCTGAGGCCTGAAGTAGGTAAAACAAAATAGGGTTATAGCATAGTTGTAATTTTTCTGGAAATCTGTGAGGCTTAAAGGGAGGGTACAGAGCTCAGGTGGGGAAAGCAGGTGACGTAGCTCAGGAGTGGCTTTTCACTGTTTGGGGCAGCCTTGGTGGCTGCAGAGGTGTTCCTTAGTGTTGGGCTAAAGTGCCAGCATTCTAAGAATCAGTTTTAAAGATGGGTAATCTGATGTCCAGAGGGAAACACAGGAGGTAGCCCACCTCAAGTTTCAGGTTGCCTTCAGCGATCTCTTCTGTCTTGGAAACGCCCCTGCTCTGCTGGCTGTGCAGAGTGCCTTGAGTAACAGCCCAACCCTCTTCCACTAATACTTTGAGGCCAGTGGTGGCTGAAGCTACTTGGAGAGAGTTGTGGAGGAATGTTCAGTGAGGTGGCTTGGCTGCCCAGGTTGTGATCTAAAATCCTGTCATGCTTCCTGTTGCTCTAGCTACTGGAACCTGTTCTGCTTCTGGGCAAGGAGCGATTTGCTGGTGTTGACATCCGTGTCCGAGTGAAGGGTGGCGGTCATGTAGCTCAGATTTATGGTGAGTCCCAGGAACTGGGCACATGGGTGGAAGGTGGGTCCTACCCTTGGGTGTTCCTAAAGTTGATGTACCTTTTTTGTGTGTGTGTTTCTTTCTCACAGCAATCCGCCAGTCCATCTCCAAAGCCTTGGTGGCCTATTACCAGAAATGTGAGTGAGGGTGGGTCCTTCCCATCAGGTGGGGGGGGGGGCAGGTCAAGGTCTAGCTCTGGCACTCTTGCATTTAGTCACAAAGAGCAGGAGGACACTTCCTGGCGTATCTAAATCTTCACCCCTACTTTAATCCCCAGACGTGGATGAGGCTTCCAAGAAGGAGATCAAAGACATCCTCATCCAGTATGACCGGACCCTGCTGGTAGCTGATCCCCGTCGCTGCGAATCCAAAAAGTTTGGAGGTCCCGGTGCCCGTGCTCGCTACCAGAAATCCTACCGATAAGCCTGTCGTAAAGATCAGGGTTCACCTTTATAATAAAAATGTTATGGGATTTAAGGTTTCAAGGACTATGCTGTGGTCTTCTGTGGTGGTCTTTGTCTAAAAGGAATACAGGAGATGCCCCAGAAGACTTTCTAGAGGCTACCACTCTGGTAGGAGATGGGTTGGGTTGGAGAGGCTGGTGGGAGCAGCCCTGGTCTCAGTTTCTGTGCACCTCCAGTAGAGTCCAGTGTGTTGGCACAGCTGAGGTGGGCGTGGTTCTAGGTCATTGGTTGTGTGGGGTATCCTTGTGGGGTTTTTTTTTCCCCAATCTTTTTGCTGTTGTTTTTTAATTTATTTTTAAATATTTATTTATTTATGTGGCTGTGCCGGGTCTTAGTTGTGGCATGTGGGATCTAGTTCCCTGACCAGGGGTCAAACCCAGGCCCCTTGCATTGGGAATGTGGAATGTTAGCCACTGCACCACAAGGGGAGTCTCTTTGCTGTTGTTTTAATGACATGTCAGAGAAGAGCAGGGGAAATATGTAAGATCAATAATCTTTACTACAAAATGAGGAGAAACTGCCTGGATGGAGTCTTTAAGTCAGCAACTAAGAGCCATCCATGCCTGTGTTGGGAAAGGAATTTTCCTTGATGCCAAGGAAATGCCTAGTGTAGATAGGATTGAGATTGGGGCAGGGGGCTGTAACCACCCCATTGTGGATGGGTGCATGATTTCCCCCTGATTGGCCACATC
The DNA here is from genome assembly GCF_008692025.1 of Phocoena sinus. Classification (NCBI taxonomy): domain Eukaryota; kingdom Metazoa; phylum Chordata; class Mammalia; order Artiodactyla; family Phocoenidae; genus Phocoena; species Phocoena sinus. The sequence goes on from NC_045781.1 coordinate 12,594,735, forward strand.
CTTCAGGATGTCAACAATAACTCCTGAGAAAGTCTGCCACACCCCCGTGGCCTCCTTAAAGCAGGTCCCAGTTATGCTCAGTGTGGTGACTATCCTTATGGGCCTGGGAACATATAGGTCTGAGGACTTGTTCATCTGTTGTGTCTGCCATGGGATGATAATAGCTGACTTAGGTGGGCTCTCAGTTGCTACCACTGGGCTGCAGAGATGATAGAGCATTTCCATCATGGAAGAAAGTTCTGTGGGATGGCCCTGGTAATACGTATTGGGAAGTACTGTTGGGGAATTAAGTTGCCTTCAGTTTTTCCCCATTTTTAAAGGAAGCTAGTGAACATCATTGGGGTGGGAAGGGCATCTGTGCTTCCATACCAGCCTTTGCAGCCAACCTGGATACTTAAGCGATCTGCCCCCAAGTGGGCTTCCTCACTACTCCCCCTGCTGAGTACTGGCAAGAACATCATTACACACTTAATCAAGGAGAGTTTCACAAATTTTCTTTATAAGAGAAGGACCTTGGGATTTACTGACTAGTTGCCCATTTTGTATGTCTGCCCTACCAAAACCATAGCCACTTGTGGCCGCCAAGCTGGGCTGCACTGATGAGAACATTGTCACAGGAAAATTCTGTGGGACAGCACTGGTGTACAGAGAAAACATACAAAGTGCTTCTTACAGATGGAGAGTGGGGTTGATTGAGCTCCATCTGGTTGCCAGGCTAAGTGTTTACAACATCCCTGTGAGGTTGGTGACAGGCAGGTGTCTTCGTGTTAGCTGGTGAGAAAGTTAGCCTAGTGGCTAAATAACTACCTCACCAAGTTTTGCACTGGAGCTGGAGTTAACTCGGGTTAACTGGGTTTGGCTGGCATTAACCTAAACATCCCAAGGAGGGCAGCAGTGTCCCAAAGAAGGCAGTGGACAGCTGCCCTTTCCCTTTTCAAGCCTGTCTTAATTGCAGCTCTAAAGACAGTTTACAAAAGGCAGGCTGTAGTAGACCAGCAAGAAAGGTATTCCTGAGGAGGCGTTGGAGCTGGGGTTATGAAGCAGAGGTAGGAGTCGGGCAGGCAGGAGGAATGGAATTCAGGGGCAGGGAGTAGGAGGGCCCGAGGCAGGCCTAGTGCCCAGGGTTTTCGCACGGGGTCCGGAGACCCCCTTACTGAGACAGCCCCCTCCCAGAGGCACAGCTGGGACGCATCTGGAGTGGCTGAGGGGGCTTGCCTCTCCTTCCTCACTCCGAGCCTTGGAGTAGACGGCCTCCTTCCTCCCTGCTGCCTCCTCAAATACCAGGAATTCCGGCACCGCTGGGAGCCCAGGCCAGGCTGGGAACTTTCTTTCAGCTGGGAATGTGCAGCCGGGGGCGGAAGAGGGGAGGGCCAGCCTTAATCCTGACCTTTGTCGGGAGGCTGCAGCGGAGCAGGTCCAGGCCAAGAAGCCGACTCGGCCTAGGCCCTGGTGTATGGCATGGTAACCACTCAATAACTGAATAGAAGCCAGCAGCTAATGCTTACTGAGCCAGGACTTACTCAGTTTACCCAGCTAATGACCAATTACCTAGGGCCTTTAGAGCACCAGGCTGCAAGCCCCTCGTGGGCAAGGAATTATTCCCTGTTGTGCCCCCAGTGACAAGAACAGCGCCCGACACACTCAAGTAAAAGTGCCGACGGGCTGGGCAGTGTGGATGAGTCCCAGCTCTGCTCCTTCCCACTTGTTTGGGCAAGTCCCTTATCCTCTCTGTGCCTCAGTTTCCTCATCTCTAAAGTGGGGGGTAAAAATCATCCTCACTTGCCTTTTAGGGATGTTGTGAGGACTCAAAGCGAACTAGTTCAAATAAAGTGACTAATGCCTGTGGTATGCAGTTAGTACTCATAACAGCATTTTTTGTTGTTGCCGTTAATTGATTGTTAAAACCAGACTCTTAGGCTCCTGCCTTGGAGGTTCTCATTCCATGGGTTGGGACTAGATCCTGGGGCATCTGATTGGAACACTGCCTCAGTGAGTCAGGCTTAAATACATTTGGGAAGTAAGGATACGCTCACTGAAACGTTCCGATGATCCTGCGAGGCAGATATTGAGGAAACCGAGGCTCGGAGGGAAGTCAACACACCACGTACTAGAAAAGCTGGGACTTCAACTCAGCCATGATGCTGCGGTGTCTCAGAGAATTCCAGGGAAGACTAAATAGACGATGCACTAAAGCACAAGGGGTTAACTGTTCGATAAAAGCAGCTAATATGACCAAAGAAACTGCTTAATTGTGCTGCTCCCTGGGCATACCACTGCTGGGAGGAGGACAGAACAATCTTAATATAAAAGCCTTTGTTCCTAAGACCTGAATTACTTTGGGGTGTGGGGGCATATTGAGGCACTGTAGAGGTCCCCAACTAGAGAGAGGGAGTAAAGAGATCTGATAGAAGAACTCGATGGGTGGGTACAAGAACTGGAATACTTAGGAGGGTGGAGAGTGGTTGCCAAGAGAAATAAGGCAGATGTGGGACACTTCCGCCAGAACCCCAAACCTGATCCATTTTGGCATTAGCGGGGAACTTGTCTCCGAAATTTTGTAGTACCAAGACCCAGAAGAATCCAATTAAGGAGGAATGGATGTAAAGAGATTAAAATGGTTGGATGGATGGTGGTAGAGATGGTTAAATGGACGGCTGGCTCGATGGATTAGGAGATGGTTGAGTGATGAGATGTATGAATGAATGGACATAGATGGGAATATGGAGGGACAAATGGATGAATGGAGAGAGTTGGTTGGAGAAGATGGACAGGTGGGATAATAGATGAGTGGATTGACGGAGGAACGGGTGCTAGATGGGGGGTGGGGTAGGATGATGGATGAATAGGGTAGAGAAAGTTGAATAAAGACATATGGGTGGGATGATGGATTGGAAGACGGATGGACAGAGGGAGATGACGGAGAGATAGCTGGGTGGATAGAATTGGCTAAGTAGATGGGAGGAATAGACGATGGTGGGACACATCAACTGGATAAACTGCTAAGAGAATGAATTTTGAGGGATCTGCTTGGGAGAAAGCTTCTTAACTTGGCCTTCCTGGATAGGCATCAAGCAGTTCATAAACCCTCTAACATCACACACCAAACTGTAATGGGTCCAGTCTTCAGCAATTCTCAAAGGAGTTTGAGATTCCCCAAATTTTCAGAACGACCGATTTGTGCTGTATCAGACCTTCCCATTCATTGTCGTCTTCTGTCATCCCCCACGGCCCCCAGAATGGGGAAAGATACATAATTTCATAATATTAACAAAATATTAATGACATCCCCTTCCCCATCCCTGTTGGGTTAATCCAGGTTAAGTAATAAGGCCCATTTGCCAAAGACTCCAGGTGTTGGAAAGCTGTGGCAATTTTTAGACCTGTGTTCAGCGTCTGGACTTCCGGGTGAATTCTGAGGGTCTGTGGCATCTGGCTGAAGTCTCTGCTTTTCAAGAAGCGCGACATCCTGGCTCACACGTGGAAAGGGGCATCGGGAGCCCCCTGGGCTCTGCGAAGGCCCACTGATTCCTGGGGGGTTGCCAAGAGAGCAGGGTGGTTCAACCTGACCTGGGCCTTGGCTGGCTGTAGCCGCCCGCCACCCCCGACATGGATGTTGACCGTGGTGGCATAGCTGAGCCTCCTGGCTGGGGGCGCTGGGGGTTGAGGCTGGGGTGGCGGTGAAGGTGCCCGTGACGTGGGGGCGGAAGAGGACCAAGGGCCCCGGGAGGCTGGGGGAGCCTCTCCTCCAGGCCCTTGCCGCCGCGCCAGGCTCTGGCTGATGTATGAGGCTGCCAGGTATCTTGAGAGGGCAGCTGCGTTGGAGCCCAGGAGCTGCCGGGTTGCAAGTGGGGGACTGTGGGGTGGGCTCAAGTCTGAAGACTCTGACCTGGCAACGTGAGAGACCACGTGGCCTCCTTGTTTAGACAAAACCACCGTGGTCTGGACTCGGGTGGGTAACAGGCCCTGAATGTCCCGAGGGCCCCCTTGCTCAGGCAAAGGTGGGGCAGCTGGAACATGGTCGTTGGTGAGGCTCTTCTGCTCCAACAAAGGTGTCAGTTTCTGAACCTGGAGGTCTGTGAGGCTTTGCTCCTCAAGCAGGGGCGCAGCAGCTGGACCCTGGATGTCCGGGAGGCCTTCCTGCTGGGGCAAAGGTGGGAGGGCTTGGACCTGGGTGTCCGTGAGGCCTTGTGGCTGCGGGAAAGGTGTGGCAGCTGGAACCTGAAAGTGTGGGAGGTCCTGGGGCAAGGACGGCAGAGTGTTGGCTGGGGTCTGATGGTCTAGGTGGCCTCCATGTGCAGGCAAAGGTGAGGTACCCGGAACGTGAATGTCGGGGAGGTCGTGTTGCAAGGGTAGTGGGGTGTCAGCTGGGATCTGAGGGTCTAGGCTGCTTCTGTGTATAAGCAAAGGATCGACGGCTTGGCCACAGGCAGTGGCTGGGGACTGAACAGCCCTAGAATCTCCTTGCTTAGTTAACGGGGTGTTGGTTGAGCTCTGGCTGTCCAGGTGGCCTTCTCGCTTGGGCGTAGGAGTGGCGGCTAAAGCCGTGACATCAGAGCAACTTCCCCGCTTAGGCAAAGCTGGGGTGATTGGAACTTGGATGTCCACGTGGCATCCTTGCTCAGGAAAAGAGGTGGTAGGTGGAACCGGTATATCCACGTGGCCTCTATGCTCGGGCAAAGGAGTGGCAGCTGGAACTTGGATTTCCAGGTGGCCTTCTTGATCCGGCAGAGTTGTAATAGCTGGTGTCTGGCTGTTGGGGGCGCCTTCCTGCTTGGGCAAAGGTGTGGTGGCTGGAATCCGGATGTTCCAGAGGCCTCCTCGCTCAGGTAGAGGGCTAGCAGCTGGAACCTGGATGCCCAGATGCTGTCGCTCAGGCAAACTTGAAGCATTTAGACCCTGGCCGTCCAGGCAGCCTCGCTGCTTAGTCACAGCTGTGGCAGCTTGAACCTGGGCAGCAGGGCTTAGGGGGACAGATTCCTGGGCACAGGTCAGCGGGAAGGCCAGCTCACATACGAGCACATGTCCAAAGGCAGGCAGGGGCCCTGTATGCAAAGCAAGGTGGATAGAGTTAGGACGGATGCCCCCACGTGGGCTGCGTCTGCCAACCACATACCTGGACCTCACCTGGCTCAGCCTGCTCCCGGGGCAGGCAGGGCAACAGCTGCGGCTGGGCCAGAGCCCGTGGCCGGCGGCGGGGGGCGTTGGCTGATGCCCGGGTCTCAGCCCGCTGCATCTGCTGGATCCGCTCGCTGTAAAGCCGGGCCAACTCTCGCACTCGGGACGCTGACCTCTCCGAAGTTGGGGGTCCTGCCTTCCCGCTTCCGCTGCCTCCACTGAGATCTGAATCCTCCAGGATCAGCAGCGGCTCTGGGAAACCTGGCTGGGCCGGCTGCCCCTGCTCCAGTGCCCGCCAGGCGCTCCGGATTTCTGAGCAAGGGCGGAACTCCAGCTCATCTGGGAATTCCTGACCTTGGGTGACATCCCGGGGCTGGAAAGCTGGGTATGATACTCCTTCACCCTCCTCTTGGCCTGCCCTGCTTTCTGAGGAGGGCTCTCCCAGTTTTCCAGAACTGCTTCCAGGGAAGAGCTCTCTCCTGGTGGCTAGAGCCTCATCCGGCTCCTGCAGAGGTCCCTGGAGCCAGGAGTCACAGGGGAGGGTGGGAGCGTTGGAGAGACTAGGAATGTTGGGGACACTAGGTATGGCTGGAAGGCAGGGCATTTCAAAAACATTGGAAATGTCAGAGAGACTGGGAAGGCGGGGCATTTGGGGAATTTCAGAAAGGCTGGGAATTTCAGGGAGGTTGGGTACATCAGGACTTTTGGAAAGGCTGGGAATGTCAGGAATTTCAGCCGCACTGGAACTTTCGAGTCCCTCTAGGACGTGGAGTGGGGAAGGGCCCCGTTCATCCATATCCAGCTCTTCTTCCTCCTCCTCTTCTGAAGAGTCCCGGCTGGGCAGGGCTTGGAATGCGAGGGTGTCACTGTCGCCTGGCACCTGGGAATCTCCGGGGAACTTGGGAATGTCATGGGGGGGTGGCTGTAGTGGGCACTGAGGAAGAAGCCAAAGGTATCAGGGTGGGTTGGCCCCCCGACCCCCAGGCTCTGCCTGCCCAGGCCCAGAGCCCCAAGGACACCGTGAGGGGATGCCCGGCTCACCCCTGGATCCCGGAGGCCTCTTTGGTTCAGCAGCTCCAGGATTTCTTCAGTGATTGAGGTCCCAGAGGGGTCCAGCGTGGGGGGCCCAGTGTCCTCCAGGTCCTCAGGGGGTTCAGAAGCTGGAACTGGTGGCAGAGGCTCTAAGGGTGGGTAGAGCTCCCCCTCACTGCCAGTGTGCTGTGAGGAAGGAAAGGAAGGAGGGCAGGAGTCCAGGGCCCCGTCCCCCTCCTCCCTGAGACAGAGGAATCCAGTTCCCAGCCCCCTTCTTCTTCAGACCCAGCACTTTGGAACCCAAGCTCCCTCCTCCCTCAGACCCAGGAGTCCAGGACCCAAAACAACCCTGTCCCAGGATGTTTCTCACCTTGAGTCTAGGCTTAGCTGGGGATGAAGAGATGAGAAAGAGAAAAGAGTGAGATGTAAGAACAAGTGTTATTCCTTGTCATTGATGAGCTGCCCCTATCACCCCTCCCTCATGAACTCTGGGCATCCCCGGGAACAGACAGACAGACAGGGATGGAGCAGGCCGGGGTGGGTGGTCCCTCACCGTTCTGTGGAAACATGACGTAAGGGTCCTTCAGGGGCTCTGGAGGGAGGACACAGTGATGTCAGGGGCCAGGTCCCACCTGATGCCTAGTTCACTTTTAGGTGAAGGGTACTCACCAGACTGTCTGCGGCCACGGCGGGTAGTGGCGGGTCCTGGAGATGGAGCTATGGGAGAGGCGGATCGGAACCTTGTTAGGAGCCCAGCTCCAGGCTTCTGGGGGAGGAGTGGAGGGAGGGGGAACTCAGGGTTCCATCTCTTTTACCTGTGTTCCTTCGTCCAGGGGTGAAATTTCTAGCATCTCGAGGTCGGGGAGACCCAAGTGGAGGTGTCAGGGGCTCTGGGATAGACTTACTTTTAGGAGCACCTGCAGGGAAAGATTTGGGGCTAACACTTTACTTTTTCTTAGAAGTGATTCCTCTACTGCCACAACCTCCCAACACAGGGCCCCAACTCACAGTGCAGGCTGTTTTCAAGGAGAACTTGTTTTGCCTGAAAGAGACAAGGATGAGGGATGAGGGGGCTGGTCCCTGAGCACCCCAGTCATGGTCCTACTAAAGGGTGCTGCTGGGCTTCCCTGGTGGCGCAGTGGTTGAGAGTCCGCCTGCCGATGCAGGGGACAGGGGTTCGTGCCCTGGTCCCGGAGGATCCCACATGCCGCGGAGCGGCTGGGCCCGTGAGCCATGGCCGCTGAGCCTGCGCGTCCGGAGCCTGTGCTCCGCAACGGGAGAGGCCACAACAGTGAGAGGCCCGCGTACCGCAAAAAAAAAAAAAAAAAAAAAAAAAAAGGGTGCTGCTACATGTCAGGCGCCTTACATGACTGATAATGACTAATCCTCACCGCAACCCTTATGAGGCTGACGCTATCATTCCTCCAGGTGAGGAAACTGAAGCCAGAGAGGTTAAATTACTTGCCGAAAGTCACAAAGCAGGGATGTGATGGAGCTGGGATTGAAACCCAGGCAACGCAACACTGCAATTTAACTACCATGTTCTAAGACGGCACCCCCTGCAGTCAGGGTTTTTCGGTGTTACTGGGGGAGGGGAGTCTCCAGCACCCTGAGGACCCCCCGCAGTGGCAGGAGCTGTACCTTGGCAGGGATGGAGGCGGGGTGATTCTCAAAGAAGAGGCGCTGGAGACAGTGAATCCACAGCCTCTTCTCTTCTTGGTTCTTGGCCTGGGGGCGGGGTGGGGTGGAATGGGGAGCCAGGGGTGAGGTCTAGGGACTGGGGGATCCCTGCCCGCCCAGCCCCACCCTCTGCTCACCTGGAGCAGGTGTCTGTGCTTGGGAATGGTCAGATCAGACACCTTGAACCCTAGAGGGTCTCGAGGGCTCTCAGTCACACTCAGGTTGCAACACTGGATGAGGGGCAGAGAGGGGAGGCAAGTTCAGAGGCCTCAGACTCATCCATGTGCCCCTCGTGTGTATCTGGGTCCCTACCCCCTAGAAAGATGTCCCCTTTCCCCCTGTCGACCCTCCCCACCAGGCTGGGCTCAGCTCTCTCTCACCAGCCCTTCCCCCCTCATCTGGATCAAGAAGACGTGCGTGCCCATGAAGATGCTTGTCTGGTGGGCAAATACAGGTCCTCCCCCTTCAGGCCCGCACCACCCGTGCATCCCACTGGCCTCACCCCTCCTTATTAAACCCTGCCCCCCCTCCTCGGACTCAAGAAAACATGGCCCTTTTAAGCTGGGTTGTCCCTCCTTGCGGATCCTGCCCCCAGCCTTTAGGTCTACAGGTATATGTGTATAGAACATACCTGGCAGGTAACATTCTGGCCCTGCCCCATCCCTGAACTCACGAAGATGTGGCCCTTGTATGTGTATTCTGGTCCCCGGCGCTTGGCCACGAGCAGCATCCGTGAGAACAGAAAGAGCAGCCGTTCACCCCCTCGAAGTCGGGGGCCGCCCCCTCCACCACCTCGGAATGCACCCTCCAGCACCAGCTCGCCAAAAGCACTGAGCTCCGGACCGGTCCAGCCACCCAGCCGCCGCTGCACCTCCTGCCGGGACCACGCCGGGTGCAGCGGGCACAGGAACACACCGGTGGGCGGTGCACGCATACCAACACAGGGGGGTTAGCAACCAGACTGCGCTGTCCCAGCCCGACCCCCCGCAAAGGCCCTCACGCCCGCTGCCCCCCATGCCGCCGGTCCCAGCCCTCTCCCGGGGTCACCTGGAGGCGCGCAGCGTGCTCCTGCTTGCGTTTCATGTCATTGATGTACCAGGCGACCGCTGTCATGGACACGATAGCCTCCTCCACCAACTCGCGGCCCCCGGCGTCTGGGCCCTCCACCCAGTGCTTGCCTAGCTCCTGAAGGGCAGCCACCAGGCACCCAGGGAGTGGAAGAGGAACAGAGGAAGAAAGAATGACAAGGATAAGAGAGAGAGAGAAATAAAGGCAGGGGCAGAGACGGAGAGAGACAAACAGGCAAAGACACGAAGTGAAATCACCCGGCGCCAGCCTCCACTGCCAGCAAGACCCTGCCCCAAGCACCGGCCCAGTTTCTAGGGACTGGATGCCTCCCCAGGCCTTGCCCAACTCGTCCAGGGTCCATTCTCCAGATGTTCCACCAGGTGGCCAATGGACAGGACCTTGCCCCTCCCCAAGCAGCCCCCCAGGGGCCACAGCTGACCTGCAGCAGCAGATGGTACTTGAGGATGCGCTGAACAGGCTTCAGCAGGAAGCTCTGCAGGGGCAGTGAGTGGTGGAGCTGGGCCTGGCGCTCCTGCAGCCACAGGGCTGCTGGCGGAGACACTGACAGCTCCCGGAGCAGGGCCAGGGAGCTGGGGGCACAGCACAGGTCAGGGAGACTTGCAGCTACAGTGGGCGAGGCTGGGAGGGGTCAGGGAGTGGCCAGGGTTTTGGAACTCTCAGGGGCCCACCAGGGTCAGGGTGGGTTAGGGAGAGGTTGGGCGCTATCAGGGTATGGCAGGGCTTGGAGCTGGATGGGTCCAGGTGGAGGGAGCTTGGCTGGCACATCAGCTCGTGGGCACAGCCTGGGGCCCTGCAGGGGCTCCTTGGCCCTCACCTCGGGTAGTTCATGCAGTACAACGTGTAGATGTCAAAATCCTCGCTCTGTGGACAGCAAGGGAGTCAGGGAGACCTCAGTTCCCGACTTCCCATGACCCCCCCGCAACCCCTAGCCCAGGCCTGCTCCCCCCTTACCCAGGCCCCAGCCCAGGCCCTCGCCTCACCCTCTGCACGAAGCACTCGGCGATGCCCCCGGCACTGCTGCTGCCCTCCAGGTCCTCCAGGAGCTCACTGTGGAGGGAAGAGGAAGGGTGAGGGGGTGCCCTGGCCCCCAGCCCCCCATGGGAGGACTCCAGGAGACTGGGGCCTTGGTGGCTGCCAGAATCCCTCAAGGGATGTCATGTCCATACGAAGGGTCCTCTGATCGCGACATGGGGGACGGCAACCTGCTCAGACTTTGTCCTTGGTTACCATTACATTCCTCGGCCTGAGATCTTGTCACAGCTGGCATGAGCCTGGGGCGTCTCATGGCACAACCCAGGGAGAGGGGTGTCAGGACGCTCAGAGCTGTGATGATCTTAAGATCCCACTGTGACCCCGAGACCTTGTCGTGACTCACGAACCTCCTGCAGTAACTTTAAGTGTAATTAGGGAATTCCCTGGTGGTCCAGTGGTTAGGACTCCGCGCTTTCGCTGCCGGGTCCGGGTTCAATCCCTGGTTGGGGAACTAAGATCCCACAAGCCAAGCAGTGTGGCCAAAAAATAGTAAGTGTAATTAGGTGTCATCAAGACACTCGGTGTCATGCTCCTTGGACTGAGTGGCCAACCATTCTGGTTTGTCCGGGACTGAGGGGTTTCCCAGGATGAGCTGGTCACACAAATGCTCACACTGTCATGATCCTCAGGCCCCACACAAGCCTTGGATTCATCACGATCCCAGACCTGACATAGCGATAGCCCCATCTCGCTGCCTGGACCCATCCCGATATTTGGACATCTAGGCCCTCAGGCTCCCATCCACCACACTCCTCCACCACTCTGGATCCTCACTCCCCTGCTCATGACCCCTGCCCAACGTCATGACGCCCCATGTTCCGGACTGGACAGGGCACTGTGGGGTGCCAAGGCTGGGGTTAGAACACAGCCTGCCTCCCCGACCCCCCAAGCCAGCGCTGCTGCCCATCCCACCCGTCCCTGACCTGCTGAACTCGTAGATGTCCTCAATGTTGGCAAACAGCGTGCCCACCTGCTCCGCGCTCAGCCCCAGGACCCCGCCATCCAGCAGAGGGCCCAAGTAGTCCTGTGGGAATGACTGGGGTTACAGGGGTGGAGGGGCTGGCCTGGGTCCCCACTGCACTTGGGTGCCTACCCGCCTCACCTCCACGATACTGCGGAGGTCCCGGACATAGGCCCGCTCCGTCTCCACGATCTCACGGGCCACACGCTCCAGCCTCGAGGGTTTCGCCGAAGCTGGGGTCCCCACGGGCGACAGATGCAGGCGGATGGGGGGCCCCGGAAGGGGCTCTGGCCTGGAGGCCAAGCAGGCTGGGGTGGGCCCCGGAGCTGGGTCCCCCTCCGAGCCCACTGTGCTCAGGGATGTGGAGCTCCCAGAACCTCGGGGGGAGGCCATGGCGGGGGTTGCAGGGGCTGCTGGGGGTGTGGAAGAGGCGATCAGGGGGTCTCCCCAACTGAGTAAGTGCGCTTAGCCCCCACGCTCACCCACCCCTGCTCAACAGCTCTCCCATGGGCTCCCTGCTCCCCTCACTGTGCCCTGTCCTCTCCCATCAGGGTCCTCTCTGGACTGCTGGTCTCCATTCCTTAAATCCACCTCCATGTGTCATCCTGGGAGAACTTTATTAATTGGCCTGACTCTTGTCACTCCCATGAGTATAACCCCATTCCTGCCCTCAGGGTAAAGTCCAGATTCCTCAGATCCACAGGGGCCTGTGCAAGGTGGCCATTAAAGACCTTTCCAGTCCACTCTCTTCCCGACACACCACTTCTTACCCTCTGGACTCCAGTCACACTCAGCTTCTTTCAGTTACTCAAATAAGCAGCCTCTTCTCTCCTCTGTGCCCCCGCACATACTGTTCCCTCTGTGCAGAACACTCTTCCTTGCCTCGCTCAACTCATTCCTCCTCAGCTTTCAATTCTCAGTTTAGATGTCCCCTCCTCCAGGAAGCCTCCCTGGACCTCCCAGATTAAGTTCCCACAGTCCCCGGGGCTTTCCTCATCCCAGCCCTGACCACTCTATGCTGGGCTTCCCCTCTGGACTATCCTGGTATGGGGATGGGTCCATCTCCCGGACCAGACCTGGAGCTCTGTGCATGCAGGGCTGGGGCTGTCTTGGTCAGCCTGTGTTGCCAGCACTGGGTCAGCCCCAGAGCGTTGCAGTGTCTTTCATGAAAGCATGAATGCCCAGCAGGCTCCACCCCTCCCTCAGGCTCACCTGTCCGAGTCTCACACACAGCCGCACAGTCACACACTTCAGCTCTGCGGCCGAGGCTAGGGCTGGGTTTGGACAGGCCCAGTCCACGGGCTCCTTCGGGCATGGCTGAGTGGCTCAGCGGCTTCTGCAGAAAGACCCCCTTCCTGGATATCAGGACCCCATAGGCCTCCCTGCCCCCCACGCTCAGAGGCTGGGGGCTGAGAATGAACAGTGTGGTCTAAATCCTGGGAGGGGGCCCTGGGAGTAACTACTGGGGGAGACAGAGGCAAAGTGATAGAAAGAGGGGAGCAAGGAGAGATAACACTGAGAAAAAGATGGAAAGGGTGAGACAAAAGAGTAAAGCGAGCGAAAGAGTCGTCCAAGCTGTGAGTCTGCTGTGTCTGGGGCCGGAGGCTCAGGGATCCTGGGAACGTTTGGGCTCCGGCTGGAGCCGAGGGCGAGGGGCAGGGCTGGGAAAAAGCCGTGGGCGGGAGGCCGCGGGGTCCCAGGGGAGGGCGGAGGAGGCTGGGGGACCGGATGCCAGGGTCCTGCAGACGGCTCCCTCCCCCGCGGAGGGCTGCGAGTTCGGGCGCTGGCCCAGAGTTCTCGACCCCCTCCAGCCAGTCCCTCCGTGATCCGCTCACTGTTCCCACCGCCGCAGCTCCCCTGCAGCGCCTCCCCACACCCCTCTAGCCCCCAACTCCCGCCAGCTCCTCCGCTCGCCCCCCGCCGGCACGCCCCCTCATTGTTCAGCGGCAGCGGCGCCGCCCCCTCCCCCAACCCGTCGGGGCCCCTCGCCTCCCCCCTCACCTCCCGGGGAGTCTCCAGCCCCGAACCGAGGCAGCCCAGTTCCTATTCGACCCTAGCACGGTCCCCGGGGAGGCGCAGAGCCGGGACTCCTGGGTCTCTCTGCAAGTCAGGGGTTTGAACTTCGGGCTCTCAGGATCCGTGAACCAGAATCCGGGGTCTCTCGGAGGATGGGGTGCAGTGGTCCAAATTTCTTTGGTCCTCTAAATGGAAGATGCTGGGGGCGTCGACTCTTGAGTCTCAGATGGGGGTGCTGGGAACCCAAATTCTTGAGTCTTCTAGATGGGGCCGTGGGGTGGGGGTGCCGGATTCCTATGTTCCCCTAACTCTAAGAGCAGGGATTAAACCAACTCCAGGAGGGAGCGCAGGAAGCCCCAAATTCCAGGGTCCTCTTGAAGTAGCTGGCGCTTCAACCCCAAACGGGCTGGATGGGGCGCTAGGAGTCCGTATCCCAAGTTCCTCAAACCCCGGGAGTCCTGGGCTCAGCTTTCTGGGAAACTCTGGAGGGAATCTCCGGTCTGGGATCCTAAATTCTTGGAAACCGGGTGCAGGAAGCTCGGCCTCCAGGGTCGCGCAGCGCTGATGTCCCGGACTCCTAGCTCCTCCAGGAGGGGGCGCTGGGCACCTGGATATCTGGGGTCCTCTAGCCTGGACGCTGGGGCCTGAGCTTCGGGGGTCCCTCAGGACGCGGTGCAGTTTCGGGAGGCTGGAGTCTGCGACTGTGGACCCCTCAGGCTCCGGGATGGGTGGCGCCGACTCTGGCGGCGGCGGCGCCACATACATCTGTGGCTGGAGAGCCCGGTCCCAGCAGTGGGGCGGGGGGCGGTCGCCTGGGGCTTCCCCTCCCCCCAGCCACCCGGGCTCATATCCTGTTCCCGCCCGCAGGGGGGAGGGGCCGCCTTCCGGCCGGCCAGCCAACAAAGGGTTAAGACGACCCCGCCTCTCTGGTTTCTGAATATTCATGAGAAGGCGAGTCCCAGGTAGGCTTCCCCCCCACATTCCAAAAGCCTCGCGGACTTTTCCCTTTTACAGCAAGAGCCTTCCAGGCGTGAGAATCCGGAACTGGTAACGCACTTTCTTCTATTGGCCAATCCAAAGATTCCTATTTGTATATGCAAAGACGAGGCGGAGCAATCCAACAAGGTCACGTGGCCAGGAATGACTGAAAGAATCCGCGGCGCATGGGTGCGGCCAGAGCTCCAGTGGCGCAATCGGTTAGCGCGCGGTACTTATATAACAGTGCGAGCGGAGCGATGCCGAGGTTGTGAGTTCGATCCTCACCTGGAGCACTTTTTAGTCTAACAGGTTTTTGTCAATTTATGCATCTTATTAATCAACCCGAACATCTACATCACTTAAAAGAATAAACGTTTCAGTCTCCTGAATTTTTAAGCTGGGAGGAATCCTGGGACTCTGGTGACGATCTGTTAGGGAGTGTTTTCTGTTGTGGGGAGATGCCGTTTTCCTCTTGGTCACCAGAGGGTGGTATTGCCTCTTAGATGCCTGGGAATTTGAGTCTGCAAATCAGTAGATGTGTCAGGCTGTGGGTCCTCAGCAAACTGCCTATGTGATACTGTCTCCTTCTCCATCTTTTTGTCTTGGATTCCCGCCCCCCCACCGCCCCCCAGTTTTATTGAAATGTAATCGCCGTATAACATTGTATTAGTCCAAGGTGTACAAGATAATTTTAGATACGTATAAATTGTGAAATAATTACCACAATGTTTAATTAACATCGTTACTTCACACAGTTACTATTTTGTGTGTGTGTGTGTCTTGGAGTTTTCTCTTTCTCTCCCCATTTCTGCATCGATTTATTTATTTTTTTCAACAAATTCTGAAGCTTGTGACCACTATGTGACTGGTTCCTGTTTAGGGTTTAGGTGTGAGTGATACAGCAGTGAACAAGACAAAGTCAAAGTCCCTGCCCCTGAGGATCTGACATTCTAGCGGGGGAGGGAAATTGCTATAAACATAAGATCTAAGTACATTTGATGTGTTAGGTGGTGGTAAACATCTTGGAAAAAATACAGCAAAGTAGGGAGGATGGGGGTTGCAATAATAGTAGTCAGGGACCATCTCACTGAGGAAACATTTGAGCAGAGACCTGAAGAAGGGGAGTAAGCTGTTGGGATACCTGGGGGAGTATTCCAGGCAGAGGGAACAAGAAGTGCAAAGGCCCTGTGGCTGAAGTATGGCAAATGCACTGTTGGAAGCCAGAGTGACTAGAGCAAGAGTGATCAAAGATGAGAGCCAGGCTGTGTAGGCTGGTGAGGACTTAAGACTTTGGCTTTTATGTGATCTGACTCAGGTGTCACGACAGCTTCCCTCTGGTTGCCCAGTGGGGGAGTGGGGAAGAGACTGAGGGTAGGGACCTGGGCCAGGAGACCAGGAAGGGGCTGCTATGATGATTCAGGTGGGAGATGATGCCCGATAGAACCAGGGTGGGGGCCAGAGGAGGAGGCAGGAGGGTGGATTGTAATCTCTCTTTAGAAGGTGAATCAGACAGGACTGACATTGAATTGGGGTGTGGGGTTGAGGAAAGAGTCAAGAGGAATGACTCTCAGGTGTTTGGCACTGGTAGCTGGTGTTAGGTGCCATTTTTGCAAGTGAGGGTTTGTTAGTTCGTTTGTTTTCAAGGGGCAGAGAATCTGTTTTTCGCAAAGGGAAGGACCAGAGATGTGTTACTTCTTGTTCTTTCAGTGCCTGTGAATGTCTGCGTGGCTTGCTCTTCCTCTCCAACGTCTTTGGGTTTCTGGGTTTCTCTCTCTCTCTTTCCCAAACCTCCTCTCCAAGTATGGGGACCTGAGCCCTTTCCCAAAACGGGGCGCGGGGGCGGGGGTGCTTCGTGGAAGAGGAGATCAAAGGTCAGGGCCTGCCAGTGCGCGAGGGGAGAGGGCCAAGGAGGGCTGAGAAGTCAAGGAGGCATGAGGAGGGGAGGGGAAGAGAACACTCGCAGGAGGGAATGGGGTGAAGAGAAATGGGGTGAGGAGGGAGGTGGAACAGAGGGGATGAAGAGTGTGGGCAGGGAAGGAATGGGTGGAGAGAGAAGGAAAGGAGCCCAGAAGGGGGAGGAGGAGGGGAATTGGAAGGAAAGAGAGGAGGGGATAGAGGACGGAGAATGGGCGGCTGGAAGGTAAGGATATTAAAAAGGGTAAGGGGAGAGGAGTGGTGGGGGAGGGGAAGAGCTGGGGAGGGTGGGGGAAGAAGGGGAGGGGAAGGTCGGCGCAGGAGGGTCTGGGCAGGAGGAACTGAGAGGGAGGAGAAGGGGTGAGGTAGGGAGAGGAGAGGGAAGTGAGGGGCGGGGGGAAGAGGGGTAGGAGGCCGCGACGGAAGGGGGCGGAGCGCAGGCACTGACGCGAGGCGGCTTCCTGGCGCTGGGCTCCTCCGCCCCAGTGTGGTTCCCGCCGCCTCTTGCCTTGTATGGTCCGAGGACGCTGCTCTCCCGGGGGCCCCGCCCCGTCCCGGCGCGGCCGCGACCCCCACCCCGTCTGGGGCGCGAGACCACGAGTTTCCAAGGCTCAGAAATGTCGAGATCTCGCAATCCCGAACTTCTCGAATCCCGACAGGCCAAGATTCTGGAATTCCGAAGGTCTAGGAGCCCGGAAAGCCAGAGGCTACAGTTCTGCGATTCCTAAACGTTCTGGGACACCCAGGGCCTAGAAGTCGCCGAGAGACCAAGTCTGAGATTCCACAGTGTTGACATTCTAGAATCCTGAAGGCTTTCAAGCTGCCTCCGCCGAGATGCCGAAAGCCTGAGTCCCCCACACTCTCCGATCCTGGAAGGCCGGGCGGTGGGACCCCAGGACGCCCCGGCTTCCGGGACGACCCCTCCCCCACCCGCCGCGCCGGCCTCCTTCGCTTGCCCTGGGCTCGTGCCCCGGCACATTCCGTCCTCCCCACTCCGCCCCGCCCTCCTCCCTCGGCCCCATGGGGACGGAAACATCCAGTCCCCGCCCGCGCCCGGCCGAGAGCTGGGTCAAGGATCCCGGCGGGACGGGAGCGCCTCCCACGCCCCGGGAACTGGCTCTCCCGGTTCCTACCCGGTGATCTCACCTGGCTCCGCCCTCTCAGGTGAATGGCCGGGCCAGGTGACGTCACTTCCTGCCAGGTAAGGGCCGCTGGCGGCTCGGCTCCGGGGAGGTTTGGAGGAGCTATCGGCTGATTTCATCCCGCTTCTAAAAAAGGCCACACCGTCCTCCCCTCCCATCTCACTACCTCTAGACCGCAGAAGAGCCAGGATTCCAGTTTACACACAGATTTATTTATTTAAAAATTCCAAAAAAAATAAAATTTTAACGATATATATTACTTCATATATTATAGTATATTTATAACAATAATTAGTCCATCGTTTCCAATATTACAAAAAAGAGGAAGAAAAATACAAGGGAAGCAGACGACCCAATATATATAAATACTATAAAATCTATTAGAATAAATAAAGTCGTCATAAATAAAAGGCCCAAAGGCGTGGGTGGGTGGGAGAGCAGGGGGTTGGCAACGGCTTTGGCTGCTTGTTTTTGGAGGGAAATTTGAGCACCAGGATTCCCCTTCAGGGGAGGATCCAGTCACCATCAGACACCGGAACCTCAGGATCTAGAAAAAATTGGAAGGGGTCAGCGGGGGCTTATTATTCACAGCATTGGGCGGGGGAGAGGTGAAAGAGGCCTCACTGCCTCCAATTTGCTACATTTTTTTAAGACCCCAGAAAACACTCCTTCCCCCAACAGCATGAACAGCTTGCACACCGAGAACCTGCCCCAGCGTAGGGTCAGGGGAGTGAGTTAATGCACTTTGGAAGGTGGGGTGGAGCTACTTGATTAAGAGTCCCTCAGTTCCCCCGCAGCCTTGGGACCCCTTGTGGAACCCACAGCATAAGAGAACTGGCCCCCCTTAAGATCCAGCTAATCTGCACTAGGCAGTCACTTGTCACTCCGAAACGGAGATACGATTGAAGATGGGGAGTCTCCTGGGGGCTGCAGATGGTTGGGGTGGCCCAAAAACCCCGGCCTCGAAGACAGGCGAGTCAGATCCCCCCAGGCTGCTGCCGCTGCTAGCATATTCGTCAGGATCAGATCCCAGGGAGTGCGCAGAGGGGCTCCGAGCCAAGCCACCCAAGGGCCCCCAGACGCTGCTGGGGGTGGCCCTTCGGCAGGAAGGACAACAGGCTGGGGTGGGGTCCCTTCGGGCCACCGGGGTCCCTGGGGCAGCAGAGAAGGCAGAGGGTGAAAGTGGAAGGTCCCCAGGTGGTGGTGGTGGGGAGCTGGAGAGTGAGAAGGAACACGAGGACAGGGAAAGGCCTGCTAGGCCTGCTGGTGGTGGCGAGGTTCGGCGGCCTGAGGGCAGGCCTGAGAAGCTGATGCTCTGGCGCAGCACGTGGGGGTGGCCGGAGGCACCCAGGTCCTCGCTGGGGTTGTGGATGAAGTGGCAGCGTGAGCCGTAGGGGCAGCGGCCCTGGAGGTAGAACTTGTGGCACAGTTCCGTCTTGTACTTGGGGTGGCGACTGGCCTGGCGCAGCTCACCCAGGCCGTGGGCAAACTGGCACTTGGCCCCATAGCGGCAGCGCCCGCTTTCTGAGAAGGTCCGACATAGCTCGGTCTTGTAGCGGGAGGAGGTGGTGGGGGTCACAGTAGGCGAGGTGGGTGAGGGCGACAGTTCAGGGCCTGGACAGGGAGCCAGGGGCGCGAAGCCTGGGGGTGGGGGCACCCAGCCGCAGCTGCGACCCTCCACCAGGCTGGTGGAGCGGCCAGGCAGGCGGGCAGCCACCCCAGACGAGCTGGAGTCGGGTGAGCCGAGGCTCCAGAGTCCCGAGGAGGCCCAGGCCGAGCTGGACTCAGTCTCTCCGTGGTCGGAAGGCAGGTCAGGGCTCAGCAACTGGAGGGTCTGTGGGAACAGGGATCGGTCAAGACACCGAAAATGCAGGGTGACGCCCCGCCCCAGCTGCAGGGCACCTAAGAGCTTGCCAGTCCGGTTTGTGGGCTCCCAGACTGAGCCCCACCCGTCCGCAGAAAACAAACATGGGTTCCGGATCGCAAGGATCCCGATTTGGAGGTTCTGGGTTTATTCGCGATTGAAACTTATCCCGAGGGACCCAGGAATCCCGGCTCCCCCGGGTGGATCAGAGGGGCTCTAAAGTCAGGACACACCGCTGTCCTCCAATTTTCAGCTTCTGGGCCTCTAGGGGTCTGAGGTTCTCCAGTTTCACAAGTGGAGGAGCGGGCAAAGTTAACCCAGGAGTCCGGATCTCTTCGGTTTTAGAGTTGCCAGAGTCTTCTGGGTCAGG
The DNA here is from genome assembly GCF_008692025.1 of Phocoena sinus. Taxonomy (NCBI): domain Eukaryota; kingdom Metazoa; phylum Chordata; class Mammalia; order Artiodactyla; family Phocoenidae; genus Phocoena; species Phocoena sinus. The sequence goes on from NC_045781.1 coordinate 12,613,928, forward strand.
GAGTGAAGAGACAGAAGTCGGCTCCCCCTCACCCTGAGACTCCAGCCCAAGAAACGCCTCCGCGCAAAACCGCACCCTCAGCAACTACCAGGGGTAAGCCAGGTGTGGGGGTCATTTCCGCCTGCAGACAGCCCCCGTCCGAGAAAAGTTCTCCAGCTTTCCATCTCCGAGGGCCACCCCACCCGTGTTTGGACCGAGACCAGAAAGTCACGGGCTCCATTTTCACCTCCAGAGCATCACACTGGTCTGAGACGGGAGGCAGGGACCCCGGGCCGAAGTGTGAAGCACTAAGGAGTTCCAGTTTGAGAAAGGAGCCAGGGGTCCCGGGCGGGAGTTTGTGGCGCTAGAGAGCCCTGGTTTGAGAAGGGAGTCAGGCATTGCGGACCTCGGGGTGCCGATCAGCGGGGGCTCACCTCGTAGATGGCGGTGAGATCCATGGCGGCGCAGATGGCCGAAGGCTGAGGTACAGGCCGAAAGTGGGAGCGCTGAAGTCAGGCTGCGGTGTGGTGGAAGAGCCGCCGCTTTTATCCAGCCAGAGGGGGGCGGGGCCTTGAGGAGTTGGGCCGGGCGGGCGGGGCCAGGAGGGGCGCTTCCCGGACGCGCGCCCCCGGCGCAGCCCGCCCAGCCCTGGACCGGACCCCATCCGCCCGGCTCCCCGCCGGGACTCGCCTGAGGGGGGCCTGCGGGCGGTCGCAACACCGCGGGGAGTGCGTGGGGTGGGGGGTGTCGGCCCAGTTTTCAAAGGCTGGAGACTGAGGCGCGGACAAGGGAACTGGCACGGAGGTGGGGGCAGGGCTCCTGGGGGAATTGACAAGGGCAGAGACTGAGAGGGCGTGCGATCGAGAGACTGACCGACAGGGGCGGGGAGAGACGCACAGAGAGCAAGAGACAGAAATGGAGAGACCAAAGAGAAAAACACAGGGACACACACACGGGGGGGAGTTGCGCACACAGGGAGACGTGCACAGAGAGAGACAGGGTAAGGAGAGGAGGCGAGGTGGGGAGGCACAGATTGAAAAGACAAGATATAGACAGTACCAGAGAGACAAATTCAGAGCGGGAAGCGGGAGGGAGGGAGAGTCACATAAAGAAACAGAGAAAAAGGGAGAAAACTGGGAGAAACAAGCATCCACAGACAGAACTCCGCAGGAGCAAAACGGAGAGAGGAGACCCACGGGCCTGGTGGAGAATTCTCTTCTGAGACCTGCCGGCCTGGCACGGTCTCGCTCTCAAACAGCCCAGATCCGGAGACCTGGACCGCCCTCCCCGCCCCCACTCACGGGGGTTGGGGGTGGGTGTGGTTCTGGACACCTGGTGAGGCTGGAAAGGGGCCTCCTTTCCCAATTTCCCAATTCCTCTGTGTCTTCTCACCCTCACGCAGATAATGGCACTTCTGATCGCTTCCTCTGGGCTAGGCACTGTTGCATGAAAGTGCTTTATTTACACACATTAACTCAAAGAGGTATTGTTATGCCTATTTTACACACCAGGAAACCCTGGCAGAGAGAGGCCAAGTTATCCTCCTTTAGTAAATGGCAGCAGCCTAATACCAGGGCCTTAAATTATGTTAAGAGTTTGTGCTCAGAGAAAACTCAAGATTGGAAAGGGGGAGATCTTTCATTATGGTGGTGGGTTTCCTTGATGGAAAGCTGTCTCGAATGGCAGAAATGGGTCATCCCCAACTGATGGTCGGATGGGTCTCTAATAAAGGGCTGTACCTTGAGAAAACTCTAAATGTGCAGAAATCACTCCCCTTATTGGCAAGTCTTTTATTGTCAAGGGGTTGCACTGAGTGACGCTCTCTTAAGATATGGAGAAGAAACTAATTTTTAAACTAGGTCTCGATGAGCTAGCTGGCTGCCCTGAGTGAAAACACAGGGGTAGAAATAAACCGTTGACACGGAGTGCAGTTATAATGGTGGAAAGTTCATTCTTGCAGGTTGCGACTGCAGGCTGCGGGCTTGTATTGAGGTGGGGAGATTCTGCTAGACACGCCGACTTGCTCGTCCGACAGAGCACGGGGGAATCCCTGGTGCGGCGCTTTCTGGGGCCGAGGGGCCTTCCCGGCCGGTCTCGTGAGCTGGGCGGCTGCGGGCGGCTCTGGCACGGTTGCAGCCTCCCTCTAGCCTGTGACTCACTCGCACGGGGCGAGGGAGGGGGGCTTCCTGGAAGCCGTGACGAGGAGGCTAGGCATGGATGCCAGAGTTCCTCTCTGTAACCAGGGTTTCTGTCGCCTGTAAACAGACGCTTGAGGGCTACGGGAAAAGGGGGAAAGGGGAGGTGCCTGGCACCCGCCACCCGGTTGGGCTCCAAATCCCTGTGCGGCTAGTGGGACTAAGGCGGCGGTAAAACGAGAGGTGGGAGGCACCCTGGGGTCCCCGGTGTCCGGCTCGGCTCTGGCCGCGATCCTGGAGGAGGGATACCAGTTTCGATTCCCTGGAGACAAGGAGCATTTCCCATCCCTGAGTCAAGCTGACCCCCTCCCCTCTCCCAACTGCTGAGTCATCGGCCCGAGAGCCGGGACGCTTCGGACTGGGCGACTCTCGAAGAGGCTAGAGGGGGCTTTGCGCGATGAAGAACAGACTACCCCTGGAAACACTGACGGGGGCGGGGGTCCTAAGAGCCCGGGCCTCCGCCCCTCCTTGCTCAGATCCAGGAGTCCGGGTTTCCAAGCCACCTCCTCGCTCAGACCCAGGAGACACGGCCACCAGCCCCTTCCTTCACCAGACCCAGGAGTCCAGGCCCCCAGCTACCCTCGAGCTCAAACACAGGAGTCCGAGCCCCGAGGCCCCTCTCCCAACGGTTTAGGAGTCTGGCTCCCATCCCCCCCTCACCCCCCTCACCCCCCCCCCCCCCACCTCCCGTCCAGGCCTCAGGCGTCCCAGCCCAGGAGGAAGTTCAGGGCAGGGCTCCGCCCCGCTCCCCACGTAGCCAGCGGGAAAATCCGTGGCACCAGCTAAGGCCGGGAATCCCCTCTGGAATGACGGTGGGGAAGGGGACGGCCGGGGTCCCCCGTGGGTCGCAAGGGGGCCAGGTCCTGGGCGGGCAGACCGAGGGGGAAAGGGGCGGAAACCAGAGAGGCTAAAAATACGGCGAGCGCTTCCGGCCTAGGGGGAGGGGAACGTTGAGCAGTTTCCAGAAAAACAAGCGGGGACGGGAAACGCGGGGGTGTGAGAGCCGGCCAGAGTGCGCGGGCGAGCTGGGGACAGTGTACGCGCCGGCACGTGTGCCTTGTGCGCCCCAGGCGTGATTGACTGGGCGGGAGTGGGTGCGGCCGACGCGGGCTGGCAGTGTGCTTGGCTGCGCGGGACCTGCGGCGTGTGGACCGCGTGTAAGCTGTAGGTGCGAGGTGGGGCTGCCCTGGCGCGCCTGGATGTGCAGTTGGGCAATTAGGTGTGGGACACAAGTGCGCCCACTTTCCTGTGTCAACGCTGTGTCCTTACAACCCACCTGGAACGTATGGCTGTGAGAATAAATGCGGGAAACCGCCTATGCCTGCGTGTTTCTGACCAGACTGTATTTACTCTCACCATCTATGGGGGAGGAAGTGTGTACTCAGCTGTAACTGTCTTTGAGGTGGCATCCGTGAGAACGTGTGACTTACATACCTCCCTGCACATCTGTGTGTAGCTCTGAAACACCTTGGGCTCTGTAGTGACTGAGTGATTGTAACTCTTTGAGGGAGGCTGGCGAGAGTCGCTGTCTGTCCTCAGGTGTGATGAGGCTCTGTGAGCACACAGCTTGGGAGCTGAGGGTGTGTGGGAGCATGTGCGTGGCTGTAGGCAGCTGTGGCTGTGTGCAGGGCGCCTGCAGCTGTGTGTGTGTGATCATCAGGTGTGTGAATAGTGTTCCTGTGTCTGTGTCCTTGGGGTGTAGCTGAAAGCACCAGGAGGCCAGTGTCTGGAAGCAGTTCCTCTGTGGCTCAGTCACAGGGCAGTGAAACTGAACTTTGGTTCCTGACGTCTACAAGCGCACATGATGGGGAGGGCAGCTGGCCCACTCCTGCGGTTCACACAGGCCTCCGTGGGCAGAGCAGAGGAAAACACGCACGCACACTCGAACCTGAGAAGCATTATCTAAATCCAGCCTCCGCTGCTTTTGATAATATTGAGCTGAGGGCAGGGCTGAGTCAGCCTGTGATGGGCAAAGTCTGAGATGGGGTAGGAGATAGCGGGGTTAAGGGGTGGTTAGAGGGTTGTTTGTATATTCACATAGTTGGATTGTTCCTTGAGTCTGTTTGTGGGACTGCCCCCAGGATGGAGACGCCAGGGACACCATGATTGTAGGATGGTGGGTTATGCCATTCTCTGCTAAGGAAGAGGGGTGTCATGTGCGCCTGTGTTTTGCCATGGTCTGTTTTGCCCTGTGTGGCTGTGCATCTCATATGCATGCTTCCCTGGAGTGGGCGGTTGTGCACGAGGCTGTACAGTCTCCCTCTGGGTTTAATAATCCACTAAGAACCTTCACTAAGGTCCTCTCCTATCCCTGCCTCTTCACCGTGGCCCCGGCTTCCACATTATTCCACCAACACACCATCACATTTCTGCCTCAGGCAGGGCCTCTGCACTTACTGTTTCCTCTCCCTGGAATGTCCAAAACTTATTCCCTTTCCTTCAAGTTCACTCCAGTACTACCTTCTCAGTGAGGCCTTCATGACCTGGGTCAAGGACTTTAACAGGTTTAAAAATAACCTTGTCATCTATTTAACAAATAATAAATACATGTAACATCTATTTACAGATCACATTAATACATGTGAACCACTACCCAACCTAAACTCTCATGTTTTCCAATAAAGTAACATAATTTTCCATATGCAAATCTTTTTTTTTTTTTTTTGCGGTACATGGGCCTCTCACTGTTGTGGCCTCTCCCGTCGCGGAGCACAGCCTCCGGACGCGCAGGCCCAGTGGCCACGGCTCACGGGCCCAGCCGCTCCGTGGCATGTAGGCTCTTCCCGGACTAGGGCACGAACCTGTGTCCCCTGCATCGGCAGGCGGACTCTCAACCACTGCGCCACCAGGGAAGCCCCCATACGCAAATCTTGTGTTACTTACTCCCAAATACTTTACTTTTCCTCCTATTATCTCTCTCCACTTCTGATCTCACTTCTCTGCTTTATTTTCCTTCTTGGAATTTCTCATTACCTGACATACTGTGTTTTACTTTATCACACTTAACTGTCACTAGAATATCAGCTCCAGCAAGGCAGGGATCTTTGGTTCACACTGTATAGGGCTTGGCCCAAAATAGATGCTCAGCAAATGTGTGTTGAATGAACTCCACTTCCGGGGGCACAATTTCCACAGCGTGGCTGTGTGAACTGTGCATCCATCATCTCACTGCCCGCCAGGTGTCTCCGCAGTCGCCCTGGGTATGGTTTTAGGCACTGCTGGGCCCCACGTCAGGGCTGCTGGGATGTCACGCCCCCATCTGTGTGTGATGTTGTGTTGATGCTGCCTCACAGGGCCAGCTGTACTTCATTCTGAGTGTGTGGGCCTGTGCACTGACACATCTCTACCAGTATGTGGTGTGTGCCCACAGGCTGGAAGGCACTGGGCTCTTCTGGGGAAAGTGTGCTGTACTCAGATAATTGCATCATGTTAGGTGGAAATATAACTTTGTTTTTGTATTTATTTGGACCTTACGTATGGTTAAGGAGATGTGTATGGGTGCCATATTGACAAGGACAAGGTTATGACGGTCAGTTTTATGTGTCAACTTGGCTAGGCTACAGTCCCGTTATTTAATCAAACTAGTCTAGATGATGCAGTGAACGTATTTTGTAGATGTGATTAAAGTCTATAATCAGTTGACTTTAAGTAGATTATCCTATTAGATCTGGGGAGTCACATGGGGGGGTGGGGGCTGATTCAGTCAGATAAATGGGCAGAGCTGTGGCTTCCTTTCAGAAGAAATTCTACCTATGGGCCGCAGCTTCAGCTAGTGTCCAAGAGTTCTGCTGCCCTGCCTGGAGCTTGCCCCTATGTGCCTGGCACTTCAAGGAAGGTCAGGGAGAAAGGGAAGGAACTTCTGGGATGTGTGTACACACAGACACACACACACACACACAGAGTTGCAGGCTCTGGGTGAATCGCAGGTCTCCATGGTCCCGGGTTTTCCTCACAGATGTGGAGTCCAGGACAGGAGGCCTCTGGGCGGTGCCATGGGAACCAGGGTACAGAAGGTTTTGGGTGGGTCAGTCCCCCAACCAGGCTGAGTCACTTGAGCCTTTCACACCCACCAGCTGGGCCTGGGCTGGTAGCTCCACCCTGTACTTGCCCAGGCCTGAAGGCCATGGGGAAGCCTGGTGGGGCACTCCCTCCCTGAAGCCCCCTCCCCAAGGTCTGCTTCCCGGAGCTGGGGCCCAGGCGCCTGTCTTCTTCCCCAGGACTGATGATTCACCCCTGCTGGGGCCTTTTCACTTCTCCTTTGGGGCTAAAAATACAGGGACCCAGGCATCCAACTGGGCCAGGCTTCACCGCAGATTGCACAACGCCCCTCGTTTGAGTGCTGCTGACGCAGACCCCGGGTACGGGGGGTGGTGGGCTGGGTTGCTCCCCGATCGGGCATGCTGAGGTCAGGGCCTAGACCCCTCCACTTCCTCTTTCCTGGGTCAAACAGACTGGGGGTTGAGCTGACATGGGAGGTGCTGGGGATCCCTGGATGTGACTGTGGTCCCTGGAAATGAAGCTCCTTCTAGCCCCAGGTAAGCCAGGGGTTCTGGCTTCCATTCTGGCCCCCTGCACAGAGTCCCAGTTAGGAGCTGGGGGCAGAAGACAGCAAAGGGGCACTGGGAGAGAGATGGTCAGAGACAGGGAGATGGGGACAAAGAGATCGAATGACACAAGACGCTCAGAGGAACAGCTAGAAAAAGGAGCAGGCACAGAGACCACCCCCAAACTGGGACAGAATCAAGGAAGGATTGAGGGAGAGGGACCCAGTCAGGGTTCCAGAGCCAGGCCAGGTTGGGGGAGAGCCCCTGGAAGAGGTCACCAACAGGCACAATCCAAAGTCCACCCTCAGCCAGGGAAGAGAGAAGGCAGCCCGCAGAGGCCAGGCCCCGCCCTGGGTGCTCCCTGCTGGCCTCTGTTGCCCCCTGCTGGCGCCAGCCGCAGTGCGCAGGCAGGAAGAAAAGTCAGAGACACAGCTGCTTTGAGGCCACTCTTCATTCCCTCCACCACTGCCAGCCCCGCTCCCAGCCCTGCCAGCTCACAGGGCGCCCCCCGGGCCCGTAGGCGGTGCAGGCGTCTTGCCTGTGACCTTGTTGGCGCAGTCCAGCAGGGCAGTGTGAATGTCCTTGGCACAGGCAATCTGGGCTTTGATGACCGCCAGGTATTGCGGATAGGGCAGGCTGTCAGGCTGGACGGCGTCGGGCTTGGTGGCTGTGGGCACCAGTGTCGGAGAGTGCTTGGCACTGTCGCAACTCTGTGACAGGCACTCATGGGCCAGGCGCTGTGGGCAGGCAGGCAAGCAAGGTGTGGCATCAGCCTTCACTCCGGGTACTGCCAACCCCACCCCAAGGGCCAGCCTGGGGTAGCCTTTTTAGCCTCTGGAATCCTGGGGGTCTTGGGGTCAGAGCCTGGCCCTGCCACTCGCTGGGTGACCTCAGACATGCGGCTGCTCCTCTCTGCGTCTGTTTCCTCCTTTGGAAAATGGGTTTAATAACTACTTCTACTATCTAATAAGGTGAGAATGGTGAGAGCAGCGTGCAAGAGACACAGGCACAGGTCCTGGCAAGTTAACTTAAGTGCTAGTTGATGAATGTCAACTACTATTGTTGTGACTGTCCTGACCCTAGGCTTGGCATTGGCACTAGCTTCTCTGGCGGCACCTGCTCCTCCTGGTTTTCCTCCTACTTCTCTGGCTGGTCCTTCTAGATGCTTTTTAATCTATCTAAGCCTTAAATGTGGTAATTCCCGTATCCCTTCTCCTCCTCTCATTCTCATGCCCTCTAGGGGTTGTCTCACTCACACACACTACTGTTCCGACCTCTGTACTGATGACACCACTTCTGTGCACCCAGCCTCCCCTAAAATTCCAGAGTTCCCATACTCTGCCCCCCAGACCACTCTCCTTCCTGGGTCCCTGTCTCAGGGACGGCCCTACCATTCCAACTAGAGCCCCGGGCCTCATCTTGGAGGCTCCTCCCCCAGCCCGTCAGTCCCATGGCCCTGTGCACAAAGCCTTCTGAGTATCTCTCCCACCTGCCCTTTCCCACTTCCTCAGGACCCTGCTCTGGTGGAACCTGGCCCTCCTGGATCCTGCCATGGGCTCCCAGCCTCCACTCTCAGCCCCTTGCACCCATCCCTCATGTGGCAGCCAGAGAGGCATATTCCTAAAAAAGCAAATGGGTCCACGTCCTTCCCTGCTTGAAACCCTCCATGGCTCCCCAGCACCCTCCAGGCTATATTCAAAATGCAACAAGCACCAACGCCTACCCCACCTCAGCCAGACTGAATTTCATGATGTTCCTAAAGGGAACTTAAAGCAGAAGCTGTTCCGTCTGGCTGGGATACCTTTCTGCCACTACGAGGCTCCTCAGACTGACTTTTCCTTCAAAGTCCAGTTCAAAATAACGATGACAATGAGGAAACGTTTGCCATGTGTCCAGTACCAGGTTAAGTGCTTTATATGCAAGATCTTGCTGAGTCCTTCCCAAAAATCCATTTTCCAAAGGAGAAACCCAAGGCTCAGAGGTAGAGATTGGTGGTCCGTCTGACTCCAAAGGCTGTGCTCTGAGACACTTGCCCTCCTCTCAACTCCTGCCCTTCTTCCATTTTTGTTCCAGCCTCCGCTCAGATATGCTCTCCACCAGTAGTCTACCCTGAGCCACTTCCTCCCTAAACCTGCCCTAGGCAGGGTCAGGTGCCTTCTCTGGACTTCCACAGCCCCCTGAGCTTCCCTCATTTTAATCCTGCCCCCTCTGCCTGTGCCTCCACGACTCCAGCCCTGAGCCTTCTGTCTATGCTTCCCCCTTCAGAGCCCTCCATGGCCTGAGCTTTTCCCATCAGAGCCCTGACTACTCTGAGCTGTCAGTGTTTGAGGATATATTTGTCACCCCACTGAACTGGAAGCTCTGTGAGGGGCAAGGATTGGGCAATATTGTGCCCCCAGCATCAGCTGCAGCATCAGCACAGGTCTGGGCCGCAGGAGGTGCTCAGTGAGCATGTGTCGATTGACTGAATGAAGGTTCCTGAAGCACCAGGAACTGAGGCAGGGTTGTGGTCACCCGGTGGCTAGGAGACCCCCTTACCAGGCAGAGCTCTAGCTGGTCACAGAGTGCGTAGAACTCCTCCAGACACTTGTCAAAGCGCTGAATGGGTCCATCGCTGCTCTTCCTACAGTCCGGGAGAAGAAGGTGCGGAATGTATTTCCAATCTCTGGGACTAAGTGACTACCCAACCAAGTATCCATCAGAAAACCAGGTTTAGGCCCAGGAGACCCGAGGCAGGGCCTAGGGGACAGTTAATAGAAGAAGGGGCAAAAAGGGCAAGGTCAGGCGCTAGGGAGCCAGGCTTGAACATAAGAGAAAAGTGGGGTGGGTGTGGTGCAAGGGGGATGAGTTTCTAAGACTAGGATGGAGTTAGGACAGCCTGGAGAAAGAGGAGTACTCACTGTCCATTGTCAATGTTAGTGTTCTGAATCAAGTTCTGGGCTGCAACCTTCATCAAGGTCTAAAGAAAAAAAAAAAGAGGTGCAGCAGACGGAGAAAGAGAAGAGGTGACACTTTTGGTAGATCTACACTCTTCCTTAAGATACACCCAATCTCAGGCCTCCTCTTCACTTGGCACTTACCCTCCTGTCACTCCAGAGTAACCCCGGCTTCCATTCCTCTATAGCAATAACCACCTGTCTTTTCCCAGAGGCTCGCTCTCACCTGGGGTTCTCGCCAATACCCTCCCGGACATACCTCAGAGTCCTCCCTCACCCACCAGTCACGGTCAGTCTCTGTACAGGCCAGTCCTTTCCTCAGGCTTTAACGACCAGAGCTAAGTTTCTCCTTTAAATTCCCTCCCCCTCGAATTCCAGTCAGTCTCAAGCTCAAGATTCGCCCTGATCCCACCTCACACTGTCAATCCACAGAGCTTCGCTTTGGCCTCACGAAGAAGATCAAGTCTCATTCCTCTCCCCTGCCTAACGCTCCTTTTGCTCTCTCCCTGACTAAATAGTCCCTCCGCCCGCCCCCGTGGTGTCAGAGAGCCAAATCTCCCGACCAATCACCTGCAGACTTTCCTTCAGCTGCGGGATGAGCATCTTATAACGCTGCACAGGATCGAAGTCCTGTTGCTGTTGCTGCAAAAGCCCGCTCTGGGCAGGTCCCACAAGCTGTGTTGGTGGTTGTGGCTGCTGCTGGGGACCCGAGCCACCGGCCGAACCCGGACCTGACACACTAGCGGCAGAGGAAGCCGCGGAAGCCTGCTGCTGGGATGCAGCCATCTTTCTCGCTTCGCGGGCGGGAAGTGCGTCAGGAGCGCGTCTTCCCGGTTTCTTTTTAGCGTCTTGGTCTCTAGGCCCCGTGTGCTGGTTAGCTCCGCCTCCCAGAGAACTTAACCAATGGGGGGAAAGAACCCACCCTCCAACTCGACCCTCAAATCCGACGTCTAGACTGAGATACCGATTCACCAATCACATTGCCTCGCTCCGCCCTTTGCCCAGACGCTCGCCAATCCGGGTGTGGTTCCAATCAGACTCTATTTCCCAGAAGGCGTCGCCGCCTGAGGCGACCTGCGGTCCTCAGAGCACTGGCGGCAGTTGGTGTTCTGGAGCTGTGAGTCAGTCCCTGGCGTTGTTTGCGGGCTTACCTGAGTACTACGTAGTACTCCAGTGTTGCTGGAACTCTTCTCACCAGCCCACCTCACTCCGACCCTATCCCTGAGGAGAGCGGTGTCCACCCGAGCCCTGCCTCGGACTGGGCGTGCGCCGAAGTCGGCACGCCTTTTAGAGGCTCTTGTCAGGACTTATCTCGCGTCGTCGCCATGGCGCCCACTATCCAGACCCAGGCCCAGCGCGAGGATGGCCACAGGTAGGCAATACGGCGCCTGACTGTACTGTTTTTCTTTACGTTTGGGTAGGCATCGGCTAGGTGGGAGGGTCGAGCCCAGTTGTCAGCCTACAACCTCACCAGCCCCCCCCCATGTCAGCCCGTGACGTCACGGAGCGCTCACCCGCTCACGGGGGCGGGTCTCAGAAGGCGTGTTGCCCCCCTCTTTCCCTGCCGTGGAGTTCTGGAATTAAGCTCTTGGGGACTTTACCCAGAAGGGATTGAGTTTTTATTCTTCCAGTCAAACGTTTGGAGACCCCTTTTCCCAAAAACAATTGAGCATGTGACTTTTATTAAAGTACTTGAACACATCTCCTTCAAAAGGGATTGAGCACTTGGCTTCATTCATTAAAGCCTTTAGGGACACTGAAAGGAATACGTGACACTCTCATTAGAGCACTTGGGACACCCCTTCCAAGAGGAATTAGCGTTTGTCACTCTCTCCTTCCCTTTTAAAAGCTTGGAAAAACCCCCTTTGCTCTCCTGTCAATCCCTTTCTTTCCATCTTTTGTCAGTGTCTCTCTTTTACCCACCAGGCCCAATTCTCACCGGACTCTGCCTGAGAGGTGAGCTCCACTGTGTTTTCTTAGGACGGGTGGGCCAATGGGGGTTGCGAACAGAGGTGGGGCATCAGGGGCTGGGTTTTGAGCCACTGTGTTCCCAGGTCTGGAGTGGTCTGCCGAGTCAAGTACTGCAATAGCCTCCCTGACATCCCCTTCGACCCCAAGTTCATCACCTATCCCTTCGACCAGAACAGGTGAGACTGCGCATGGGGGTTAGGGAAACGCCTCACTTAGAATATGAGTTCCTTGAGGGCAAGGACTGCTTCTCTTGTTGACTGTTCAGGCATACAACAGTAGCTAGCACATAATAGTAGGTGCCCCGTAAATATTTAAGTAAAGAAGCAAGCAGTGTCCGAGTCTCTTCGAGAGCTGCTCGCCTGCTGACTCCAACATGGGGGACATTTCATTCCGAGTTCCTCCCTGGAGGAGCTTAGCCTCTGGGAAGCAGGGATGTGAGGGATAAGCCTGGAATTAGGCAACCATACTGGGCATGTTTCCCCACCCAGGTTCGTCCAGTACAAAGCGACTTCCTTGGAGAAACAGCACAAACATGATCTCCTGACTGAGCCAGACCTGGGAGTTACCATTGACCTCATCAACCCTGATACCTACCGCATCGACCCCAATGGTGTGTTGGGAGACAGGGAGGGCCTGCCCTAGGCTAGCGAGGGCTGGCTGTGGTCCTCCGTCATAGTCCTTCTCTCACCTTGCTCTCTTCTAGTACTCCTAGATCCAGCTGATGAGAAGCTTTTGGAAGAGGAGATTCAGGCCCCTACCAGCTCCAAGAGGTGAGGGGGTGCTGAGTGGGGACTCAGGACTGGCTCTGATGGGAGGAAGGTAGTGGGGTCCTGAGGTGCCCGATTCTCCCGCCCCAGATCCCAGCAGCATGCAAAGGTGGTGCCATGGATGCGGAAGACAGAGTACATCTCCACCGAGTTCAATCGTTACGGCATTTCCAATGAGAAGCCTGAGGTTAAGTAAGTTGTGGTGGGTAGGGAGGGAAGGTGGAGCATTCAGGTATATCCAGTGGCCTCTAAAGGCCTTTTTCTTCCTCCCTAGGATTGGGGTTTCTGTGAAGCAGCAGTTCACTGAGGAAGAAATATACAAAGACAGGGATAGCCAGATCACAGCTATTGAGAAGACTTTTGAGGATGCCCAGAAATCCGTAATTGAGGCACTGGGATTGGCTGGGGGGGAGGCAGACAAAGGTGTGGTTCCAGAGAACTTTGTACTCCTTCTCACCCTGTTTTTGCCTCTGCCAGATCTCCCAGCATTACAGCAAGCCCCGAGTGACACCAGTGGAGGTCATGCCTGTCTTTCCAGATTTTAAGGTCAGATCCAGGGCAGGGGGCAGAGAGGGATAGCCTGCCATCTCTGCCTGTCCCAGTCTAACTCCAGTGCCCTCCATCTCCCAGATGTGGATCAACCCTTGCGCTCAGGTAATCTTTGATTCAGACCCTGCCCCCAAGGACACAAGTGGTGCAGCTGCATTGGAGATGATGTCTCAGGCCATGATCAGGTAAGTGGCCCTGCTGTCCACCTTGGCCTGCTTCTTATTGTCTCTTTCTCCTCACTCACTCTTAACTGCTCCTCCTCTTCCCCCAACCAGGGGCATGATGGATGAGGAAGGGAACCAATTTGTGGCTTACTTCCTGCCTGTGGAAGAAACACTGAAGAAACGAAAACGGGACCAGGAAGAGGAGATGGATTATGCACCAGATGACGTGTGCGTGGGTTGGGGTTAGGTTTTGGGTATCGATAAGTGTCTCCTTTTCTCCCTCACAGGGAAGAAATGGGGCTGACCCTATCCCCTTTATCCTCAGATACGACTACAAGATTGCTCGGGAGTACAACTGGAATGTGAAGAACAAGGCTAGCAAGGGCTACGAGGAGAACTACTTCTTCATCTTCCGAGAGGGTGATGGGGTATACTACAATGAGTTGGAGACCAGGTACTCAGCACAGCCCTACCTCACTCAGATTACCCTGGGCTTGTACTTCAGTACCCTGGGGTATGCAAGAGCCACCTTGGAGGTCATTTATACCTAAAGATTTGCCATGTGCATTTGTAAGAGCAGAAGCCTGTTCATGCATGTGGGCTGGACCTGGTTCTAACACAAGAACCCAGAAAAAATCTTTACTTAACACTGGAGATTTTTAGAGCTTTTACGTAGAGTAGGACTACCAAGTTTACTGATACTAATAAGAGACTTCGTGTAAGAGTAAACATAGCTAAAGTATGGAGTAATACATAAAATTAGCATGAATGTTTTAAATGAAGCGCTAGATACCCAAGTTCAAAAAACATGACCCCCCAGACTTCCCTGATGGTTAGAAGTTTACTGCTGTGTTGGGACCCTTGGTGTAAGGTTGGGAAAGTGTGACCTGGAGTTTCTATTTAAAGGAGAGATCCAAATTCTGATCCCATTAAGGCAAAAAAATCTAAAAGGGGGCTTCCCTGGTGGCACAGTGGTTGAGAGTCCGCCTGCCGATGCAGGGGACATGGGTTCGTGCCCCGGTCCGGGAAGATCCCACATGCCGCGGAGCGGCTGGGCCCGTGAGCCATGGCCGCTGAGCCTGCGCATCCGGAGCCCGTGCTCCACAATGGGAGAAGCCACAACAGTGAGAGGCCCGCATACCGCGCACACACACACACACACACAAAATCTAAAAGGCACAGTGGGCTGCTGGGGGCTGGGTGACCTGGAGCTCTTGGCAACCTCCAAGGGGCACTGTGACCCAGCACAGCAACCCATTTGCCGCTATGCTTGGGGTGGGGGTGGGGGGTGGCGGGCAGGCAACAAAGGCCTGGGGGGGGGGTCACAGAATCTTATTTTCCAAAAGCCAGAAATCCAGATTATGTTCTTTTAAAGTGTTGGTATCTAGTTCACATTAAAGTCTCGTTCTTTATACGTTTATGTGTATGTGTACAGGGCATACATATACACACATATAAAGTGTAGGGCAACCAAACTGCTATCCTGATGGCTGTCATGCCGCCCGTCCCTTACCCCCAAGTTTAGTCTCCTTTATTCAGTCTGTATTTATTCTGGTCTGCTCTAGGCTAAGCATAGATGAGTAAGGATGGATAAGAACCATATTAGACCAGATTCCCCAAGGGGGTCCTTAACTGAATCTCACACACCCCTCCCCCAACTCCACCACCGCAGGGTCCGCCTGAGTAAGCGCCGAGCCAAGGCTGGGGTTCAGTCGGGTACCAATGCCCTGCTTGTGGTCAAACACCGGGACATGAATGAGAAGGAACTAGAAGCCCAGGTAACAAGCACCACTGACCCAGGGCGCCCATGGGGAGGGTGGTGGTTCGTGAGGAGTGGGGCAGGAACCAGATAGAACACCCTCCCCTTCCCCTCAACCCTGCTGCTTCCAGGAGGCACGGAAGGCCCAGCTGGAGAACCACGAACCCGAGGAGGAAGAAGAGGAGGAAATGGAGACGGAAGAGAAAGAAGCTGGGGGCTCAGGTAAAGCTGGATGGGCCAAACTCTGGGAGCCCTGGGAGGGTGGGGAACTGGGTCTTACTGCTTCTTGCTCCTTCACAGATGAGGAACGAGAGAAGGGCAGCAGCAGTGAGAAGGAAGGCAGCGAGGATGAGCGCTCAGGCAGTGAGAGTGAACGGGAGGAGGGTGACAGGGACGAGGCGAGTGACAAGAGTGGCAGCGGTGAGGATGAAAGCAGTGAGGATGAGGCCCGGGCTGCCAGGGACAAAGAGGAGATCTTCGGCAGTGATGCTGATTCGGAGGACGATGCTGACTCTGATGATGAGGACAGAGGACGGGCCCACGGCAGTGACAATGATTCAGACAGTGGCAGCGATGGGGGTGGCCAGCGGAGCCGGAGCGCCAGCCCCTTCCCCAGTGGCAGCGAGCACTCTGCTCAGGAGGATGGCAGTGAAGCCGCAGCTTCTGATTCCAGTGAAGCTGAAAGTGACAGTGACTGAGTCCCAGGGCCTTCAGGGCTGGTGCAGATAGTTATTTCGTGCAGGAAGGCACTTTTCAAATGGTCTCTTTGTGAGCCTTTTGCTTTGTTTCCCTCTCCTCCAAACCTCTGCTGTTAATAAAGCCAGCTTCTCTTTACTTACCCTCCAGGCACCATGGTCTCATTCGCCTGCCCCCCACCCCCACCCCCGCACTCCTGGTGCTTAAGGCACAGAAGCAAAGGCCACAAAGGCAGGGCCACTAGGTTTTTCATGAAATGTAGCATAACAAAGGTCAGAATCCTTTTTGTTTGTTTGTTTGTTTTTTTTTTCCAAAATAAGCCCAGACCATTAAACAAGTGAAACTCCAACAAATAAGTCTTCTCCAACAGCGAGAAAAACTGTACAGTTACTCAAAGCTGATTCTGCCGGTGGGGCTGGGAATAGAAGGGAGAGTGAAATCATGGTGGAGGGGCAGGGGCCGGGGAGGGTCGGGAGTGGATCAGGGTCCTGCCCATCAGAGTGGGGCCGCCTGCGTCCTGCACACTCTGCTGACAGGTGGGGGGAGGGGGGCAACACTTGCCTCCCACGGTGTATGGGGGTGTCCCTCACCGCCTCCCAGGGCCAGGAAGACCCAGCTCACCCTGATGGGTAGTGAACAAGACAGGACTGGCTGGGAAGAGGTGAGGGTCTCTAAGAGGAACACCCTGCTGATTCCAAAACGAGGTGGCCCCTGTCCATCCCACTTCCCCGGGCTCGGAGAGGATTGGAGAAGCCCTGGGAGTTGGAGGGGAATGAGCAAAGGCACAGAAACATGGAGGGGCCGGGGTGGGGGACTTGCATAGGTTGATGAGTGTGCAAGAGGTACATAAATAAACCTGACACCCTACCCAGCCCGGCACTGGGAGAGGAGGTGGGGACCTAGAGCAGGTCCCCAGGGCCACCCCACCCCCTGGCTTCCTCCCTCTCCCTGGGCTCAGAGTTGAGGGAGGTCCAGACCAGGAGAGCAGAGGCAAGAAGGTCTGGGGGATGGGTGAGTGCAGGGAGGGTGGTGGTTTTAAAATTTTTTTTTTTTTTGGTTTTTTTTTTCCCAACATTTTGTATCTTTAATAACATACACAATGGTTACCAGCCATATTCATAACAAAAGTTATTCATAAAATGTATCTAAAAATAACATTTTTTCCTTTTCGGTGTGAAAAGCTTGAGAATGTCCCAATGGGGGGGGCCGGTTGAGGGGGATAAGGGGTTGGAATAGAGGACCCTGGCTTCCCTACAGCCTGAACCCCCAAATCCCCTCCCTCCACCTGGGCCCCAGCACAACCCCTCAGGAGGAACAGGGATCAGAGGGTCTGTATGACTCTGGGACTGGGACGAATCTCTGGCTTATGATATAGTGTTCCACTTAAGTGAGGTCATGACAGAATGGGGGGTGGGATAAGGGTGAAAGAAAAGGGGATGGGGGCGGGGAAAGAAACCAAAAACCATCCCCTTTCCCTTATTCCTTACCCCCAAGTCTTTCAGCAACCAGACCTGGGAGTGGAGAAGGGTTTGTTTCGGTGGGGGAAGGAGACGTTAAGGCAACAGACTTCCTGACCTCACTGGCTGCCCTGGCTCCCAGCCTTCAACCTCTGCATCTGGGGAGCCAGGGCTGGGGGCAAGTGGGGAAGGGCTAGAGGGGTCTGGAGGAGAGGGCTCTGCCCTCTCCCCTCGTAAAATTCAGGCTCCCCCTGCCACTTTCTTGGCTCAGAGAGAGGCCTGGGGATTCTAAAAATGAGAGGGAATGATCAGAGAGAAAAACCGTTAAGAACTATATAAATATGTATCTTAAATAGGCCTAAGAAATTAATTGCAGAGAACCTCTGATAAACGGGGCAAAAGGAGGTGAGTGAGAGGAGAGTGGCTCCTGTCCTTGGGGAATGATGGGAATGGGGAAGAAGGAGGCGGCAAGGAGGTGAGGGGGGCGGGGGGGGGGGGGGGGGGGGGAGGGAGAGAGACAGTGCGCCAAGACAGACACGCTCCTCACCCGCCTTTATCTCCTCAGCTCCTCTCAAATAACGTTCGGGAGAGCAGATTATCTACCTCACTCATCTCTCCCCAAATGTCAGATGGTTCTGAGCAGGCCCCACAAGATAGTGGGTCAGTGAGTCTCTGGGGGAGACTGTTTCCTTGGGAGGGGCAGGTGGCCGGCAGTCTGGAGGAGGCAGGGGTGGGACGGGGCCAGGTGGGGGATGAAGGAGGGAAGGAGGGGGCAGGCAGGCTGGCTAGTCCCTGCCCCCTTTATCCTGGCTGCCCCCTACCTCCCTGGGCCTCAGCAGAGATCCCTCGACGGGCCTGGGAGTGAGGAAGGCGTGTGCCAATGTTAAACAAAAGTTAAAAGGGTGAGAGAGTAGAAAAATATTAGAATGTATAGCTGAGCCAGCCCACCCTCTCGCTGTCGCGGAGAAGCCCGTTGGGGGTTGGCCCCCGCCCGCCGCCCGGGGAGCCTATGGGTGCGCTGGGCTGTGGGTCCTGTCAGATGGTGGAGGTTTTGTCTGTCCCATCTGTGGTAAGAAAGGGAGGAAGGGAGGAAGGTCAGGAGCTGGCGGGAGGCCCAAGAAAAGGTGCTCAGGTAGCCTGTCATCCCAGTCGGGCCCTCCCTGGAGTCCGGCCTCCCCTGGGGACCCCTCAGGATGACTCTGAGTTGCTCAGTTCAGAGGTGGAGACGCTGGTGGGTAGGTGGGAGCTGGGTCAGGGAAAGAGGAAATGCTCACCACCCAAGGCGTGTTCTGTCATGCTCAGACACAGAGACTCCAGAGTGGGATTGATCTCCAGGTCAGGCCCAGGGACCGGGCAGTCTGGGTGGGAGACAGGAGAATGGAAGCAGTAAGAACTAGACTGGGGTGAAAGGTAGAGTCATGAAGACAAAGGCTGGCATGAGGCAGAGGCTGAGGGGGGCGAGAGGGAAAGGGAGGAAGGGAAAGTAAAGGCAAGAGACAGAGACACAGAGAATGTAAGACACGCACACACTTGGATGGAAGGTATGACTGGGCGGAGTTGAAGGACAGGCCTGGGAGTGCCACTAAGCAGGCAGAGGTGATGATGGCAAGGGCAGAGGCTTGGCAACACAGAGAAAGGCTGACAGGAAGTAATGTAAAGCTGGGGGAGCTGCTTGGAGGCCACGACTATTTTGGACACACTACACGTTCCCTTGGGCACAGTGAGGGCATCTGCCCTGAGCACTGGGCAGCCCCGTGCTCCCTGACTGATGACTTGCTCTGTACTTGGTGCGGAGGCTTAATTAGAGCCGTTCCCTCCCACTTGGACTTGCTCCTCTGTCAGGATGCTGTTGGGGAAGGCCTAGCAGGCACGGCAAATCTGGACAGCAGCCATGGGGGCTGGTCTTCATACAGTCTCTCAAAGGGCCTCCTGTTCTGGAACCTGGGCAAGAGCCCACCAGGTCCCTGGGCAGACCTGACACCACCCACTGCTTAAAACCCTTCCTGGGCTCCTCACTGCTTCCAGAGGAACTCTAAGCTTTCTACCTGGGTTTAGAAGACCCTGCTCTTTTGCGCTCCGGCCTCACCTCTCACGACCTCCCTTCTGAACCCATGAGCCATGTCAGACCATCTAACTGTCTCTCCTTAATAAAAAAAATTTTTGACCTTGGGCAAATCACCTCTCTGAGACTCAGATTCATGACTAATAAGATGAAAATAATATGAGGGCCTTCACATGTGCAGTTGGGAGGATTTCATTCAACAGTGCAGAAAAGCTGTCTGACACAGTCTAGCACACGGCATACTGGTGAAAAGAACTCTTCTCATTTTTTACTCCTGTAATTCATCCACCCAGTCATTTAATAGCATTTACAGATGCCTACCATGTGCCAAGCCCTGTGCTAGAATGAATGGGACAAATGGGGTCTCCTGCCTCCCACAGATGGCAGTTCGCATAATCTCATAAAGAATCCCTATTGATTTGGCTATTTGTGACATGAAGAGTTTAGGGTCACAGGCAAATCTGAGCTCTCTCTAGAGGCAGCCCTTTCCAAACCAGCCTTATCTGCTTCTGCAGCCTCAGTGCCCAGCAGCAGGCCTGGCATAGGGAGTCACCCCTGACTTACTGAGCAAGGCAGGGCTAGCGCTTCTCTAACCTCCCTTTTGCCCACTTTGCCCTCATTCTAATCTCCCATCTCTAGGCTGATCTGTGAGCAGAGGGGAAGACAGACCTTCCACCCTTTAGTGTAGAACCCATTCCAAGAGCTGAAGTCTACTGGTTCCTGCTTGGTCACCTGGCTCCTGAAAGAATGCCAGTGGACTGATAGGCAGGACTCCCTTCTATAGACACCTGGCTGCTGTGACTGTCTCATCCCCTCCACCCTTCCAAACTGAGTACTTAATGATTCTCGAAGAAGACGGGGACAGAGACCAGTATGAACACTAAGATTATGACACAGGGAGGGAGAGAGAGAGAGATGGGGGGGTGGGAATGAGGAGTGAGAGAAGATGACAGGGAGGGGGAGAAAGACAGAAAGACAGAGAGACAGAACACATGCAAGGGATAGTGTGTACAAGACCCAGAAGAGAAAAGAAAGGCCAGCTAAGGGTGCTGTTGAGGCCGAGTCGTAAGGGTGGGCACTGTACCTGGAGGGAACATGAGAACGGCCTGGGGGGACGAGTGGACCGGGAGCGAGTGGGTCCGCTGCACAGAGCTGCGGCTCTGGCTGGGCATGCTGTTGCTGCCTCCAGGGTTGGCGAACCACAGGTTCTGCATGTGGCATGGGAGAGAGAAAGCAGTGGGTGAGCGGGGAAGAGGCCCAGACCCAGAAGCGGTGGAGCTGGCAGAGTCGTCCCCTCCCCTCTACGCTGGGCCCAGACACAGAGATATGGACACATATCTCAGGCACCACCACCCCAACCCCAGAAGTGCCAGGTCCTTTGCTTCCAGCTGGCTCACCTGTCGGCCCTGGCCCCCAAGGCTGGGGCTGGTGAGGGCATGTCGAGGGGAGATGCCCCCAATGCCCGAGGGGCTCAGAAGGCCCATTCTGCCAGGCGGAAGGGCCCGGGGAGGCATTGGGAACTGCCGCTGGGTCCGCCGGGCCACCCCCATCCCCACAGAGCCAGCTATGGGGAGTGAGTTGGAGCCGAATGCCCAGCTGTGAGAGAGAAGGCAGGGTGTCAGTTTAGGTGGATGGGGCCCATCTGTTCACCTCTTCCTCACCGCCCCCCGCCCCCGGCAGCCCCCATGGGTAGACAGAACACAGATCTGCTCTGAGCAGGGATTCCCTGTGCAAGGCCCTGCTCTGTACATCGTCTCCTCCTGCCCCAAGGGTACTCCCAGGATGGAGACTGGGAGTGTACGAAGGTTTCCTCAAGTCCACTCAAAGTAGTTCTCCTAACTTCAATTCTCAAGCACAATATTTCTGCTGTTTGTTTGGAGTGAGAAGGGACTTCAGAGTCCTCTGCACACAGGTGAGGAGAACAAGGGACAGGCAAGGGGCCAGCTATGGGGACATGTGCTGGTTTTGCCAGCTCAGCACTCTATTCTAATGGAAAATCAGGGACCACCTGATTTTTTTATGGCAAAGTCCTCACTGGGTGACTTGTATAAAGACACCCAGTTACTGAATGAGTATAACAGGATTCCCAGCCCAGAATGCAATCATCCCTCTAGGCACTATCTGTCAACCAACGAGGGCCTAGGGAGGGAAGTCCCTGTGCCCTGGACGCCCGCCTACCCTTTCTGCTGCCGGTAGTTCTGCATCTCTAGTGCGGCTTTGCGCGGGAAGGTCCGGAGGAGCTTCAGCACTTGCTGTTTCCAGGACAGCAGCCGTTTCTTCTGCGTTTCCGTGAAAGCCTAGAATTAGGGGGGTGAAAGGGGTGTGTGTGCTTCTTTCACATTTGCCTTCCATCCATTTGCTCAGATATTTATCAACTGCCTGTGCTGGTCAAAGCTGGGACACAGAGGTGACCTGTGCTCACGGAGCTTACAGTTTAGTTGGGGAGAAGATACACACGCATTCGTAAGTGATAAATGCTGTGAGGGAGAAGCACAGGAGGCACAAGAAACCTGATGTTATGAGGGGCTGGTCAAGGCATCCCTGAGATACAGACGTATCAACTGAGATCTGAGGGGCCAGCAGACAGGAGGGGGACTTACTCCCCAGAGGATTATGTACTAAGGCTCTAAGAATGAGCGCTCAGGGGCATCCACTGAACCCAACACTGGGAAGGATGAGGGCTGGAGAGGTGGGCACGTGCCAGTCAGGCAGGGCCCTATTGGTTATATAAGGAATGTTGGTCCTGAGAGTGATGGGGCAGTCTTTCCCTTCTTGGGACCCCTAGAGAAGGCCTCACCTCATGAGTCAGGCACTTTTCGATGAGCTGGAGGTAACTGGTGATGTTCTCCTCGTCTGGTCGGGACACCAGCAGCTGGGTGCACACTTGGGGACATGGGAGAGGGCAGGAGGTTAGCTACCAGCGTGCCCTCTGCCATGTTCCAGCTTCCCTGGCCCAGCTGGGTGGCACAGAAGGTGGGTCAGGAAACTCGTGCTGGATGAGTACTAGCTATGTGCCAAGCACTGTACCTGGCTTATCACGAGGATATATAAAGTGCCCAGCACAGTGCCTGGCATAAAGCAGATGTGAAGTAAATGATACCTTTTCTCCTTTTTAAGTCTTGCAACAGTCTCATCAATGTAGGCATCTTTAGCCTGAGGCTGAGAGAGGTTGAGTCACTTGTCCCAGGCCACTCAGCTAAAAGAACTTAGACCTGGGACTTCCCTGGTGGTGCAGTAGTTAAGAACCCGCCTGCCAATGCAGGGGACACGGGTTTGAGCCCTGGTCCGGGAAAATCCCACAGGCCGCGGAGCAACTAAGCCTGTGAGCCACAACTACCGAGCCTGCGCTCTAGAGCCCACGCGCCACAACTACTGGAGCCCGCGCACCTAGAGCCTGTGCTCTGCAACAAGAGAAGCCACTGTAACGAGAAGCCCGCGCACTGAAATGGAAGAGTAGCCGCCGCTCGCCACAACTAGAGAAAGCCCGTGCGCAGCAATGAAGACCCAATGCAGCCAAAAGTAAATAAATAATAAATTTATATATAAAAAAAAGAAAACAAACTTATTAAAAAAAAAGAAACAACTTAACCCCAAGTGTCAAGTTGCCTACACTGTGCTGCCTTAGGAAAAGGCTTCACCATTAAGAGCTTCACCACACCCATCCCGTGGACTTCAGTCCCCTCTGAAAGAGCCGATGGATTTGCCTTATCTCTTCACTCCTTACTGTATGCAGTTTCCACTGACACAATGTCCCATCTTCTGCTCAGGCTGGAGACACCTTGAGGGTAAGGACTGTCTCCCACCACCAGCCTGGATGCACCCGAGGGCAGGGGCCCTGTCATCTCAGTCTTAGCCACTCTCTGTAGTGCTCTAATCCCCAGAGTGCTTTGAAAAGTTTTGCTTCCATCATTTAAACTGGATTTGACCTTTGATGCCTGGGTTCACTTGGCCCCCTGCCCCAGAATTTCCTGCTGGGCCCTGGGTGGTCTCACCTTTGCCCATCACCCGTGTAAACTGACTGGGGATGTCTCCATCAGCGACGGGAGCCGGGGCTGGCTCACTGCCATCAGTGGGAGCTGGAGCTGGTGGAGGGGGGTAGCCCTCTGCAGCTGGAGGGTCCTTGGCCTCACTGCCGTTGTCTGTGCCAGGGTGAGCCAGGGGAGGCTCCGCACCTGGCAGCGGTGGCTCCCCCCGGCCCCCGTCCTTGGCAGTAGAGGTGGTGGCGGTGGCGGCAGCCACAGTGGCCTGAAGGACACTGTAGGCCTTGATGGGGGTGATGATGATCTGCTGCAGCTCCTGCAGAGCGTTTCGCAGATTCCCGCCTTCCAGCACATCCTGAGCGGGGAAGACACAGCCTGGGTCACATGCCAACCCCCAGAGCTACGTAGAATGACTATACATGTGGGGTCAAACAGTCCTTGCAGAGAGCTGGTGGGACCCTGGGTTCCAGCACACAGAGAAGGCAGGTAAGGGCACTGCCAGAGCATACACACACACACATGCACAAACACACACATTTGTACATACACAGTCCCTGTTCCCCCCTCAAGGTAGAGTCCCACGGAGCTTAGAAGGTGGGGCCTCAGGGTCCCACCGAGGATGGAACCAGATTCAGACCCAGAGATCTGGACTAAGACACTGAAGGGGGCAAAAACCAGAAGGTAAGTGGCAGGGAAAGGGAAAAAGGGATGCAAATCAAGGCAGATGTGTAAGGAGAGTGAGCGGATAAGAAACAACCAACTGGAAAGAGAGATCATGCACACAGGGGAGACACTCTGCTCTATCAGAAAGAGCTGTCAGAGATGGAAAAGTGAAATGGAAGAGAGGGGCTGAGTCAACAAACAAGATTCTGGAGACACAGGCCAGGACAGACAGGGAGGAGAGCCTCTTAGCTTAGCCACAGCAAGTGAACCCTGTGATCCGACCTGCACTTGGTCCTTGGACCCTGGTTCCCTAGGGCTGCGGAGGTCCCGAGGTGGGGGCCACATAGGCAACAAGGCTGACCCAGAGACTTCAGCCACTAGCACCACTGGGTAGCCAGTTGGCCTTGGATGGGGATAGCAGGTCCTCACCTTCTCCAGGGATTTGAGGACACTCTGCCTCTCGCGCAGCTTCTGGATGCTCAGGGCTATCTTGTGGCGGGCACCTTTGGTGACATTCTGCGGTAGGACAGAAGGGGAGAGGAAGCTGGAAATGGGAGGCTGAGGTACTCAAGGTGCCCCAACGAGGCCCAAAGAGACAGAGGAGGCTTGGGCTGCAAGGGTAATGTCAAAATGGTACTGCCCCCAACCCCGCCCTGATGGTCCCCTCGGCTTTACCTGAGACTCCAAGTGCTGCTCAGTCAGTGTCATCATCTCCTCATAGCTCATCTGTGAGAAGAGGGCCGCGTACTTGTGCAAGCGGAGGCTCTTAAGCCACGAGGGCACATCTGTGGAAAAGAAGGGAGGGCCTAAGATCAGGAATCTGGCCCTGGTGACAGATGTGGGGAAGGACCAGGCATAAATCATAGGCAGCCTTAAAAGCTGTAGAAAATTGGAAGGAGGTAGGGAGAAGCCAAGGGTCCATAAGCTACCTTCTTCTGTCCAGCCAGACCCTTCCAGGTGGCCTTCCCTGGTCAGAACACCCGATCCTCCTGAGTTGCTGGGTTGGATGTGTACTAGGATGACCTCTGATGTCTTTAAAAGTATTCCTGGAACCTCTATTCCATCAGTTACCTCTGTGTCCTGGCTTTCTTGTCAGACTGGTGTGCCTGAGGGCAGGGGCTTTTCCCCCATCAGACTGGGACCTGTGGGGGTCCCTCTGCCCAGTCTTAAGCCCTAAGGGCAGGGCCTGTCCACTCTCCTCAGACCTGTCCCCTTCTCGGGGATGGAGTGGGGGAGAGGAAGAATTGGGTGGGGAGGGACAGGACAGGTGGGGTGGCAGCTACAAGCTCTCTTCTGTCCTTGTAAGTTCTGCGGAAGCCTCTTGAGGAGGGTCCTAGTGTTACTCTCCCACATTGTACCTTTCATGCCACTGCCGTCCTCCTGAAAAGTGTTCCGGCTGGAGCCCTGCTCCTCCGTCTGCTCGCTGCCAGAGGAGGCCACGCTGCTCTGGGGCGAGAGGGGTGCGTGGTCGGGCGTGGTGAAAGCAGCCCGGGCCCCAAGCTCCTCTGGACTTGGCCACTCACCAGGGGCCTGGGGGCTCGTGGGGATGAGCGACATGGAGCGCTTCAGCGGGCTGGGGTGGATTTGGCAGGGGAGACCTGGCCGGAGGGGGAGAGAGGCAAGAGGTCAGGCTTGGGGATCTGACCACAGGAGACCGTGTCCCCCTGGTCAGTGCCATGGACGGCAGCTCAGCCCTGGAATTCAACAAGAGGAAGGGACCCTGAGGTCTGAGGGGAACCACCTACCAGGTACTGCTGGTTCCCTCACTCCTCCACCCCCAATCCATCAGCAAGCTCTCAGCCACTTCTCTGAACCGCTCCACTTCCTCTGCTACCACCCTGGGCCAAGTCACTGGCGTCCCTAGCTGGAATTACTGTCACAACCTGCTCACCGGTTTCTTGCCTTCATCCTTGCCCCCTACAGTCTATAATCAACTCACAACAGCCACACTGATCCTTCTTAAAAATGCAAATCTGACCCAGTCAGTCCCCGATTAAATCTTACCTGTAGCTTCCCTTCGCACTGAGAATAAAATTCAAACTCTTCCCCCGACACCTACAAGGCTCTGCAGGATCTGGGCCCTGCTCACCTCTGACTTCTCATCTCTCATGACTCACCCCTTTGGTTCAAGCCCTTCTAGCCTTTGCCGCACAGCCGCCCCAATTTGTTCCTGGAACACTCAGGCTTGTTCCAGCCTCAGGACTTCTGTGCTTGCCCGCTCTTCTTGTTCTCCTGATCTTAGCAGTTGGCTCCCCCAGGTCTCATCTCAAACAATCACCTCTTCTGAGGCTTTCCCTGAACCCTCAGTCAGCAGTAGCTGTCCCCCACCAACCCCCTATCATATCACTCTGCCTTATCTTTTTTTTTTTTTTTTTTTTTTTTTGCGGTACTCGGGCCTCTCACTGTTGTGGCCTCTCCCGTTGCGGAGCACAGGCTCCGGACGCGCAGGCTCCGCGGCATGTGGGATCCTCCCGGACCGCGGCACGAGCCCGTGTCTCCTGCATTGGCAGGCGGACTCTCAACCACTGCGCCACCAGGGAAGCCCCGCTGCCTTATCTTTCTTACAGCACCTATCACAGCTTGAGATGACCGTATCTAGTTATTTGTTCACTTGCTTATTAACTGTACGCCCCTCCTACAAGACCTGTGACAGCAGGGCCCTGTCCCGTCTTAAACTTCATTGTATCCTCAGTAATTACAATGGGGCCTCGACTAGAGGAGGTTCTTCACAACTACTTGCAAAGTAAGTGAATGAAGTACATAAATTGCTTCCTCAACGTCTCTGTTATTGGGCTTCACCACCTCCCAAAGATTTTTCCTACACTGAGCCCAAATCAGAGTGAATCCAGGCCCTCATCCACAGGATGTTTCACACCCTCCATCCATCCCATTCCTGAGGTAAGAAAAAGGATCCAACTTGATTTTTAACCATTCTAAGGACAGGGCAGGTTCCCATGAGCTTCCAGACCTTTACAAGTGCTATTCCCTCCCCCTAGCTCACCGCTCGTCCACCCTTATCTGCCAGCCACTTCAGCCTTCACTCCTGGCTCAAGTGTTCCCTCTTCTGTGACTCCTTCCTCTGTGTTCCCTGGGCCCCTGTGCTACCTCAAGTCCAGCACTTACTGCCCCCTTCACTAGCCTGCCTCACACTGGACTCTGGGCTTCTGTAGGATGGCTGCAAGCCTGCCCAATCATTTCTGTACCTCCAGGTCAGGGCAAGATACACAGGAACTTTCAAAGTTTCATTAAGTCCAAAAGGAGGGCACCGACCATCCTAAGGGTGCTAAGGGGGCCTCTGAGCTTGACACAGGAAATCTAGAAGTATCTCAAGTCAAAAAAAGAAAAGGAAACAAAGCCAAAAAGCCTCACCCTGGGTAGGTGAGAACATCAAGGCCTGGGGAACTGAAGTCCTTTGTCCCAGTTCCCACAAAGAGTTGGGAGGCAGAGACAGAAGAACCCCAGCCTCGTTTCTGATGGAAAGGCTGGGATTCCTGCCAGTGCTACACTGACACCCAGCCTCAGAAGGACAACCAGCCTGGTACAGGTCCCCAAAGCACCTTCCCTCATCTGTGACAGTTATCTATGATCCTAGCCAGGAAGTCACCTGAGGGAGAGGGCAGTGCATTGATCCCACCCACTAAGGCTAGCCTCCTCCCCCTATCTGTGGCTTCTGGGGTTCTCTGCAAGGGGCTCCTCCAAGCCTCTGGACTCCTAGAAGATGTCACCCTCTGGGTCCTGGGGGGGGCTGGGTAACCCTTAACACAGGCCTTTTTTTTTTTTTGCCTGTCTTGGTGTTCCTGGCTTCCTCCTTCCTCCCTTCTCAACCAAGAAGCGGGAAGGCGAGGCTGAGAGGGCTGGAAATTATCCTGATTGGAACGATTGTGCAGTTCCTGAGGAGCCCTTTTTGGACCCACACTGGGGTGGAGGCTGGCCACAGCATGAGAACCATAAAAACAGGAATGCCGGCCAGACATCCAGGGCCTCACACTCTCCAAGAAGCCCTGGCCTGTCCTTGGCAGCACCCCAAACCCACCCTGCCTGCCCTTACAGGCCAATCCTTGCTCCCCACTCAAAAATAGTTTAATGGCTTCCTGTTTCCTGCAACTGCTTGAAATTGAAATTGAAAAGCTTCATCCTAGCCTTCAAGGCCCCCTCTGAATGTGGCCCTAACATACTGAGATCTGAGAGTCAAGACAGACCTGCGTTCAAATTCTGGCTCTGCCATCTATTAACTTCATGATCCTGAGCAAGTCACTTCATCTTCCCCCTCTGTCTCCACTTCCATGTGAAGTCTCTGGCACAGGGTAAACATGAATATTTGCTACTGCTATTACTCATTTAAATCCTCGCACTTCTCCATCCTAGCCAGACATGCCTGCATACTGTCCCCTCCAATCTGACACCCCTATACCTTCAATTCATGCTGTGCCCTGTACCTGGAATGCCCATTTCCTCTTCTGGTTCAAATCCCCTATTTAACATTGTTCCAGCTTGGTCCTCTAAAGCTGCTGTCCCCATCGTGGGGAGGAAGGACTGTATGGGCACCCTGCATGGGTGACCCCTCCCCTTGATAAGCATCTTCGGGAGGGTCACTTTTAGGTGGGGGCAGTGTAGCACAGTAACAAAGAATATAAGCTGAGGAGCCAGACTGCCTCGATTGAAATTCTGGCTACACCACCTTGGGCAAGTGACTCCTCTGTGCCTCAGCCAATGAATTTATAAGTATAAACTTCTCAGAACAGCTCTTGGCAAAGACTAAACGCTGAATATATTTTAGCTAGAATTATGATTATTAATATACCCTCCCAACATGGACCCAGAAACTGTCATGCTCTGAGACTAGAAAACAAGGTCCAAGACACCTTGGGTTGTTAGAGTTCCCAGAAGTACCCTTCTACCCCTCTATCTTCCCTGATTCTTGCCAGCATCTTGGAAGGAGGCAGGTGACCAGGATATCCATATTCAGCTGGGGAAGAAAGAGGCTCAGGGGTAACTGATATGTAACAGGTGCCACACAGCTGGGCAATGAAGACCCAGGGTTCACCCCACCCACTGGCACAGGTAACATTTCACTGCCACCCACTCCTGGCCTGCTTTAACCAGTGCCTGCAAAAAGGGGCCGGCCACCTTGAGGTTAAATTTGGAAACTTCTTGCTTTAAGTCAGGTCCTGTCACCTCATCAATCCTTGGAAACGCCATTCTCCCTTATACTGTTCAACTAATATTTCAAAAACTCACTGGAATACCAGCTCCTCCCGCTGACCCCAGCCTCTGCGGGTGCTTGCTAAGAGGCCACTTAGTTGAAGGATGGCACAGTGGTCAGATGCAAGCTCTGGTATCAGACTGCCTGGGTCTAAACCCTGGCCAGTTCCACCACTTGTTCTGTGACCTTGAATACAAGACTTCGGCTCTTTGAGTCTCAGTGCCTTCATCTGCAGAATGGGGCTAATAATATTGTTGTGAAGAGGATTAAACGAGATCATGCCTGAAAAGTGCCTATAAAAGAGTACCTAGCACAGTCAATGCTCAACAATGTTACCTACTATTACTAATGCCTTGCAGCATGAGTTACACCTAATATGAACAGGCTTACAAACATACATTTCTCAGAAATGAGTCTGTAGGCTGCAGCCAGATACAAAAATCCAGAATGTCTGGACTGGAAGGGACCTCAAATTATGATGGTCTATAACTGAAGTCAGGCAGTTATCATACATGCCCAAAGTGGGATGGTAGGGGCAGAGGCCGACTGGGACACATGTGCAGGGTCAGAAGGCGGTGACCAATATTCAACTCCATCTTACGGTTGCCACCAGGAATACAGGCCTTGAGTTGCCAGATCTTTTGACTTTTCAAGAGAAGCTGAAAATCCAGATTTTTAGGAGAAAATTCCCAATTCCTTACATCACCAAATTTATTTAAAAACATAACAAAACAAAAACCAAAGTTTTGTTGAGTTTGAGCTCAATAAAACATGCCTGCAGGTCAGAAATGGCTCTGGGAATGCCAGTTCACAACCTCTGCACTGTCTCATAAAGCTGAGGCCCAGAGAGGTTATGTGACTTGCCCAGGGACACAGAGCGAGTGAAGAGAGAGCCCGGTCCGACCCTTTTCAAGTAGGCATGGCCTCCCGGACTCCCACCTCCTCACCTGCGTTTGCGTTGCTCCCAATACTGTTGATGGCTGGCGGCACTGAGCTGGGTGGGTGGAAGGGCACGTGTCCATTTTCCCGGGGTGGCTTGTCCTGCCAGCCTGGTCCTGCCTCCCCAGGGCCCAGCTCTGCAGGGCCACCCCACTCATCCGAGCCCTGGCGTGAGTGGTAGGTGGGCTCAGGCCGGGTGCGGAAGCCGCTAGCTAGCCGCTCTTCCAAGTGACTCAGCCAGAGGGCCAGCGCATTGCGGTCCTCCAGAGTGGTGGCCGGGTGGATGAGGGCATAGGAGAGCAGCTGGCGGCTCTCCTCGATGAAGGCATTGCTCTCAATCGAGTAGGCCAGCACTTTCTGCAGCAGCCTCATGTACTCCGACTTGGCCTCTGTGTTGCCTGGCTGAAGCAGGGGTAGGTGGGACAGCAGGAGGGACACCACCTTCTCTTTGGACTCCTGCTGCCACTGGCTGACGATGGCTGCAGAGGGGACAAGAGGGAATGTCAGGGGAGCCAGGGTGGGGGACTCCCATAAAACCAGGAGAGGTGCCTATAGCCTGCTCCCTCAGCTCCAATCTCATTTCCCTTCTCCTTTCATGACTCCGACCTTGTCCCTCATACAGGTGATATCTAACACACTCAGCCTGCTTCCAGAGTAATTTTTTTTCTGGTTCCATCACTCCCACTCTCAGAAACCTGCTATGACTCCTAATAAGCCAAACTTGCTACTCTGGAATCTGAGCCCCTCCTGCTGCCCCCAGGCCTGCTCTTCTTGCTGTATCCCCACTCTTTATCTTCATGGCCTGTACCTGCTTTCCCCTGACTATCAAAACACCCTCTTTCCTGACTTGGAGGACAACGGAATACAGTGGTTAAGAGCTTGTGCTCAGGAATTCCCTGGCAGTCCAGTGGTTAGGACTCCACACTTCCACTGCAGGGGGCACAGGTTCAATCCCTGGTCTGGAAACTAAGATCCCACATGCCATATGGCTCGGCCAAACAAAACAAAACAACCTGGAATCAGATGGTCTGGACTCCCCAGCTCACTAGCTGGACCTCTGTCGCTTGAACCTCACAGAGCACTGATTTCCTCACCTGAAAAATTCTGGAGATAATTACAGTACCCGACTCACAGTGTCGCTCTGAGATTCAAGAAGCTAAGAAAGAATGGGAAGTGGCCTGGCATGCAGAACATAGCTAATAAATGCTTACTGTTGCTTTTTAAACTGGACTCAGCCTCTAGATTCTCCCCTTCCAATTCATCCCATACTCCCAGATGGAGTGATCTTCCTAAAGCACACTAGGATATCATGTTCCTGACCAGGAGCTTATGATGGCAACCAGCACCAATGGACTCAAGTTCAAGAGCTCCTAGCCCAACATCACCTTCATTTCCAGGGCACTCCCCCACCTCCTATTCCTCCAGATAAAAACTTGGTTTAGGATATCCCCATCCTCCCTGGGGCTCTCTCCATGCCATATTCATCCAAGCTTCCATACTCAGGCTGAGATTCAACGCTTTAGCCTGCAACAGTCTCCTTCCTCCTATCCAAATTCTACTTCTTTTAGGGATTGCCTACACCTGCCCTTCTCCAGGAAGCCTTCTGTGGCTACTCCACGCCCTGGTGAGCTGGTGATGTCTCCTTCCCATCCCATTGTCTGAGGGCCTGTCTGTCCTGTGAAGATGAGTGAGGCTTCCTCTCTCTACCCAGAAGTGAGCTCCCCAAGAATAAGGCCCCAAGCTAGCCACATAAAGGAGGCCTCGGTACTCCCTGGTGGTCCAGTGGGTAAAACTCCACGCTCCCAATGCAGGGGGCCCGGGTTCGATCCCTGGTCAGGGAACTAGATCCCACATGCATGCCGCAACTAAGGGCCTGGATGCTGCAACTAAAGGTTCTTCATGCCGCAACTAAGACCCAACACAGCATGAATGAATGAATGAATAAATAAATAAATATTTTTAAAAAAAAGGAGGTCTCAGGAAGGAACTGTTACAGGACTGACTGTCCTCCTTGAAAACCTTGTTACCACTTCCATGACTAGCTCAATGGAGTGGAGGATGGCAGGTAATGCTGATGGGGCAAGGGAAAGGAACAAAGTATACCAATACTTGAGAAAAGAGACAATGATCAAAGACTGGGACCAACCCTGCCCTCACTCTTGGGCAAATGAGCTCATATCTATAGCCACCGTAATGATTTTCAAACACCTAACAAGGAAGTTCTGAGAGTTGAGTTACTGGGATATTGGTGAGGTCCTGGAAAGGGACAAAGGAGCTGGTTCTAACCGAACAGAGCTAGGACCCCAGAGGGGTGGGTGATGAAAAAGAACAGGCAGTGATGTGGCTTATGTCCCTCCTCTCCTACTTACTGATGTAAATGTGATCACTTCACTGAGCTCTACTTTCTCTATCCGTAAAGTGGGGCTCACAATCATTCCTACCTGGCATGGTTGCTATGAATTGAGACCAAAGCACAAAGGAAGGCACAAAGTAAGTCCTCAGTAAACATCAGCTGTCATTTCTAACACCATGGTTATTATATCTTACAGGGGCTCCTTCCTTTTGAATACCCACAGAGATTCTCAAGGCATAAGCCAACTCCCGGACAAGGAAACAGAGAGGCTGGGAATGGGCATGTATAGAAGGAGGGCCTCAGAATTCTAGCCATCTGGATTTCAAGTGAGCCCTGATCTGGATCCCTCTGTCTCTGATGGTGTCTCAACCCAATTTCCAAGGACCTCTGGTCTCCTTTGGCCACACTACAGACCAGACACCTGGCCACTGGAAGCCTTGCATAAAAACCTGAGAAATACCTTTTTCACGCATTTCTTTCCCTTAATGACCTGTCTGGAAATTTATGGCTTGGGAATTCACATAACTAATTCTTACATTTGTAGCTCTAAGAAAATGAAACACATACACCTCTCAACTCCTGGCCATATAAATGCACATTTTCTTGCCTGGGCCTCTCTGACCCAAGCTTCCTAGAGAGCCCCTGTTAAAGTGTTCAAGGGTTCATCCATTTATTCAGAGCCATGTTATGCCCACAGTACTGGCCAAAACAGAACGAAGAGTAATACTACACAATAATAGTAATAATGGATATTTACTGACCATTTACTCTGAGCCAGACACATGCTAAGAACATGACCGTCTTTCATCCTCACCTCAACTCTTGCTTTAGCACGCCCATCTTGTAGATGAGAAAATACATTTGGGAAGGTGATGTCCAAGGTGACAGAGCCAAGATCTGAACCCAGGTCCCTCTGCCTCGAAAACTGGGAGGAACTTTTACCCACAACCCTCTACTATCTCTCCAATGCCGCCTATCTTCTTCTTCCCCCTGTCCCTGGCTTTCAAGATCCCTTTCAGGACCTGCCACACAAGGCTAGGAAACCTCATCCCCTCCATCCATCTTCTCCTGAACTAGCTCCCCATGACCATGAAGCTATCTCTTAGGTCAGCTCCACATCTAAAGATCTTTCCAAGGTGGGATAAGCCTTCCTGACTTCAGGGAGTCTTCACCTTTTGAGTTCTCCCACCTCCATCTGGCACTGGATCACATGGGAAGGACCTCCCTGGTACTCCATTTTCCTGACTTAGTCCCTGAGTTTTTAGTTTTTGATGAGAAGGAAGAAGAAATATAGTGACTGAAGATTAGGGACAGAAAGTTAAGGACTTGCATCCCAGGTGTGGTATAGTTGCCTGGGCAATATGCCTCCTCCTCTGTAAAAGAGGGATTACAGGGCTGCTGAGAGGATTTAGGGAGACAATGAATATAAAGCACCTGACAGAGTCTGCCCATAGTAAGCACTCAGTATGTGACTCAATGATTGGTGTTTTTCTCCCTTCTCCTCCAGCAGAGCTGGCCTACCCCTTTAGCCCTACCCTGATGCTCTCAATCGCTGTTGTTCAGGCCTTGCAGGGTAGCCAGAGGCATCTGGGACAGAGAGAAGCCTTGTCTAGTCCCTCCCCCACCCCAGAGTACTGCCAGGGCTAAGGGACACAGCTTCTCCTCTGGTACTGCCAGGGGACATGACAGAAGAGCCCCAAGGGTTGGGCTCAATGAAGGACCTTGTTCTACTGCAGTGAAAGGGGAGAGTGGTTTTGGAAGAATGGAGGCTGACCCTAGGGAAATGTGTGTTAATGTGTCTGTACAGCGGTGAACTGGGAAGGGTGGGCCTCCCATGACTGGAAAGCATCAGAGAGAACTGGAACTGGTCCAAGGAATCTGCACAGCCTCAGGCTCCTTGGGGTGAGCCCAGCAGGGGCTGCAGATGATGGGTAGGGATGGAACTTCTAGTTTCCTGCCCAGGGCAGAAAAGTCTGGCCCAGAGTTGAGGCACAGCAGAGGCCCAATGAATACCTGCACAGCTGAACCCTGATGGTCCCCTGGAAGGTAGTGGTGTCTTTGTGTGTATAATGTGCCCTGTCTAGGATCCCTTGACCTCAGGTCTCTCTGTCTCATGACCTAGCAGAGTATACTGAGTAAAGAGTACAAGTTCAACTGGCAAACTTGCCTGGATTCGAAATCTAGCTCTGCCTCTAAGACGTAGGTCAACATAACTGTGGGCCAGTCCTTTAAACCTCTCTGAGCCTTGGTTTCCTCTTCTGTACAATGGGGGTAGTTAAAAGCCCCTACATCACAGGGTTATTGTAAAGATTCAATGAGACAATCGTGCAAAGCACCTGATCTGTGTTAAGTGCTCCATGCATTTCAACTATTATTGTCATTGCTGATGGTTGAAGATCTAAAGCCTACGCTATTTCGGGGCTGGAGGGAGCAATTCACACAGGAGGGCACATCTGGTCTCCCCCTTCAGATTCCCCACAGGGGTGGGGAATTTCATGCAGTTATTTACCAAAAACAGACACGTCTCTGGTTCCTCTGAGCTAGAGGCACAACAAGCAATGATGAAATTCTGGAGGTGGGTGGATGGGGGAGGGGACTGGGGAATGCTGTGATGTCAATGACTGCTGCTCACCAAGCTGCAAACCTGGACTCCAGAGAGGATGAGGGAGACTGCATATGAGTGCTCTCCTTGGCCAGGTGACCAGAGCTAAGTAGGTCATGACCCTGGTTGCTGGCAAATCACAGGCGCCAAATATATCTTGGAGACTGCCGTAAGAGCAAATCCATTTTTACATGCTGGGCTGTTGTAACAATCGTGGCAGCCTGAGGCACCAGCCAGAGGGGATGCGTTTTGGCTCCAAACATGCCCCTCTATGCTTCATCCCATCTCACACAAACATAGGGGAGGGCAAGGGGGTTCACATTTTTGTTTGATGAACTGTGTTAGTAGAGCTTGAAAGGGGAGGGTGGAGGCATTAGAGTTGAGCTTGGGTGACTCACTCACCCACAGCCCCTTCTTGACCTCGGTTTCCCCACCCAGATTCGATGAGCCAGAGAGGGCAGGGCTTAAACCTGCTGGATAGGGGGACTCTGACTCAGAGGACAGGCGGAGGGAAGAAATGCAGGAAATGTGGCCCAGGAAGCTATAGGACCAGGGAGGGAAGGAGATTTCAGCTTCCCCGGCCCCACCCTTCTAGTCCAAGTCAGCATGGGAAGTGGGGTGGGTTGTAGGATTACTGTAATAGCTCCAAGTAGGCAGGGAAGACAGCACTGAGAGAAGGAACAGGGATAATGACAAGGGGAAACCTGGGGCTTCTCCTTCCCTGTTCCAGAGACCCTTGGGTGTTGCTTTTCTGTTCCCAGGTTTTATCTCAGACTCTGCTTCCATGAAACCAATGCTGGCTGCCCGGGATGGGGGACTTCCCTACACCCTCCTAGCTGCTTGAGAGGAAGGGACACAGCCCAGACCAGAGCCTCTTCCATGCCCCTCTTCTCTCCACTCCCAGTAGGTCATGTGACAGTACCTTCACCACCTTCCTGGGCCCACCCAGAATCAAGTGTCAGCATCAAAACTAGTAGTTCTCCACTAGATGCACACAAGGGCCAAGTAGGGAGCTTAAAAAACACCAAAATCTCTGGAGATAGGACCGAGGCCTCAGGTTCTTTTTATAAAGTGACTCTGACATGAAGCCAGCATTGGAACCCACTCACCGAGATTGAGCTCTCTGCATTCCCTGGCCCTTTCTGAGAAGGAGATGGGTGGGTTGGCAGCTCTGACCCAAACCTGAACCCAGGGTCTCCCTGGGAGAACTGAAGGAAGTAGCAGGGTTGGATGGGTGGGACATGGAGTATAAACCCAGAAAATGGCAGAGGATCTGCCTCACTGTTTGGCCCTCCAGGCCTGATGGGATCTGAAAAGCTGAAGAAGAGCTTCAGACCCTGTTATAGGCAACCCTTATACAGAATTGGTAGACCAAATAAACTGAAGATTTGGTTTGTGGGGTAAGTGTGCATCTTGGTGGGAAGGAGGGACAGGTTCGCTGAGGGGCCCACCCCATAAAATACTAAGGGCTACTGATGTACTTGGAGAGTATCTAGAACAATCCCCGTACTGTCTAGTGAATCCTCAGGCCCAAGAGGGATGGGGCTGGCCCACGTCACAAAAGGTGTTAGTGGCAGAGCTTGATCTAGAACTCCTGGGTGTCCTGATTCCTATTCTCATGTCCCATGACAAATGAATCATCAGTAGAGCATCATCTCTCAAACTGCCTGGTCAGCAAGAGAACTTGGGTACCCATTACCAGGCCTATCCTCTCAGGACTCTGATTGAGTGGGTCTGGGTTGGGGGCCCAGAAATCTGGATTTTAGGTCACATTCTCCCCCATCAGGTGATTCTGATGATGCAAATTTGGGAAACACAGTGGGATGGGAAAGCCGTAATGAACAGAGGATACAGAGCTCCTCCAAGGCCTCCAAAAGGATGCAGGCCTCCAAGCCCAGGAAGCAGCTCCTTCCTTCACAAATAAGGCAGGGCAGCTGCTCTACCTGAGGTTGGGAGGGAGACAGGAGACACAGTCTTGGAGTCCCAATGTCTATTAGGAAGAGGCCTTCAAGGCCCCACAGGATTTACCTCTGTGATCACTTCTCTCTCCAGTCATGCTCTGCTCTAATCCTGGCAGGCTTCCTGCTGACTCTGGAACACACCATGGCCCTCCCTCTCTTCCCTCATTTTAAGTTTTCCCTAACTCTCCATCCACCTAAGTACCAACTTGTTTTCCTCTCACCACCTGACATGGGGCTATGGCTAAAGACCTTGATTCATATATTCATTCACTAGTCAACTCATTCCACAGCAGTTCTCAAGGACAGGCATTAACCACAATATCTTAATGTAAACCGTCTGAGATGGGTCTCAGGCATAAAGTATACCATGGTATAAAGTGTACCATGTCTTTCAAGGGCAATGTGGTAACAACAAATATTTTAAACGTACATAACTTCAAACTAGCAGTCCCACAGAATTCTAGAAATTTATCCTAGAGATGCTTAAAGGGTACTCATTACAGCACTGCTTATAAGAGTAAGACCAAACATAACCATGCAGTAGAGCCTACTGATCAAGAGGAAGAAATTTAAAGTCAAATTCCAGCTCCACCTCTGACCAGTTGTACAACCCAGGGCAAGCCACTAATCTCTGCAGACCTCAGTCTTGTTTGTAAATGGGGGAGTTAAAAGACCTTCCTTACAGAGCTGTTGTGAGGGTTACGAGTAATAAAGGTAGTAAAGTACTGCTTGATACACAGGTCAGGCTCTGTTACCTTACTATTCTTACAATCAAGCAGTCATTAACAACAATGAGGTATACACGTATGTGCTGAATATGGAATGATCTTCAAGTAATACTGTTAAGTGAAAAAAGCAAATTGGTTAATATGTGCAATGTTCTTTGTGCTAAAACAATCAAAACAATGAAAAAGCTGAAGGGAGAACTTGTATGTGCTCATACATGCACAGAATATCTCATAAAACATACACAAATTGGGAACGTGGAAGTCTGGAAGGGGACCTCACTTTTTACCTTTCATATGGTTTGATTTTACCACAAATTTTGAAAACAAAAGCAAAAACTAAAAATGCTCTAATAAATAAATAGCAGTAAGCACGGGTGTGATTCTGATATACAGCCAGGATTGGCACCCAGTGCTCACCCAACTCCCTGCTCAGGATGGGGTGGTGGAGATGTGTGACCAAGCTTCTTAAGACACTGGCCTGCCCCAAAGGAGCCCCCACTCTAGGGGCAGAGCCATACCACAACCTCAGAATGCTTGCCCTGGTGCTAGAGCAGAGGGGAACCCTCCCTGGTGGGGAGGATGGGAGGGCTGTGAAATAGCTGAGGTCTGGGCTTGCTGGAGCCAAGCTGGGTTCCTGCTGCCCACTGTCTGCAAGACAGGGACTTAAGCTGATGATTCCTGGCCTGAGGAACTGTCTTCCCCTACAGCCATGGTGCTTCTGTGAATTGTACATAAAAACTCAGAAAAATGAAGGTGACTGCTGCTAAGACGGGTAGGCCTGAGAAGAGGAAGGAAGCAGCTCTGGGGGTCCCCAAATCCCAATCCTAGCAGCCCATGCTGATTTACTCACCTATAAAATGGAGACAACAACATTACCTATCTCGTGAAGTTGTTGCGTGGACTAAATGAGTTACTGACAATAAAAATAACAGTTAACATTTATTGAGTGTTTAGTACATGCCAGGCACTGTTCTCAGAGGGATCGTAACTAACCTAGAAGCACAGTTATCATCTTGATTTTAAAGAAGAGGAAACCAAGGCTCAGAAAGGTGAGGTTACTTGATTATACAGCAAGTGACACAACTGGGATTTAAACCTCGACAGTCTGACTCTAGAGCCACCAAAGAACACTGTTTTCAAAGTTACTATACAAGTAAAACCAGTACTTGGCTTGTTGTAGGGACTCAATATGAACCGTTATCCTGAGGAAGAACATGGGAAAAGTTTGGACACATGCTACATGGGGTCCTGGGGTCCCCTCCCCAGCTAGCTTTCAGGTGCACATACTCCCCCTCTTCTTTGGCCTCCATCACTCCCACCCGTCACCTAGGTCAACACCTCTCCATCCAGCCTTGTGGAGGCCCAGAAGGCCAGAATGGCTTCAGCAGTGCCCCTTGAGATGGTTCTCTGGACTGACTCCTAGCTAGACCTGGGGCCTGAGGGAGAGGTTCTAGCAAAGCCTAGCTCACCCATCCCAATGTCAACTTCGTGGGACAAAGAGCACTTCTCTACTGAGTGTTCAGGAAACTGATATGGACTATATCTAAATTCAAAACTCTCTTGAAGCTGTTTATGCCTTAGGTGCAACCTACCTTTGAGGGGGTAAAGAATAGTATAAGATGACATGTGAATTTTGGAAGAGTTCTAAAATTTCCTCCTAGCTCTGACGTCCTGTAGCTTGAGAAATGAACTAATGCTCACCTTCCGTCCCCCTTTCATAGGTAATGACTTTAGTCTGTTCCTTTTGGCTGCCCAGACCAGCCACCCTACATGATCCTTCCTCTGTTATGGGTAGTTTCTAGTTTGCACTGCACTCCCCCAGGAGTCCCCCATTCCATGTCTGAGGATTTCTGGCAACTAAGCCTCAGAAGAGCCATGATGATGACCTGGGAGGTCAGGGACTTCTCACCTACCAACAAGCCTAGAACCCACATTTCTTAGTGCCATTGCTGGGTAGGCCTCCTCAGACACCTGATATCTGTTCCCGTTCCAGGTCTCCCTCCTGCTGTGTGCCCATCGCTGGAGACTCACCAGCACTGTTGGCCTCCGACTCCAGCAGGTGAATGTCATTGCAGTCCGCCAGTGAGTGCTCCAGGCAGAGCTGTAGGAAGCGGGCCTGGGTGCGGGTGACCCGCTTCAGAAGTGACAGCAGGGCCACTGTCTGTTCACACTCATTCCAGCCCTTGAACCAGCCAGCGAGGATGCCCACCTGGTCTCGGAACATCATGGTGCCAGGCCTGGGGCCAGGGTGGGGGGGACGGCGGTGGCAAGGGCCAGCGCCGTCACATGGTCTCGGCTGCGGGCTCCTGTTACCTCTCCCCTGAGGGCCAGGGCTTGAGGATGTTCCCTGGCGTGGTGGCAATGGGTGGTGCAGGGAGGAGGACACCTGCTCACATCGGGGGAGGTCTTGGTCTAGCCACTCCTCTCCAGGCTCCTAGAAAAGGAAGCAAGGTCGTCAGAGAGAATGAAGGGGCTGGAACTGGCCTGGTGAGTGTGGGCTGAAGGGGTAAGGAGGCCTCATGCCTTCCTCTTTCAAGGTACCTACCCTGCTGAGCTCCTGGGAGAAAGATGAAGCTAACCAGATACTAAACCAACTCTCCCTCCAATCTCCAGATCCAGAGAAAAGGCTTGATTGGGACTCAGAGACTCAGACAAAGAAGATGCTGCCCCTCAGGTCTGGCTGTCACAGGGCCAAAGGAAGTGGATTTAAAGCAGAGAGTAAGTTGGCAAGATATTCTAGATGGGAAATAGGAGACAATGCACACTGTGGCAAAATATCTGAATTAATGGAGACCTGGCCCCAGGTGACATGACTAAGCAGACATGTGATGCTAAGCACATGCCCTTTCCTTGCTGGTCTCTGGTCACCTCCTTCAGGGGGGCTGGGCAGAGTGACTGCTCGCCTGCTAAAAGGACCCTATGGACTCTTTGTATTATTTCAAGCTAAGACCCACAAGGCTAGGATATAGGTGGGTGGTGACCCTGGTGGAGATCTCAGGTATGTGGATAGCTAACTGATCAGTAACTGGGTGCCTAAGGGTAGGGGCAGAGGTCCTTTTCAAAGATCTCCAACATGCTGGGGGGATCTCATCTGTTCCAACTCAGCTCTCCCACTCTGATCTCTAAGATCCCACCTATCCCTGTTCTGAAGTGAATCTCTCCCTTCTTCTTCATTCCCTTGAAGGTTACTCCTGACCCAGGTCCTCTGGGTTGGGATGTCCCCTTGGCTCCCAGACATGGCAGCTTGTCACTCAGACTCCTAAGAGCCAAGAGGATACCAACCTGAGAAGGCGACACATCAGATGTTAAAAACTCCCAAGCAAGAAAGTGTCCAAATTCCTTTTGCAGGCAGGAACTACACAGGAGCTGTGTCAACTGGGCAGACAACAGGCCTATTCTTCAGCTGACTGGTTTCTGGACACTACTCTTAAGGCTTTTTCTAAGTGTCTCCTGCTCCAGGTCTCCACTCACATTTCCCCTCTGCCTCTCTTGCAACCAGTGCTCTTGGCTCCATCCCCAAACCATTTGGCTCCATCTCCCTCTGGCTGCCAAGAGGACTGAGAACTCCATACAAAGACCCATTGAACCTGCTGGGCTAGGTTTTAGGGAGCTATTGCCATCTCCCTGAATGTCTATGCTCCTGCTGAGGAGGGCTGTGAGGTACAACTGACAATGGCTGTGACTCACCTCAATAGATCCTCAGTGGGACAGTTGAACAGAGCAAACTGGTCTGGCTGTCAATCCCTTTGGATATAAGAAACAAGAGAAAGTGTGTGACGGGGGGGGGGGGGGGGGGGGGGGGGGGGGGATGAAACCTTGCTCCCAGCTAAACAAGCCTCCCAGAAATCTTTTCAAAAGCAAATCAAATGTTGCCTCCCTGGCTTAAAATCCTCCAATGACTTCCTACTGTATTTAAATAAAATGCCTACAGGGCTCCCTGCAAGACTCTGGTGGCCCCTCCACCCTCCCTGTGTACCAAGCTCTTGTTCACTTGGACCTATCCATGGCTTCCCCCAGACCTATGCATGGCTGGCTTCTACTTGTCACTCAGGTCTCAGCTCAATGTCATTTCCTCGGAGAGATCTTCCCTGACCATCCAATCTAAGGAGTTTCTCTCTGTCACTCTATTAATGCTATTTCATTTATTCTATATAATTTGGCACCCTTAGATATCATCATATTTTTGTTTGTTGTTTCTCTCTTCCCAACAAATGCAAGCTATATAGTTGCGCAGTGCCCAGGACAGTGACTAGGACTTAGAAGGTGCTCAATATATATTTATTGAATGAATAAATGAAAGTGAGCATGGAAGCCACACTTGGGACTTCTACAGCCCCTGGGGAGAAGGTGATAGAAGGAATGGCCCAAAGGATGGTAAAGGGATTTGGAAACCTTGCCCTAAGGGAAAAATTTGAAGGCACTGGGGAAATTTCCCCTGGGGAAGAGAAGACTCAGGAAGAATGGCATAACTGACTTCAAATACCTGAAGGGGTAGCACACAGAAGAAGAATTAGATTTGTTTATTTACTCCAGAGGAGAAAAAGGGTAGATGGCTCTAAGTGAGAGGCAACATGAGATATGGGAAATGTTGAAAGTCAAGAAAATTCAGTTCTAGTCTTGCCCCAGCCACTCTGTCACTTTAATGTTTGAGCTAGTCTGCTTCCCTTCTCTAGAATGTGTGAGATAAGGAGCGAGACTGGATCAGACATGACAAATGTGTTTTACCTCACAGGCTAACTCCAATCGATTGGTAGTGGCTGCCCGGAACACTGCAGTGAGAAGGGTCCTGAAGAAATGAAGCAATGGCAATATCCATCACTGGAGAATGACTAATAAATTGGAGCACACCTCATATAAGGGGATGTTAGGTAGTAATTAAAAATATGCTTGATCTTGATAGCAGCATACAAACAATATATTTAGATCTAAGTATAGTGTTTGATCTTTAACTACCAAGATGGAGGGATGTCCATAAGTACATAGTAATATGTACAATCATGCCATTTTTGTAAAATGAAAAAAAAAAGAGCCATATACAAAAGCCCTTATATATCTCATATGTCAATGTCTATGTATGTATGTAGAAAAATGTGTATGCTGTTCATATTGGTTACCTTGGAGAGAAGGAGGAATTATTAACACTCTCTTTATATAACTTTGTACTATTTCACTAGTTGCAAATGAACATATATTACTTTTGTAATTTTTAAAGATAAATTTAATTTAAAAAAATTAAGGCTGCATTTTACTTTCTGGTTCAGTGAGAAAGAGTAATGTGATTGGTTATCAATGTTTGCCCTGGAT
Organism: Phocoena sinus; assembly: GCF_008692025.1. Lineage (NCBI taxonomy): Eukaryota > Metazoa > Chordata > Mammalia > Artiodactyla > Phocoenidae > Phocoena > Phocoena sinus. The sequence goes on from NC_045781.1 coordinate 12,656,740, forward strand.
ACGGGATGGATGAGTGGTAGCTCATGTGCCTGAAAAAATCAGTTTCCCTTCCCAGCTCCAGCATTTTGTGGCTTTCAGTCCCAAGGAGACAGCAGCTGCCTCAACATAAGGAAGAATTTTAAAATAATGTATCTGTCCAAGAATGGAACTGGCTGCCATATGAGGAGGTAATAAGCTCCCTGGCTGCTGGAAGTGGTCAAGCAGAGGCTGGATGAATATCCCTTGGGAGTGGGAGGGATTCCTTCACTGGGTGGCAACTCATAAGATAGAAGGACATGTTACTATTTCAGAGGGAACAACTGTGATGGGAGGTTTGCTATGCCAACAGCGTTTACGGCAAAAAGATGACCAAATCCACAAACAGACCAAAGTTGTGCACGCTCTTTCCTATAAACACTTTTACTGGGTTGTTACTTTTCCCAAGCAACAGCACTGTGACCCCCAACAGCACTGTGCCCCCCAAATAAACTGCTGACTGAACATTAATCTAGTTTCTTCCCCTGAGCCAAATGCTAGAAGCAAAGCCTTGGGACACAGCAGGATCTCAAACATGATGCTTACAAGGCCAGTTTTGAATGGAGCAGGCTGGGTGAGCTGGAAAGCACACACCCTGTCTAAAGGGAGAAGTTACTATTTAGCTCTAATCAGCTGCTGCCATGTAGGAATTTGGGTCCAGTATTGTTAGATCTTAGATTATTACATACTTTTTTTAAAGAGGAGCCAGAAATCTGGATTTTTAAATAAAATCCCATTTTTAAATGTTGGAAAATAATTCATATTAAAAGAGCAACAATGAACCACTATACAGAACAAACAAAGCCTGGGGCCTGCAGTCCTTAGACCAGATAGACACAAACTGTGATAAGACCAAAAGTCCGATAACTATCCCTCTCGAGGGCCTAGAGAAGGTCCTACACGTTTAAGCCACCCCACTGCTCAGGAAACATGACTGGCAGAGAGGATCTAGTGCCCAAGTATGGCTTGGACAGTCCTCAGGAAACACTGGGGCTTTAGGTAACAAATAGTCATGTTTAAGAATATACTATTAGGGGAGGGACAAATTAGTAGGAGTTTGGGAGTAGCAGATACAAACTACTATATACAAAACAGATAAAACAACAAGGTCCTACTGTATAGCACAGGGAACTATATTATCTTGTAATAAACCCTAATGGAAAAGAATATGAAAAAGAATACACACACACACACACACACACACACACACACACACACACTTAACTGATTCACTTTGCTGTACACCAGAAATTAACACAACATTGTAAATCAACTATACATCAATAAAAATCATCCCTAAAGGAAGTGTTCCTATGTTTTGGACAGGAGAATGCTGCGTGTTTGGTCTGGATGGTGACTGGAGAGGAGAACTGGATGGCTTTCTTCCATCAAAAAGCCAGAGGCCCCCAGCTACCTCCTCTCCTGCGTGCTTGGCAACAGTGAGAAAGGAAGAACTGGCTTGGTGAGATTGGCCAGGGAAGAGGCATCAGCCCTGACTATTTGAAGACATCTTACTGTGGTAGCAAATTACTATGATACATTCTGGTGGATTTGTCTGCCAAACATCCATGCCCATCTTCTGGTACCAGGCCCCTAAATTCCCTTTGGAGAATTAACTGTCTTTCTTGGATCTAGGAGCATACATGGAGTAAAGCCTGGCCAAGGAAAGGCCTCCCTGGACTTTTGCTGGAAATATTGGGTAAAATAAGTTCTTGGTTAGGGTTGCTCAGATTATACAACATCTCCTGATATTCCTGGTTGCCACTTCTGCTACCTCACAGTGAGGGCCTGCCTCAGAATGAAGCCAATACAGATGAAAGCAGAGTCAAAAGAGGGGAGAAAAAGAGAGACCTGTTAACATCATTTGAAGACCTGTCTCCAGTTAGCCTGAAGCCCCCCATCCCACCTCCCCATCCCAGACTTTTCAGTTACAAGGTCCAATAAATTTATTTTGTGTTGAGGTCAGTTTGAGCTGGGTTTCTACCACTTAAAGTTTCAACTTTAAGCCTTGACTGCTCCCATACAAGAGAATTCACCACTGCTCTAGTCTCCATCCTTGTGTGACCAAAAATGACCCCCTGCCTTTGAGAAAAGACACTAGAGGGGAACCCCTATGGTAAAGTCTTTCAAATAGTCCAACAATATGGCTGCCATACTTGGTCTCTAAGAGACCAAGTAACCTTCTTGAGAAGCATCTTCTGACCCTAGAGGGTGGGAAATGGAGTCAAAAGTTGGCTAAGAGGTTCCAGGAAAAACTGTCCACTGGACTCTTTCTTTGGCCCCAGTGAAAAGCAGCCCACATACAGGAGGCGCCTCTGGAGGTCAGCTCTCCTCATCCACAAGCAGCACTGTGGAGTGAGACCTGGCTGAACCAGAGCTCTCCTACTGATACCAACTTGCTGTGCTGACCTTTGGCAAGTAACTCAGTTTCTTCCTCAGTGAAGCTTGTTGTAAGAATGAGATGAAAGAATATATATAAAAACACCTAGCATGATGCTTCAAATGTCTTCACATCATATATTATTGTATCATGTGCCAGGCCTTATGCTAATAGCTTTCCATGGATGAGCTCATCTGATCTCAAAAATTATAACTATATATATGTATATAATAGTATTCTCATTTTACAGATGAAGACACTGAGACACAGAGAAGGTCAAGTCACTTACCCAAGACTGCACACAGCTAAGCTGAGATTTTTAAGGCCAAGCAGTCTGCTTCTTCCTGCAAATAATGCTACAGTGTATTTATTTATATTTAATTATATAAACTTATAAATATATATATATTTATAAGTTTATACATATATATATATAAGTTTATATATTATATATTTATATATATTTATAAGTTCCCTTCCACTGCCTAGAAAGCTGGACCAAGCTGGACCAAAGCATACACCCTTTAACGCCAACGTCTCTGGACAAATAACGGGAGGGTCCTATTAGCCTTCCCACAGCATCCACATAGGCCTTGGAGGAGCTTGTTCATTTCATGAGTAAAGTAATAGGCTAGTTACCTAAGGTTAACTCACTATCCCAACTTGAGAAGAACAGGAGAATGTCAGAAGCCAAGGGACCCCAACTTCTCTCTTATGAAAACCAACCATTATTTTCAGAAACTCGTGAAATATGTATACAAAATATGTATATTACTGCCTCAGCCAAGAATGAGGCTCTTGTATGAATGGTCCTGGAGAAGGGAAGGAGAGGAGGGGAGAAGCCAGGCAGGGCCTCCTGGAAGATAACAGAGCCTGGGGAGCTCTGGGAAACCTGCATAATTTGGGGCAAATGATTTTACCTTGCAGTGTCTGTTTTTTCATCTGTAAAATGGGTTTAATACTAGTACCTACTCTCATAGTGTTGTGAGGCATAAATACCCTCACAGACTTGTTACCTAGTATCATCATCCTGGATTCCTCTTTCTCTAATCCCATCATTAACTCCTGTTTTCTCAACATGGAACATGTATATCTGTATCTCTCCATTTTTACTACCACCACCATATTCAAGTCATCATCCTTTCTCATCTGGACAAATGTATTGCCTCCTGCTTCCATTCTTGCCCCTGTTTTCCTTGCAGAAACCAGTGAATTTTCTTTACAAACAACCAAACAAGCAAACAAATCATGTCACTGTCTTGTTTTAAAAATCCTCTAATAGGGACTTCCCTGGTGGCGCAGTGGTTAAGAATCTGCCTGCCAATGCAGCGGACACGGGTTCGATCCCTAGTCCGGGAAGATCCCACATGCCGCGGAGCAACTAAGCCCGTGTGTCACAACTACTGAGTCTGCACTCTGGAGCCCACATGCCACAACTACTGAAGCCCGTGAGCCTAGAGCCTGTGCTCCGCAACAAGAGAAGCCACTGCAATGAGAAGCCCGCGCACCGCAACAAAGAGTAGCCCCCACTCGCCGCAACTAGAGAAAGCCTGCGCGCAGCAACAGACCCACCACAGCCAAAAAAAAAAAAAAAAAATCCTCTAATAGCTTCGCAATGCTCTTATGTGAAAATGTAAACTCCTTACCATAGCCCACAAGGCCCCACATGATCTGGCCTCTGTCAACCACTCCAAGCCCTTGCCCCTTCTGCTTCACTTATGCTTCAGCCACAACGAGCTCCTTGATGTTCCTTGAACACATCTCAGGGGTTTTGCACTGGCTGACCCCTCTACCCGAAATGTTCTTCCCCAGATCATCACATGGCTGGTTCCTTCTCATCAATCAGATCTGGGTTCATGTGTGCCCCAATCTTCCTCATCTCCCCAGTAGGAAGGAGTCTTTGGTCTGATATCGTCGTCAAAAAGTGTCTCTTCAAAGGCTGCAGCTCTTCCGGAAACACCTAGACTGTAAGATCCACGAGGGAAAGGAAGACTGTGGCTGTATTATTCACGGCTACATTTTCAATTCCTAGAATAGTACCTGGCACATAACAGACCCTCAGTAAGCATCTGTGAAAAATTTCCCCACCTTGCAGCAGTCCTTTCTCCACATGTAACTATGCTTAGATTAGAATGCCCAGCTCTTAGATCTTCCCACAACTGGTGCCTTCTCATCTTTCAGGTTATCAGGCTCAACTGTCACCTCCTCAAAGAGGCCAATTCTGACCATCCTGTGTACAGTGGCCAACCTCCCACCCCCTTCACACTGTTTTAATTCCTTCATAGCACATATCACTATCTGATTTCTTTTGTTTATATATCTTCCCTCCATCAGAATATAAGACCCAAGAGCTCTAAGACCTTGACTGTTTCATTCACTGCTGTATCTCCAGTACCTAGAAAAGTGCTTTCATAAATTGTTTAATTGCTGGAGACGTTTGAGACGTGCACACTCTACACTGCTGTTCTGTTACTTGCCCTCGACCAGACTCTATTCAACAAATTTACCCTAAAACAAACAAAACAAAACTCTACTCACAGTAATCTACTTAACCTTCTTCTAAAGTTCTGAGCCCTAGAAACCCAAAGCTGAGGTAAGGAACTGAACATGAGTACTCCTGGATTCCACTACCCCAAGGCTATAACCAAACCAGGCCAGTCATCTCATTCCTGTTTCTCCCAGTGAGATCCCAAAGGAAAGTCTGGTGGGGTGAGACCAGCCATAAACTCTCTGGATCCAAACGACCATAGAGAAGAGAATGATTGGGGCTGGGGAACAGTGAAGAGGGGGACTACCATCAACCCTCAGAAAGGTCATGGGATGGAATCACAGTCCTGTCTGGTTTAGCAAGCAAGAGAGTCTCTAAGACTGCCGCTCATGTCTCAAAGGATCTTCTGTCACCATTTCACACTTATTCAGAGAGGAAACTGTTTTCAAACTGGGGCTCTCAGGCAAGAGTTCTCTTTCCAGTGAGACTGCTAAGAAGGTAGGGTTTAAGCCTACAGTTGCTGAGGGTCATCTTTGCCATCACAAAGCAGAAACCAGTTGAGGATGAAGCTAAGTCAGTGGAGAAATGGGGAGAGATTACTAGGAATATTGAACTCCTGGATGCAGGTAGGTCTAGAGCCATCCTAGTTCTGGACTTTTCAGTGACATGAGCCAATTAATTCTCTTTATTTTTATTAAACCAGTTTGAGCTAACGTACTGTCACCTATATCTTAGAGTCTTGGTTGATATGAACTTTTTTTTTTTTTTGCTAAAACTGAGCACTTATATACAAGGCATTGTTCTAAATACTTTATACATATTAACTTATTTAATCCTTATAATAGTTCTATGAAGTAAGATATTATTACCTTCATTTTTCAACTCTGGAAACTAAGGACCAGAGAAGTTCAATAACTTGTCCTCGGTCACAAAACAGGGGGTAAGCAATGATGTGGGATGCAAATCCTGTCTGGCCCCAGAGTCTGCATACTTGATCACTACACTACAATGCCCCATTGCACCCAACCTTATCTGAACAGAAAATCCAACTCTCTGACCCCAGACACTATCATCCCGGGACGGACAGAGCCCAGAGACCTTCTATTTGTGCCACCTGTCCTCAATTTCATCCTTTGTAAAATGAGGATAATCACAGTTTACCTACCTCATAGAGTTCTTGTGAATATGAGATGAGACAATACATGTGAAGCACTTAAACAGTGACTGGCAGATAATAATTACTCAATAAACAGTGGTCATTAACATTATTACTCTGTGGGTCACTAAAGTGCAACTGGCAAATACAATGCAGATGGAAGAGATCTGTTTTCTTTCACCTCTGTCCTTTAGGTGAAGAGAAGAGATGCCATGGGTTAGAGATGAAGAGTCTTTCTTGTCTTTCACCCACTGCATAAGCTGCATCCTCTGCCTGGAAGACCACTCATCCTTGTCCTAACTCTTGTGGAATAGCACCCAGAACAAATACCACCTCTTCTATGAAGTCTCTGCAGATAGAGGGTGCCTTCTCTCACTGCCAAATTTCCACAGTATATAATTTGTACCTCACGTTCTGTCCCATGTACCTGCCCAACCTCTCTTCTGTACTGTGAGCTCCCTGAAGGCCAGCCCCAGTATTTACCCCGTGATCTGTTTATTCTTCTCAAACTTAGAGAGAAACAAAAACCCTTGGAGAAAGTTGAGAGCCCTGTGGAGGCCCCAAACCTACAAAGGCTGAGGAGGGCTGAGAAGCCAACTAGGATGGGGTGAGGCAGATCCCCAGGAATAGGACGTGGGGTAGCTAAGAATTAGGAAACAGCACAAAGAAAAGTTCCAGATGAGAGAGGGTGGGGAAGGCAGCCTCTCCTAGGAGGAGTGGCAAAAGGAGCTGGGTAGAGAGAATAAAAGAGGTGAGAGGAGAGGAGGGGGTGGATAAGATGTGTTGAACCTGAATGGGGAGTGAGAGTAAGGAACTCAGAGATTTCTGACCAAATGCAGGAAGAGCTGCCCATGAGCCAATGATTCCTAATAACTTACAGAGGGAAGGATCCCAACTTGTGGGATTCAGAAAAGAACAAGTTACATCCTGGTACTTTCCAAACTCTCAGGCCAGTGAGGGTGAGTGGACAAGTACATGAAAAACTACAAGGAAGAAGATGAGCGGTGCTCTAAGAAGTACAATGGAAGGCTCTAGGCAGTAAGACACAGAGAATGAAAAGACTGGAAGGTGCCTTAAGGCAAGGGTGCCTATGTGGAGAACAGATGAGGAATAGATAAGGAGAAGAGATGGACATGTGTGTTCAAGAAGGGAGCAACTTGAAGCAGAAGCACAGAAAGGGGATGGTATGGAGGGGTGGAGGGGAAGCCAGAAGGAGAAAATGCTGAGGAAGATCTGAAAGGGAACCATTCAAAGACGGAATATGAAGTAATTGCTCAGAGGGTGGGGTAACCTTGTGGAGAAACCAGAAACCTTTCAAAGAGGGTAAGGAATCTTCTGGAGGGTAGGTAGTTCACAAAGGGGACTCCCAGGAAAATGGGGGTGGGCAGTAGGGCACAGAGGCATATGCTGAGATATCTTTCAGGGGGGCTTTCTGTGGGGAAAGGGAAATCCTCTTAGAGGGCAGTGGTTCTCAAACTTGAGCATGCATCAGAATCACCAGGAAGGTTCCTAAGAACAGCTGGGCCCTACTCCTAGGTTTTCTGATTCAGCAGGTCTGGGTTGGGACCTAAGAATTTGCATTTCTAACAAGTTCTCAGGTGATGCTGATGTTGCTGGTCCAGGGACAACACTCAGAACCACTACTATAGGGGGAGGGATTCTTTTGCGAGGAGGCCCTCAAAGTGGAAAAAGGAAGAAGGCTTTAGAGAGGAAAATCAGGGGAGTCTTCAAGGAGAGTCTAAGGAGGGTGGGAATTCCCTGGCGGTTCAGTGGTTAGGACTCCGTGCTCTCAATGCCGAGGGCCTGGGTTCAATCCCTGGTCAGGGAACTAAAATCCCACAAGTCTTGCAGCGCAGCCAAAAAAATAAAAACCTTAAAAAAAAAAAAAAAGGAGTCTAAGGAAGGTGTTAAGGGTCTCTCCATCTCTCTGAAGGGAAGATCTAAAGGGAGGAGGGGTCTATGAAGATAGAACCTAAGAAAAATGGTCTGAGAGAAAGATCTCTGAGAGTTGGGATTTCAAGAGGTGAGGGTATCTCTTGAGGATCTGTTTAATAAAAGGGGACATAGAGACTCTTGAGAGGGGGAGTCTGCAGGATGCTGGGGGCCTATGGTGGGATAATGGGAGAAGGAGGCTCAGATCTGAGAAGGATCTCTAAGTTGATTGCAGAGGAAAGAGAATGGAGGAGACGAGAGGGTGTAAATGGGGGTTCTAAAAGGGGTATATCTGATAGGGCCCTGAATAAGGTTTCCTGGGGATGTCAGAGGGAGAACCTGAGAGTGTTCTGAGGAAGTCTTACAAAGTGCTAGAGTTGCTGATGCACAGCAATTTTGGAGAAAATTCTCTAAAGGGAGTCTGTGGAGGTGTGGTCTTCTGTGAGAGATCTTAGATTTACTGGAGCAGGATGACAGAGGCCTTTTTAGGAACAGCTTTCAAAGAGCTCAGATGAGAAACTCTGAGTAAAGGTCTCAATAGGATATATGGGGAAGGTGGGTCTTGGGGTGGGGGAATATGGGAACATCAGAGTAGAGGGTTTTTCAAAAAAAAATTCTGGGACTTTCTAAGAAAAGGAGCCGGTTGGTGCTGGGGGTCTTCTACAGGTGGTTCTAGAGGATTTGAGGGAAGCTGTGAGGGTGAGTTCAGGGAGGGAACTATCTAGGAAAAGTCTCTTAGTAAGGCAGGAGGTCTCTAAGTGCTGATTCAAGGGTCTCTGTGCTGGAAGGGTCTCTGGGAGGGATTTCAAGGGCGTCTCAGAGGGCTCAAGGAGGTGGCTGGGGTCTCTGTGAAGACAGGAAGAGGTCTTGAAAAGCTGCATCTCAGAGGGGTCGTGAAGAGAGGGTCTTAGGGTTTACAGGGCTTGTGAGGAGGAAAGTTCATCTGAAAGTAGGTCTAGGAGAGATTTTGAAAGGGGGATTCGAAGAGCGATTCTAGAAAATATCAGAGAGAAACTATGAGGAAACGTTTTGGAATCCTGAGGAAGCAATTTCTGGAACATTTTGTGTGGGTTACTAGGAGATTTGGGATACATAAAAAGGGTTTTGGAAGAGACTTGTGGAATGTGGAAGAAGAGTTCTCCAGAGATTTCAGGGAATCTCTGGAGGAGATTTTTGGGATAAGTGAGGAGGGTCTCAGGGGAAGATTTCTGGGGTGTCTGAGGGTGATCTCTAGGGCATTTCAGGGTGGTGAGATTTGAGAAGCATGAGGAGGTCTTTGAGAGAGATTTTTGGGACCTGTGGGAGAGGCCAAAGGGATGACTTTTGGGATATGTCAAGGGGGAGTGTATATGGGAGATGGATTGGTGGCGGCGGGGCGGGGTGGCGCTCCAAGTGAGTTTTGAGGATCCGAGGCCATTTCAGAGAGTCTCTGAGGAAGATTTTCAGGGGACATCAGGGGCATTCTGGAGGATTCCAAGGGGAGGGGCTCTGAGATTTGGGGGCTATGACTGGAAAATCTCCAAGGCGATTTCTGGTATGGGGGTAGGTGGGAGGGAAAATTCTTGGGATGTGTGAGAAGGAAGTCTGGGGGAGACTGCTGGGATGTGCGAAGCAGGTCGCTGGGGGAGATTTCTGGAATGTACAGGGTCTGGAGAGGATTTCGGGGAATCTCTGATCTGAAGGAGATTTTTAGGGCTTACGAGGGAGGTTCCTGGAGAAGATATCTGACACATATCGTTGGAATATGAGGAGTGGCCCCGGGGAAATATTTCTGGACGGAGGAGGAGATTCGGGGATCTGGGACCAGACGGGGGTTCTCTGAGGAAGATATTTGAGGCGTAGGACGGGGTCTGGAGCAGACGTGTAAATATCAGGGGGTGGCCTCTCGGGAAGCCTTTCGCACCGCGGAAAGGTACAGAGGGCTTCGGGCGGATTCGGGGGGTCTGTGGGCGTGCCCTCCAGGGAGGTGTCCGAGGTACACCTGGGGGGGGTCACGAGATAGGCTGCTGCCGGGCCCCCCGGCCACCCCGAGGGGCGAGAATTTCGGAGAGAAGCTCGAGAAGCGGCCTGTGAGGGCGACTCGGGGGATGGGTGTGGGAGATTCTCTCGAGGATCGGGACCCCGGAGGCCCGCGCTCCGCGCCCGCCGCCTCCCGGGGTCCCTGAGGGGGCGGGGCCGCCCGCGGCCTGGGGCGCCCTGAGGTGAGCCCCGCGCGCTCCGACCCGCCGCCGCCCCGCGTCTGCCCGACCCTGCCCACCACTCACCGCCTCGGCCTCCGCCGCCGCCGCCGCCGCCGCCCGGGCCTCCTCAGGCCTCCGCCACTGCCGTCGCCCCCTCTGCGGCCCGCGAGCTCCCCTCCCTCCTCCCTCACCGACCACCGCCGCCGCCACCGCCGCCGTCGCGCTGCGTCACCGCGCCGTGCGTCACCGCCCCTGGCCCCGCCCTGACGGGACTGCCGCGCGCCGGCATTAGCTGACGCCGCGGAGAGGAACGGTACGCCCGCCAACGGGCTGCGAGGGCAGTCCGAAGGGCGGGAGGTGTGCGCGGAGAAAGGCGGGGTCCCAGCGGAGAAGGGGGCCGCGGGGGTTGAACGAGGCCCACGAGGCCCGCCCCCCGCTCAGTGGGATTGGCCTGCTGCGCAGCTGACGGGCAGTCAGCCCGGCGGGCGGGGAAGGGGCGGGGCGCGCGCGGCGTTGCCACGGGCAACGGGCCCTGCGGAGCCCGGCGGAGCCTGGGATTGGGCCTCCCGGCCTGCAGGGGACAGTCTCGCGCGCGTCTACCTCAGCGGCCTCGAGCTAAGTCACAATTCCTGATTCTGGCGTTCAAGGCCCGGCTGTGCGCCCCCCCTGCACGCTCCGCTCTAGGCCTGGGCCCCGCCACCACCTGACTGTCTAGGTTGCGAGTAACCGCTCCGGCTGCTGGAGTCTCAGCTTTCCCACCGCAACCGTCTGTGAACCTGTTGCTTCTTCTCTCAGATAGGAATTGAAAGAGAGGAAGCATTTAAAAGTGCCGGGCAGGGCTTCCCTGGTGGCGCAGTGGTTAAGAATCCGCCTGCCAATGCAGGGGACAATGGTTCGAGCCCTGGTCCGGGAGCAGCTAAGCCCGTGTGCCACAACTACTGAGCCTGCGCTCTAGAGTCCACGTGCCACAACTACTGAGCCAGCGTGCTACAACTACTGAAGCCACCACGCCTAGAACCTGTGCTGCACAACAAGAGAAGCCACCGCAGTGAGAAGCCCGCGCCAGTGAGAAGCCCGCGCCCTGCAACGGAAGACCCAATGCAGGCAAAAATAAATAATTAATTAAATTAAAAAAAATTGTTGATAAAGCGGTGGGCGCAAAGCCTTCATTAAGTGGGAGTTGTTGCTCTGACTGTTGTAACCTATTCATTCCGCACACTGTCCTGGATCAGCGTGAACTAAGCAGAGCGGGGCGCTCACTCAGAAGGCTGTCAGGTGACAGAGGCGTGGTTATTAGAGGAACCCAAAGAAAGGCAGTCGGAGTGGAACATAGAGTTCACCGCGGCCAAAAGTTTGGCCACTTGAGAGAGTTTGGATTTGTCCCGAGGACGCTGAGGAGCCATGGAAGGGCTTCAAGCCAAGGAGAGTCAGTGGGGGTTTGCAAAGATGTCTCTGGCTTTTATATGGAAGATGGATTGGAGGAAATAGAACTGGAGCTGAGAGTCCAGGGAGGCAGCTGGGGTAGGAGAGGGGCGTTTGCACCAGGGTGGGACTGTGGGGAGTGGAGGAGGAGTGGGTGGCAGGGCTGGATGCCCAGGAGGCCCGGGGAACCTGCTCTGGGACTGGGTGGCCGCAGAGGAGTAGGGAGGGAGAAGTTCAAGACGAGGCCCTCTGGCTAGAAGGTTGGGGGAATTGGGGGCTTCCCTGAGAAGGAGACCCAGAGGAGAAGCAGGTTAGGAAGATGCTGAGCCCAGTGTGTGCCACCCAGCATGAGGATTTAGGCGGCTCCACACCCCTGGGGCTGGGGCTTAAGAGAAAAATTGGGGCTGGAAACCAAGATCTGAGGGTGATCAAAGATGGTAATTGAAGCTGTGGGAGTTAGTGACCTAGTGTGCGGTGGGTATGAAGGATGAATGGAGACAAGGACTGGACAGAACCTTGAGAAGAGGAGACGTATAAGGTTTGAGCAAAGGAATTGACACTCTCAACAAAGATTGAGAAGGAACAGCCAGAGAGAGAGAGGAGGAAGAAAACCAGGAAAACATGGCATCTCAGACGCTGTGAGGAAAGGCCATTTTTTAATTAAAAAAAATTTATTTATTTATTTTTGGCTGCGTTGGGTCTTTGTTTCTGCTAGTGGGCTTTCTCTAGTTGTGGCGAGCGCGGGCTACTCTTCATTGCAGGGTGCGGGCTTCTCATTGCAGTGGCTTCTCTTGTGGAGCACGGGCTCTAGGTGCGCAGGCTTCAGTAGTTGTGGCACAAGGGCTCAGTAGTTGTGGCTTGTGGGCTGTAGAGCGCAGGCTCAGTAGTTGTGGCACACGGGCTTAGTTGCTCCGCAGCATGTGGGAATCTTCCCGGACCAGGGTTCGAACCCGTGTCCCCTGCGTTGGCAGGTGGATTCTTAACCACGGCGCCACCAGGGAAGCCTGGAAAGGCCATTTTAAAACAGAGTGGGGGGGGATATCACAAACCCTAAGCATTACCCCCTCCATTTAAGCAACAACTTTCACACCATATAGAATGGTTGTGCTCTAAGGATGCTGGTTCATTTATTCATTCAATAAGACTTCTTGAGTACCTAAAATGTGCCAGGCACTACCCGAAGTGCTAAAAATTCAGCAATGAACGAGGCAGGCAAAAATCCCTCTCTTCATGAGGCTTACCTTCTAGTTGGGGGGGACAGAAACAAATAAATACAATGGAACTTGGTAATAAGTTCTATGGAGAAAACTTATAAGGGGATTGAGAGATGGGGCTGGCACTGTTTTAGATGGGGAAAAGCACCTTTGATCAGGTGACATTTGAACAGAAATCTGAAGGAGTGAAGGGGTGAACGATGAAGGAAGGAGGGTTCCAGAAAGAGGAGCCAGCAAGTGCAAAAGCCCGGTGACAGGATCATTCACAGAACCAAAAAGGGGCTAGTGTGGGTGGAGAGGAGTGAGCAAAGAGGAGAGTATTGAAAGACAAGGTCCAAGAAGTAATGGAGGAGGGGTCGTGGCAGATGATTTAGAGTTTTTAAGGCCACTATAAGGACTTTTGCTTTCACCCAAATAATAGTGGAGCCATGAGAGGGTTTTTGAGAGGGCAGGCATGTCATCTGGCTTGGTTTTCTTTTTTTTTTTTTTTTTGGCCACGCCGTGCGGCATGCGGGATGTTAGTTCCCCTGACCAGGGATCGAACCTGTGACCCCACAGTGGAAGCACAGAGTCCTAACCACTGGACAGCCAGGGAATTCCTGGCTTGGGTTGTTTTAGGATGTCTCTGACGGTCCTATGAAGAACAGAGTGTTGAGAAGGGGGCAGGAGCAGAGAAACAGTGAGGAGGCTGCTGTGAGATTTCAGGCAGAAGAATATGGGCTGTGGAGGGGAGCAGTGGACCAGTTCTGGTTATATTTTGAAGTTCAGAGCTGACAATTTCTGAGGTACGTTGTCAGAGGAAACAGACGGGTCAAGGATGACTCTTAAGCCATGCAGATGGATATGTCACACTGGCATTTGGATATAAGAGCCTAGAGTTCAGGGGGAGGCCCAGCTGGAGAAATAATTAAGGTATCCCCTTTGAAAACCAAGAAGCTGTTGCTATCAGGAAGACAGGAAGATGGATGGAAAAGAGAAGGGGACCAAGGACTGACCCCTGGGACACCTGACTGTTAAAAGGAGGCTGACATATGATCCTGCAATCACACTTCTAAGCACGTATCTAGAGAAAACTATAATTCGAGAAGATACATGCACTGCGATGTTCCTTGCAGCACTGTTTACAATAGCCAAGACATGGAAACAACCTAAATGTCCATCGACAAATGAATGGATGGACCTAGAGATTATCATACTAAGTCAGAAAGAGTAAGACAAATACCATATGTTATCACTTGTATGAGGAATCTAAAATGTGACACAAATGAACTTATCTACGAAGCAGAAACAGACTCGCAGACATAGAGAACAGACTTGTGGTTGGAGGGGTGTGGGAGAGGGATGGATTGGGAGTTTGGGGGTAGCAGATGCAAACTATTATACATAGAATGGATAAACAACAAGTTCCTACTGTATAGCACAGGGAACTATATTCAATATCCTGTGATAAACCAAAATGGAAAAGAATATGGAAAAAAATTATGTACGTGTATAACGGAATCACTTTGCTGTACAGCAGAAATTAACACAACATTGTAAATCAACTATACTTCAATAAAACTAAAAAAAAAAAAAAAGAAGTCTGGGGCTTCCCTGGTGGCGCAGTGGTTGAGAGTCCGCCTGCCAATGCAGGGGACACGGGTTCGTGCCCCGGTCCGGGAAGATCCCACATGCCGCGGAGCGGCTGGACCCGTGAGCCATGGCCACTGAGCCTGTGCGTCCCGGAAAAAAAAAAAAAAAAAAGGTCTGAGCAGGCACAGCCAGAAGAGCCAGAGAAAAACCAGGCCAGGGTGGTGTCCTGGAAGCCAAGTGAAGAAAGTGTTTTGGGCATGGGGAGTGATGGATGGTGTCAGATGTGGCTGACAGGGCACAGCAGATGAAGACTGAGAATTGACCATTAGGTCCAGCACCACAGATGTCCTTGGTGGCCCCGACGAGTGTATGTCATTGGAGAGAGACAGGAGTGAGTCTGCTGGGAGAGAGTTGAAGAGTGAATTGGGAGGAGAAATTGGAGGCAGTGAGTGTAGACAGTTCTTTCAAGAAGTCTTGCTGAAAAGGGAAGGAAATGAATGGGCAGTGGCTCGACGGGAGACAGGGTTTTTAGTTTTTAAGATGGAAGACATAACACGGCGTGTATGCTGAGGGAAAGATCCAGTAGAGGTGAAGACATTGATGATGCATGGAGGAGAGCAGCTGCAGCAATGCCCTTGAGGAGGTGAGAGATGGTGGGATCTGCCCACTGCTATGGAGGGAAGTCAGTACAGTGGGCCAGACATCGTGGGGCTGGATCCTTTAACAATTCTCTATTGTTTGCTTATATTTTCTCACGGAAATGCACAGGTTTCTGATCAATTACTTCCCTTTTATTTCTCCTTTATATGACAATTAGGACATTATATTGATTTGGGGGAGAACTTATGTGTATAACTATGTTGCGTTATCTAGGAATTTCATTTCAGGATGGGAACTGGGGGGGGCAATACAAAATGCTCTTAATAAAAAAGGAGGTATTGGTCTGATAGGATGGAACACCATTGTTGTAGTGCCATTATAAGGCCCATGAGGTTGAATAATTGCAGGAAAAAATTCATCATTACTTGGGTCCTGTGGAGTCTTCTCTCTATTCTCCATTTCCTCATCAACCTAATAAGTGGCAGTTTGACCAGCAAACATCTCTAAGTTCCCCCTTTCAGCTCTGGAATTAAAATATTCCAGATTGGGTGGGTGGGAATCCAGGAAGTCTTCCTGGAGGAGGGGCTAAAGAGCTCATTATTCCATTATCAAAAAATCTACAGATAATAAATGCTAGAGATGGTGTGGAGAAAAGGGAACCCTCCTACACTGTTGGTGGGAATGTAAATTGGTACAACCATTATGGAGAACAGTATGGAGGTTCCTTAAAAAACTAAATATAGAATTACCATATGATCCAGCAATCCCTGTGCATATATCCAAAGAAAAACATAATTCAAAAAGATACATGCACCCCAGGGACTTCCCTGGTGGTGCAGTGGTTAAGAATTCGCTTGCCAATGCAAGGGACACAGGTTTGAGCCCTGGTCTGGGAAGATCCCACATGCCACAGAGCAACTAAGACTGTGTGCCACAACTACTGAGCCCACGTGCCACAACTACTGAAGCCCACGTGCCTAGAGCCTGTGCCCTGCAACAAGAGAAACCACCACAGTGAGAAGCCCACGCACTGCAATGAAGAGTAACCCCCACTCGCTGCAACTAGAGAAAGCCCGTGCACAGCAATGAAGACCCAACGCAGCCTAAAATAAATAAATTTATTTAAAAAAAAAGATACATGCACCCCAATGTTCATTGCAGCACTATTTACAATAGCCAAGTCATTGAAGCAACCTCATGTCCATTGACAGACAAGTGGGTAAAGAAGATGTGGTACATACATACAATGGAATATTACTCAGCCATAAAAAAGAACAAAATAATGTCATTTGCAGCAACATGGATGGACCTACAGATTGTCATACTGAGTGAAGTAAGTCAGACAGAGAAAGACAAATATATGTCACTTATAGGTGGAATCTAAAAAAAATGGTACAAATGACCTTATTTACAAAACAGAAATAGAGTCACAGATGTAGAAAACAAACTTAGGGTTACCAGTGAGCAAAAGGAGGGGAAGGGATAAACTGGGAAATTGGGATTGACATATATACACTACTATACATAAAATAGATAAGTAATAAGGATCTACTGTAAAGCACAGGGAACTCTATTCAATACTCTGTAATGACCTATACGGGAAAAGAATCTAAAAAAGAGTGGATATATGTATATGTATAACTGATTCACTTTGCTATACACCTGAACCTAACACAGCATTGTAAATCAACTATACTCCAATAAAAATTTAAAAAATAATAAAGCTCATCATTACCTGCTGTGTATTGAGTGTGTCCACCATGCTGGGAGATATGTGAAACTATTTTATCCTCATAACAATCCTGAATCAGAGGCGTGAAGTTACTTAGCTAGGGCCACACAGTAAGGCAGCATTCGAACCTGGTCTGGGTGACTGCAAAGCCTGGGAGGTCCCAGCAGATGAGGGGAAGGAAAGAGGGGGAGGAGTCATCTGTGACAGTTGTCCCAGAATGGGCATAAACAGGATGTGGTGTTAGATGAAACCTTTCCCCTACCCCACACCCTGCCCCCTGTAGCCCTGGTCCCCACCCCTAGAGGACAGCGGAACCCAGAAAAGAAGAGGCCTGTGGACAGAAAAGTCATGGTTGGGGCCAGGGTCGTATGGAAAGGGCTAGGGGCTGGAGTGGCTGGGGCTAGGAGGACACCAGGGTGAAGGTCAGGCTGTGGAAGGGAGGTCAAGTCTGGGGGAAAAGAGACTGTGGTTCCGGGTTTAGCCCAGGCAAGCAGATCCCTGGGCCACCCCGGGCGTTGCCCAAGGGCACCTGCTGAGAGGGCTCGAGTCCAGCCTCTGCTCTGCAAAGGGGCAGCATCTGCCCTGAGGGAAAGGAGCCTTTTCCTAATGTTCACAAAGGCAATCTATGGGCTATTGGGTCTTCCTCTTCATTAGTAGATGGAGAAACTGAGGTTTGGGGAAGGGGGCAGGGCTGAGGCCAGGCGACTCAGCTCTTGCTGGGCTCCTCTGACAGTCTGACTCCCTGGTGGTGTGCGAGGTGGACCCAGAGCTAAAGGAAAAGCTGAGGAAATTTCGCTTCCGAAAAGAGACGGACAATGCGGCCATAATAAGTGAGTGTCATCTTCCCTCCTGGAAGGATGGGGTATGGGGACAAGCGTGGGGGCAGATGGGAGGGGCCTCTAACCCCCATGTGCCCTCCCTCCTCAGTGAAGGTGGACAAAGACCGGCAGATGGTGGTGCTGGAGGAAGAATTTCAGGTGAGGGGATCGGGGGATGGGACCTCCAAGAAGGGCAGGGTGGGACTGGGAGACCCAAGCAACTGTGACTGATGCTAAGAGCCTGGCATGGGGGGCCAGAAAGACCCGGAGGTCAAGTCCCAACTTAGCTGTGACCCTAGGCGAGAGACTTCACCTGTATGGGTCTCTCTTTCCTCATCTGTGAAATGGTGATAGCAGTCCCTACCTCTTAGGGTTGTCTGTGGATTCAATGATTTAATCCTTGTAGTGCGTTTAGAAGAAAAGTGTCTTAACACCTCTGGGTTTCAGTTTGCTCATCTGTAAAATGGGGATAACAATAAGACCAACCCCTCTGGGATTTGGGAGAGGTCAATGAGTTAATCCATGTATGTGTATTTCTTGGACCAGTGCCTTGGCACACAGTAAGTGTTCATTTAATGGCAGTCTTTTTTTTTTCTCTCCCCTCATCCCCAGAATATTTCTCCAGAGGAACTAAAAATGGAGTTGCCAGAGAGACAGCCCAGGTATGCTGAGGGAAGGAAGGGGACGGTCAGGCCATGGGGAGAGGGGTGATGATAGGGATACAGACCGAGGGACTGTTTGGGTTCCAGTCCTATTCATGGGCTCGGGATCTATGTCTTTAAAGTCAAATGTTCCTGTCCTAGGACTTTTGGTTTGTTTACCAAAATTTTACTGCAGAATTTTACACTAATAGTCATATGTAACGTTAGAGTTTGCTTTTTTTTTTGTACAAACCATGTCAGGTTTTGGTCTCAACATTGCACTTGCTTCATTTAAAAAAAAAGTTAAAATTTCCTTATTTTTCAATACTTGGGAATACTTTGAGTAGCAAAGGATTTATTTGACCTTTAATGATTGGGGAGAATCCTGTGTGAAGCCAGAGGAGCCTGGTGATTTTGTGTGTGGAGGAGCTTTTTGACACTTCTGTGAAAACTGGTCTCTTTAGATTTTTCATCTCAACTGATTTTTGGGTGCCCTACAACTCTGAGCCTCAATCCCAGGCTCTAGCTCTCAGCCAGGACCAGCATCCTGGGCGTCTGACAAGTGCAGTCACACAGGGCCCCGTACCCAGAAGGGAGCCTTGAATGCAGGGCTTGATGCTCTACGACTGCCTGCTGTCTTGAAATTCTTTATAGTTATATCTTTGAATCTGTGTTTTGTGTGAAGTGTGATGGAACAATGGAGCATGTGCTGGGGGCTTGGAGCCTCCCTCAGCTCATATCTCCAGCCTGGATGGGTTCTCAGCTACCCATTCCCTGCATTGCCCAGCAATGGCTGCTGCCCTCTGTCCTAGGCAGGGGACCTGATTACAGGTTCAGGGAGTGTCAGGGTCAGGGTCGGTACTCACCCCCTGCATGACAAGTTCCAGGGTGTGCCTTTGAGCATTTCCACTCCTTCTGTGAGTGTCCCCATGCCCAAGAGAGAGTGATTTTAAATAGGAAATTTTAAAAGATCAATCTGGAGAGAGACTGCAGAAGAAAGGAAAAAGCCTTTCTCCTGTGTTTATAACAAGGGGCCCTGCATTTTCATCTTGTGCTGGGCTTGGGGAATTATGTAGCTGGCTGTAGTCTCAGCCCCTGATTCTAGTCCTCTGTATAGTAAAACATAGTGGTTGAGCACTTATACTCTACCGGCCAACTTCCTGGGTTCAAATCTATCCATAGAAACTTGGGCAAGTGACTTCACCTCTCTGGGCCTCAATTTTTCCATCTGTAGTATGGGGATAATAATAGTACCTACATCATAGGGTTGTTGTGAATCAAATAAGCACTTATTTATTTATTTATTTTCGCCGCACCACTCGGCATGTGAGATCTTAGTTCCCTGACCAGGGATGGAACCTGCACCCCTGCAGTGGAAGGGCAGAGTCTTAACCACTGGACCGCCAGGGAAGTCCCTAAGCCATTTTTTCTTAAAAAAATTTTTTATTGAGATATATTTGACATATTATATTAGTTTCAGGTGTACAACATAATGATTTGATATTTGTATATACTGTATTACAAACTGTTCACCACCATAATCTAGTTAACATCTGTCATCATACATAGTTTAAAAAAATTTTTTTCTTACAATGAGGACTTTTAATATCTACTCTTTTAGCAACTTTCAAATATACAATACTGCACTGTTAACTATACTTACCATGCTGTACGTCATATCCCTAGGACTTATTTAAAATAAATAATGGGAAATAAAATAACTGGAAATTATTGCGTTTTGACTCCCTTCACCCATTTCACCCACCCCCACCTTCAGCAACCACTAATCTGTTCTCTGTATTTATGAACTTGGTGGCTTGTTTCTTTGTCTTTATTTTTAAAATTCCACATATAAGTGAGATCATAAGACATTTATCCTTCTCTGACTTATTTCACTTAGCGTAATGCCCTCAACATCCATCCATTTTGCATATGGCAAGATTTCGTTCTTTTTTTATGGCTGAATAGTATTCCACTGTGTGTGTGTGTGTGTGTGTGTGTGTGTGTGTGTGTGTGTGTGTGTGTGTGTATACTGCATCTTCTTTATCCATTCATCCACCAATGGACACTTAGGTTTTTTCCATATCTTGGCTATTATAAATAATGCTGCAATAAACATGGGGGTGCATACATCTTTTCGAATTATTGTTTTCATTTTCTTTGATAAATACCCAGCAGTGGAATTGCTGGATCACATGGTAGTTCTATTTAGCATTTACTATTATTATTATTATTTTAATTATTAAAAAGACTTTTACTTTTGAAATTATTATAGATTCACAGAGAGTGGCAAATATAGTACCCCTTATCCACTTTCCCCCAATGGTTACATCTTACCTAACTATAGTGCAGTATCAAAACTGGGAAACTGACATTTATACACTGTATGTATAGTTCTATGTTATCTTTTTTTAAAAAATTAATTAATTAATTAATTTTAATACAGCAGGTTCTTATTAGTTATCCATTTTTATTATTATTTTTAAAATCATTTATTGTGTTTGAGGCCAGTACCTTGCGTCTCAGTTGTTAACCCTAGGTTCTCAGACTCAGTCAAGATTTCAAGGTTGTGGCCTCAGGTAATGGGCACTGGGCTTGGGCTCCAGGCCAAGTCCTGAGTTTGGATTCCCTCTTGCTGCTGTAGGTTCGTGGTCTACAGCTACAAGTACACGCACGCCGATGGCCGAGTGTCCTACCCCTTGTGTTTCATCTTCTCCAGCCCTGTGGGTGAGACACAGCTCTACTCATCCTGAGAAAGTGGTCTTAGATTCTGTGTGAGGGTGTGTGTGTGTGTTTGAGTGCAAGTGTGTGTGCATGCCTGTGACTGGTGATTGTGTGACTGTGTGCATGTGTGGAGGTGCCTGTGTTAGAGTGTGGTGTGTGTGGTGTGAGTCCTGAGAGGGCATTGGGTGGAGGTGGAGGCACAGAGCCCCCATCCTCCTTAGTCCTGAGGCGTATAAGCAAACTCAATTCTTCCTTTTACCTAGAAACCCCTGTCTGGCCCCAAACCATCTCCAGGGACCCTAAAATAACTTCAAGCCCCCAAACAAACCTGGGGACTCTGACTATAGCCTCCAGGGACCTCCTTAGAATTGTTCCTGGGACTCTTAGAAAACTCCAGGGTCTGCAGGACATTACTAGGGCCTTAGAGAACACTCTGGTATCCCCCAGTTATGCTTCCTCCTTCTCTTTGCCACACAGGCTGCAAGCCTGAACAACAGATGATGTACGCAGGAAGCAAGAACAGGCTGGTGCAGACGGCAGAGCTCACAAAGGTCTGGGCCTGGGGCTGAGGCTCCCGAGTGTGAGAGGGAGAGTCTGGACTCCTGGTCTGAGGCAGGAAGGGGCTGGGGATCTGGGTTCCTGGGTCTGAAGGAGGAGGGGATCAGGACCCTCACTGTTTTCGGTTCCTGAGTGGATTATAATACTGAGCCCTCTCTCTGCCCAGGTGTTTGAAATCCGCACCACTGATGACCTCACAGAGGCCTGGCTCCAGGAGAAGTTGTCTTTCTTTCGCTGACCTCTGGACGGGGGACCTGAACTCAGGCCCCCTAGGACCTGAACATCTGAGACCTTAAAGAAATTAAAATGCAAGAACTCAGAGACCCTCAGTTCTGGCTCAGTTTCTGTTCCTCACTGTGGGCTGTAGGTGGCAGTCCTGCAGTACCAGCCTTAAGCCAGTAGAGGGCAGGCAGATCCAGTGGACGCCTGCTGAGGCCTGGGAGTAAAGGAGGATTCAGTACCTGTTCCTCTGAAAGAAAGGGAGGGGACTGCAGGATTTCCTAGGGAGAAATGAGGGAGGCCTGGTCTCCTAGAGGGATTGGGGGGATATCTGAATCTGTGGAGGGGCCACTCCCAAGGGGGACAAGGACACCTGCGTCCCTGAGAGTAAAGAAGGCAGAGTGCCTGTCTCCCCACCTCTCACCTTCCCACCCTAGCAGGCATTAGCTTGTACCTATGCTAATTTTCTCAGTAAGCCCCCAGGCAGGAAGATTTTAAAGGCGGGAAAGTTGTTGAAGTTGCTATAAAAGTGAAATATAACAGCTTCAGGGGCTGGGGAGTTGCTGGGGGTGGGTGGTTTGTGCTGTTGGGTAGGCCTGAGGGCCCAGGTCTGGGAAAGATTAAAAGGATCCAGGACTCTCAGTGGACCCCCGAGGAGTATGAGGTTGAGGAGGCAGGAAAAGGACACTGCCTGCCCCTGTCTGGAGATTCTTCTTTCTTTCTCTGTCATCTCTGGGTATTTGACTCTCTCAGGCTTTCTGTTTCTGAGGGACATTCATTGAGCACCCACAGTGTACCAGGCTCTGAGGATTCTGAGATGGGCAGGTTTTCACAGAGTTGAATCACTGTCTCTCTCTGCCTCTCCTCCAGGTCTCTGATTGTTCCTCTCTCTGTCCCTAGATTCAGGGACCTGGGAACTCCCTCCTCCCACCCTTTTCCAGGTTCCCAGTTGAGAGGTGGCTGTTGCCATGGTAACGATGACAGAGTGACCTTGGGCCCTGGCTGCCCCTTCCCCGGCCCTGTCATTCCTGGGGGAGGGTCCACAAGCCCAGCTCCAACCCTTCCCCTTCCTTCCCAGCCTTAACATGTCCTCATCACCCCACTCTGTCCCATCCCTTGCCCCTTGTCCCCAGTCAGGACAAGCCCTTTGCATGAGGGATTCAGGATAGAATCGCTCTACACTGGACTATAGAGAGATCCCCACTGCCCTCAGTTTTCTGTGGGGAGAGGGTTGGGTTGAGCGCCTCTCCTCTCTTTCACCCATGCTGGTGCCCCTATCCCATTTCTCTTGCTAGGGATGTCTCTACACATCCCTCTGCACAGCCTCGGTTCCTGAAGGCTAGAGATGAGGAGATAGGACGGGTCATTCAGTGAAGAGGTCAGCAACTCCTGGTCTGCAGGGATCAGAGAGGCAAAAGGACTTGTCCAAGGTCATGAACTTACATGATCAAATAGATAATAATAGCCAACTCTTTGATTGAGGGCTTCCTATGTGCCAGGTACTTCTATAAGCACTTTACAGGTATTAACTAATTTAATTCCTACAGTAACCCGTGAAGAAGGTACCAGTTTTATCTCCAATTTACAAATGAAGAAACTGAGGCACAGAAGTCAAAAACAGTTGCTCAAAGCCACACAGCTAGTGGTCTGTACAGTTAGAACTTTAACCCAAAGCTATCCTGTGGTCCACGGCCACTCCCTCTCTTAGGCAGGGGATTCAGGGAACCCGCTCCTCTTTCTCTACCTCCTCTTTCTCCTCCCACTACCCCCCCACACCACGGTTGAACTGTCTGCCTCCAGGTTCATGATTGCAAACGATCCAATCAGAAAGAGGCATGTGCAAGGACTTGCCCAATCAGGAGCAAGGAGTTTGGAAAGCAGGGACCAATCAGAGAGGGTGACTCTGAGGGGCAGTCCAATGCAGAGTAGGTTTGAGTAGAGGGCTTGTGGAGGGACCAATCAAGGAAGTCAGAACAGAATGCCGCTGTACAATGCAAAGTGGGCTCAATGGAGCGTTGCTTTTGGTTTGGGCAGGCCTTTGAGGGGCGGTACAAACTGGGAGCCACCTCCCCTCTTTCCACCAACCTCCCCGCTAGGTTCCCACAAATCCAGGCTCCCTAGGCTTTTCCTGGGGCACTTCTCCCTGCTAACCTTGAACGTGAGCAGGGCTTATGTTGAACAGGTGAAGACTGGACGTTAGGTCGGAGCTGAGAATGGGGTACCCAAGCTAGGCCTGAAGGGCCAGTGCCTAGGCTGAAAGCTTGACGCTTTTGGAGTGGAGCCTAAGGTGGAGGGGTGGGGCTTAGGTGGGGGCAGGGCCCAGGCTGAAGAAGTATGAATGTTATAAATTTTAGGGTGGTGACTAAGTTAAAGGGGTGGGGCTTGGGCTGTGAGGGTAAGACCTAGGCTTGAGGGGTGTTATTTAAAGTATTTATTTATTTATTTATTTTTGGCTGCCTCGGGTCTTAGTTGCGGCATGTGGAATCTTTCCTTGCGGGGGGTGGTGCGTGGGCTTCTCTCTAGTTGTGGCCCGTGGGCTCTGGCCGCGTGGGCTCTGTAGTTGTGGCACATGGGCTCTCTAGTTGTGGCGTGTGGGCTTAGTTGCCCCGCAGCATGTGAGATCTTAGTTCCCCGACCAGGGATAGAACCCGTGTCCCGGGCATTAGAAGGGGGATTCTTAACCACTGGCCCACCAGAGATGTCCCGAGGGGTGTTATTTATTTAGGTCAGATAGGGTAGAGATTTTGCTGTGGGGTGGGGCCTTAGAGACAGAGGGTGGAGCCTATGCTTGGGGGCAGGGCCTAAGTTGTTGAAGAATTAGATTGGATCTCTATTAGCTGGTCTAGGTCAGGAATTAGGGCCCCAGGGAATTAATCATACTATCAGCTTCCACCTGTTGCCCTGTTTTTCAGGCCATCTCACATTCCCTGACCTCATGGGGCATTCCCCTGCCTCTGGGGTATATCCTTCCCCTTGCAGGGACCCCAGGCTGGGAGATCCTGTGTACTCCTGAGTGTGGGCTCTCCAGTGAGTCTGCAGCAGATCTAGCTTCCAGACCTTCTCTTAAGAGGAGTTCAAGAACACATGTTTACCGAGCACCTACTGGGTGCCAATTACTACTCTGGACACTGGAGAAAATTGGTGCCCATGCCACCTCCCTCAGGTGGCTTACATTTCAATGACTAGACAATAAGCAATAAACAAATAAGTAAACAATAAATAGGTAAGCAACAAGCAAACAAGAGTATTAGTAAGAGTGATAGGGCTATGAAGGAAATAAAATGAGGTGATGGGATGATAAAAATGGTGGGACCCATCTGAGTTTTGTTTTTTTTTTTTTGCCGCCTCTTTAGTCTTTAGAAGAGTCCTCTGGTTTTTTCCCCACCAACATTTATCATGAAGAATTTCAAACATACAGCAAAGTTGAAATAATTTTACAGTGAACACCCATATATCCATCACCTAGATTCTACCATTAACTTTTCTTTTTGGCTGCGCCATGTGCCATGTGGGATCTTAGTTCCCTGACCGGGGATTGAACCTGTGCCCCCTGCATTGGAAGCTTGGAGTCTTAACCACTGGACTGGCAGGGAATTCCCTACCATTAACGTTTTGACTGTACTTGCTTTATCACATAGCCATCCATCTATCCATCCATTAATCCATTTTTATTTTTAAAGTATTTCAAAGTAATCTGCAGACATCAGGAGAATTGGTGGTGGTGGGGATGTAAATTGGTCATGGGAAAGAGATCTCTGAAGAGATTACATTTGAATTAAGAACTGAATGAAAAGATGGGATCAGCCATGGAAGGGGAAAACAGTGCAAAGGCCAGGGGGCTGGAATTGAGGTGGTATGTTGGAGGAAGAGAAAAGTCATTATTGAGGCTAAAAGACAAGCGTGGTCAGGGATGATGTCAAGAGGTGGGCAGGGGCCAGAGCTCACAGGGCCAGATATGCTCTGTGAGTGAGGCTGTCTCTGCCTGGGCTCAGGCTCTTTGTTTCTCCATCTCTGTATACCTTTGTCTCTCTTATTATTAACTTCTCACCGCCCCGCCCCCTTCCACTCCTGTCCATCCCAGGCCTGCCCTCACCCTCTTTCCCCTTCGCCTCCACCTTGTTCTGACATTTACCATCTGTGTGACCTTAGGCAAGTGACTAAACCTCTCTGTGGCTCAATTTTCTTCATCTGTAAAATGGGGATAATAATGCGACTTCCTCATCTGGCTGCTGTGAAGAGTGTATGGAGTCATATATGTGAAGCCCTTAGATCCACTCCTGGTACATAGTAGTGTTTGACACGTGTCCACTTTTGCTGTTGCTGTTATTATTCTCCCACATCTGTCCTCCCAGCCCTGGTCCTCCACATCCTGGCAGGGAGCACCAAATACCAGGGTGAGAGGTGGGGATGGTGCCTGGGTGGTGGTGGTAATGGTGATGGTGCTGGTGAAATCTAAAGACTAGGGGGTGGGAGGTGGGATTGTGAGTGTCCCCAGGGGCATCTAATGGTTGTGAGTGGTTCACTGGAGCTTCACTAGAGGGAGGTCCACTAGAGGGAAGCTCTGCAGAGATGCCCTTGATCTGGGGGGCAGGGCAAGCTCCATGTGTTTATGTGGCTAGGAAGAATTTAGGGAAGGGGTTTAGGGGAAGACCTTGGAATCCAAATGGGATTCAAAATGGGAGGGATTTGGGCCACCAGGAAGCTGGGGAATTGCAATAAGACAGATTTTGAGGGGAGGACTTGCTGGGTTTAGGGGCCAGTGAATATCTCAAAAAGAGGTGGAAAGTGGCCTGAGATACTCAGTGGGAGAAGGGCTGGGGGTCAGCTCTTTGATAGGAGTTGGGCAAAGGGGTCTGAACAAGGAAGGAACAAGGCATTCTGGACTCCACAGAAGTCACAGGGAGGGAGAAAGGTCTTCAGGGTTCAAGAGAGAGAATAGGAATGGGGAGGAGGCTGGGTCCTCAGGAGGGCAGCACCGGTGGGGAGGAAGATCAAGAATCTGGGGCAAATTGGGCATTCTGTAAACCAAGGGGTGCCTTGGAGGGGAGGACGGTCTGGGATCTAATGGGGGTAATCAGGAACGTTTAGGGTCTCCCATGTGGGTAAGAGACATATTTGGGCCTCCTAGATGTTAGACGTGGTCTGGAGTTCCTATTGGGGGGCAGGGAATGGTTTGAGGTCGAGAGGTTAGAAGGACATAGAGGGTCCCCAGGAAGGAGTGGGATATGGTTTGTGGTCCTGAGTGGCTGTAGAACATGGTTTGGGTCCCCAAAGGGAGTAAGGCGCGATCTGGGGTCTCCCTGGATGTTGACATATAGTCTGAATCCTCTCTGGATGTTGGGGTGTGATCTGGGGGCCCTGAGTGATGGGGTGTGGTCTGGGGTCCACCTGAATGTTGGGGTATGACTTACGGTCCCTGATGGGGGTGCTGTGGATCCCCTTGGATGCTGGGATGTGGTCTGGGGTCCCCTTAGATTTGGGGGTACAGACTAAGGTCCCTGATGGGTTTGGGGCAGAGTCTGAGGTCACCAAGGAGACTAGGACATGATTTGTGGTCCTGGGTGGCTGAGGAACATGGTCTGTGTTCTCAAAGGAGGTAAGGCATGATCTGGAGTCCCCCTGGGCATTGGGACACGATCCGAGGTCTCCACTGGGGCTTCAAGGGTTCCCCACGCCAGTCGGGGCGTGGTCTGGTGGTCTCCCGGGAAGCCGGCAGGGCTGGAGGTGGGGCTGGGGAGGGTTGGGGGCGGGCCGGCAGCTCCGCAGGGGAGAGGGGTCTGCAGCTGGCCCAGGGGCGGGGGGCGGGGGCGTGCAGCCGCCCCGCCCGGCCTCTCCGGTCGGCGTCCCCTCCCCGCTTGCGGTGGTGGCGGCGGCGGGGCTCCGGCGGCGGGCGGTGCGGAGGGCGGAGCTCGGCGGCGGCTCGGGAGGGAGGCGGGAGGCGGGAGGGAGGCGGCCCCGCGGCACCGCGCCCCCTCCCCCGGCCCTCCCCCCACCATGGCGCGGAGCGAGGCAGCGGCGGCGGGGCCGGGCCCGGGGCCCCCCTTGACTGGGTGAGCGCGGCCCGCAGCGGCCAGGGAGGCGGCGGGCGGGGGCGCCGGTGTGAGCGCCGGTGTGAGCGTGCGAGCGTGTGAGTGTGTGTCCGCGGCGCTGCGGCGGGCCCGGCGTGCGCTCGCGCGGCCCTCTGTGTGCCCGGCGCCGGCGTGTGCGGCGCCCTGCTTGTGTGGCCATCCGGGTGTGTGCCGGGTGTCGAGCCGAGGTGCTGTGTCCTGCCGTGCGTGTGTGTCCCCCCGGGTGGCTGCCCCTCCTGCTGTGTGTCTGGGGGGCTGTCGCGCGCCCATCGGAGGGGCTGTGTGCAGGTGTGTGTGCGTGGGTTGTATGCCCAGGTGTGGGTCCCCCACCCTACCCCCCCCCCCCCTCAGCTAGTGTCTTCGCGCGGCTAGCTGCGTTGGGTGTTTGTGTCCGGGTTGGATGTCCATCCCAGGATCTGTGTAGCCGGGTGTGCCCGCTTGGGTGTCCATTTGTGCGTGTGTGTGCGTGTGTGTGTGTGTGTGTCTGCAGGTTGTGTGTCTCCGAGGGTGTGTGTCTGTGCGTCCATGTCAGGTTCCCGGCGGGGGGCTGGGGCTCAGCGCCTCGTGGGACCAGGCCTCTGTGTGGGTTTGGGGGAGGGGAGTTTGTCGCTTCCTCGGTCCATGTCAACTCCGGGGGGGGGTGGTCCTCGGCGGTCCTTGGGGGAGACGGCCATGTCTTCCCCTTCCCGGTGGCTGGGTGGGGGGGATGGGCAGCCGGTAGGTGGACAGATGGAGGGATGAGAGGCCGAGGGATGGACAGATGGGCCCTAGGGGAGGGACGCAGACCCGGCCCTTTCCCACACCCATCCCACCCCACTCCCTCACCGGCCAGATCTCCGCAGATGGGGCCGGAGTTGCCTGCATCCAGATAGCCAGGCTGAGGGATCTTTGGGCTGCTGGTGGGAGGATTGCCTTGGACCAATGCTCTACGACTCAGGCCCCCAACCCTCTGAGATTCGACCTGCTGAACTCTGACCTGGCTGGGGAGGGTTGTGCTGGGAGGGAGGGATGTTAGGATTTCTTTGGCCTGGGAAGTAGGTGGGGCGGGGGTGCCTCAGGGCTGGGAGGCATGTGTGTCCATGACTGTGTGTGACTGGGATTCTCTGCTTATCTGTTGACTGTGCCACTGTGGTTCAGTATTTTGTGTGTATTTGTAAGTGTGTAAATCCCTCACAGGGCAGTTGTGTGGGCCTGTTATGAGTGAACACCTGGGAGTGTCTGTGCAAAGGTGGATCTTTCTGTACCTGTGCTTGTTTGAGTATGTATCAGCCTTGGAAGTGTCTGTGCACGTTGTGGTTCTGTGTATGTGTGTGAGGTGTGTATTCGCGAGTGTGTACATCTGTTGGTGTAGTAA
Source organism: Phocoena sinus (assembly GCF_008692025.1). Classification (NCBI taxonomy): domain Eukaryota; kingdom Metazoa; phylum Chordata; class Mammalia; order Artiodactyla; family Phocoenidae; genus Phocoena; species Phocoena sinus. The sequence continues at coordinate 12,685,813 of NC_045781.1, forward strand.
TGTATCAGCTTTGTGACCATGCATCATGGGGATATGTGAAGTTGCATGAGTGTGTTTGGGCATTTAAGAGCATGCACTTGTGTATCTTTGTGCGAGTGAGCGTCTGTTATATGTGTGTGCCCCTGTGTGTTGGTGAGTGTGCAAGGGTAGATCGGTTATAGGTGCATGCACCTGGGGACACGTGGGTTTCACTGTTGTGTGTGTGCATCTGTGTGTGAGTGTACAAGGGAAAAGGCAATATTGTATGTGTGGTTGTGTGTCGGTGTGTCAACCTTGAGGGTATGTGTCTATACTGTGAGTCCATTTTTGTGTTCACGTTGGTCTCTGGGGGTGGGGTTGTGTATGTTCAAATACATATATTCAGGATGATATGCGCACATGTGCCTGTGTCCTTGACACAAGGCTGACCCCACTTATGGGCCCAGTGAATTGGCGCCCATGTGGCATGACCTGTGGTATGCTGGGATCCATGGATACAAGTGTGCCCACATCCTGGACCAAGAGCCTGTTGAGGGCAGGGGGCACACAGATCATGCTGCTGTGTCCATGGAAATCCAGATGGAGAGTCGTGGGTTGTGGGCCCATGTGGGTTTTGGCATGTCCACACATGTTGGTGTGACAGTGGTGTGATGGTGAAGATGAGAATCTCTGGTCCTCCCCCAGCTCCTGGTACTGTTCAGGTCTTTGAAGTTGGGGGACTGGGATGTGGATTCTGGAAGGAGGAGGCTGGGAGCCTAGAATCCTGGGTTTGAAGGAGAAGAGGGCTGGGGGGCCAGAGTCCTGTGTCTTGAGAAAGGAAGGAACTGAGACCTGGACTCTTGAATCTGAGGGAAGGGGAGGGTGGGGTTCTTAGCCTCTTGAGCCCCCAGAGGACAAAGGACAAAAGTCCTAGACTCTTGGGTTTTGGAGGGTGAACAGTCTTAGGCCCAGACTCCTTGGTTTCCAGAGATGACTTCCTGGGTCCACCTGAGACTGTGCAGAATCTGTAGCAGGAGAGCTGAGAGAGTGATCACACCAGGGACTTCCTTGGCTGAGATGGTCTCTGAGGCAGGTCTCTGGAGAGGAGCCAGAAGAATGTTAACGGTGTGGTTTTGTTCCTTTGCAGGTACTGGCCCAGGCCCTGATTCCCTGAAGAGAGGTGAGTGGGGGTCCCACAGGCTGGGGAGAGAGATGTGGAGTGACTGGGCTTGTTCTGAGCCAACTGGAGGCCTGGAACACTGCCTTGTATGGATTTCAGTGGCGGGTATGGCAGGGACCAGGTGCCCCCCAGGCTGGGGGGTAGGGACAAGGTCAGAAACATCGTGTTTGGGTAAGGGCTCGAAAGAACCGTGGCATGGGTGGTAGGTAGTGGTCTCAGACCTGGAGGCATCCCCTTTCAGGATGAGTCAAGTGGTCGGAAAAGGGAAGTTTCCACATATCGGTAAAGGATCCAAAAGAGTTTCCTGACGTGATAAGACCCTGCATTTGGAGAGTGGCATGGATATAGTTTACCATTGTGTGTGTGTATGTGCATGTACGTGGGAAAACCTCCTGATACTCAGACCTGCTGGTGGCTGAGAAAAAGCCAGAGAAAACGATAATTTAACGCTAATAACAGCTAACGTTTATATAGTGTTGACTCTGTTTATATAGTGTTGACTCTAAGCATGTTACAGTGTATTATCTCATCTAATCCTCACAATAATCCTGTGATTGTAGCAGGTGCTATCATCCTTGAGGCACAAAGAGAGGAGGTCAGCTGATTAAAGCCACACAGCAGGGAACTGGGGGTGTGAACCTGGAAAGATTGGGGCCAGATTCGGTCTGGCAAGGCTGCACTGCCTCTTGATGAATGTTAGCTATTTTCAGTGTTATTATTACGGTTTCAACTTGAGTCCCACCCAAGCTGTGGGACTTCCCGTTGCATAGATTGTGGTTCTGAGCCCTAGAGACCCTACTGCCAAGCGGGTACAGAGCTGGGCCTCCTACCTTGGGAGCGCCACCTCCCAGGCCAGGGTTTTCTGTCCACTGTAGAGCAGTGTCCTGGAGGGAATGCAAGACAAATTAGTGGGGGGCCTCAGAGATGGTGGGATACCCTGACTTTGCCTTTTTCTCTCTTCAGCCCCATCACCGTCTCCCTCAGTCTCTCTCTCTCTTCCCGTCTTTATCTGTCTCTATAACACTCTTACTTTCTCTTCCTGTCTCTCCCCCTCTCCATCTCTGTGTCTCAGTCTCTCTTTTCTGTGTGTGTCTCCTCCACCCAGTTTTTCTGGCTCTCTTTGCTTCAGTCTTACTGTCTCTTCACCTTTCTTTCAGATTCTTTCTCTTGTTATCTCTTTGTCTCTCTCTCTGAATCTGTCTCTCTGTAACTGCGAGTCCATCTCTCCCTCCCCCTCGTCTCTGTCTCTTGGTCCCTTCTCTGTGTCCACAGTCCCCCTCCCCATGGGCCGAAGGATCAAGGCCACATCAGGTCACAGGCCCCAAATGCAGATTCCTGGGAGGTGGGCCAGCAGGGACTGGGGCATGGGGTGGGGTGAAAACAGTTTCAGGGACCCCCCCCTTCCCATCCTTTTCTCCTCACCCCCCACCCACCCTGTGTTGTGATGGGAGTTGACATGTCGTGGGCTGCAGCTGCCGCAGGGGGAATCCCTGCCGGAAGGTTTTGCCTGGAGCAGAGGCACAGCCTGATTTTGTGTGTGTGTGAGTGTGTGTGTGTGTGTGTGTGTGTGTGTGTGTGAGTGTGTGTGTGTGTAGGCATATATGGGGCCTTGTGTTGTGCCCATTAATGTGAGCATGAAAGCCTGCCCCCTGTGTGGGAGCTCAGCAGAGCCCAGGATGAAACCAGCCTCAGAGAAAGACTTCTCAAGACTGAGCAGGGAGACTGATGTGTTTTTCTCAGCCTCTCCCACCTTCAGAACCCCTCTGCTACAGCCAGAGGTTGCGGGGGGTGTATTACCCTTAACATTTACTGAATACTTACTGTGTGCCAGGCCCGATGCTCAGTGACCCCTATGAATGAGTTCATGGAACTCTTGCAGCAACCCAATGAAAACAGTACAATTATCAGACCATTTTACAAATCAGGAAATTATGGCCTAGTTAGGGAAAATCATTGGTTTGGGGTCACAGAGCTAGCAAGCTGTGGATGCCAGGACTTGAACCTGAGTCTATTTGATCTAAAGCCCTTGCTCTTAATAATAGTGCACATTTCTATCTCTGGCACATATTGGACACGATGATAATAATAATAATTATCCACTTACATGTATTGAACACATTTTATGTGCTGGGCACTGTTCTGAGTATACCATGCTCATTAATCCATTTAATCCTCACAGAGGTAAGGCCTGTTTTTATCTCCATTTTACAGATGAAGAAACCGAGATTCAGAGAGGTTCAGACACTTGCCCGAGGTCACACAGCTAGTAAGTGTCAGAGCTGGAATTTGAACCCAGGGAGTATGGCTTTGAAATCCATGACTTTAAGCCCTAGTCAGCAGTGATTTTTTCAAAATATATCATGGGTAGTGGAAGACACAGGCTGGGCCAGATGACATCCCTCTGGTTGTGAGATTATAAGAGGTCTGGGAGCTCCTAGAAGAAGGGCAGAGGTGGGTAGGACACTCAGAGGTGGGGCAGTGGTAATTTGCCAAGCAGCAATGGAAATACTGCTACCTATTAACAAGTGCATGCCAGCTGATGATCAGTCTTGTCACTGTTCTAAAGGACCCGCTTGTCAGGAAGGGAGGGATCTGGGTCGGACTCCTAGCAGGAAATCCCAGGGTGGCCAGGCTGGTGGTCAAGCCCTACGCCTGGGTGACCCTTCTCCTTCCTTGCAGATCTCGCCTCCCACTCCTCCCGTCTTCCCGCTGCACCATGGCTCCGGGCCCCTTCTCCTCGGCGCTCCTCTCACTGCCGCCTGCTGCCCTGCCCTTTCTGCTGCTTCTCTGGGCGGGGGCATCTCGAGGCCAGCCCTGCCCCGGCCGCTGCATCTGCCAGAACGTGGCGCCCACGCTGACCATGCTGTGCGCCAAGACCGGCTTGCTCTTTGTGCCTCCGGCCATCGACCGGCGCGTGGTGGAGCTGCGGCTCACCGACAACTTCATCGCGGCCGTCCGCCGCCGAGACTTTGCTAACATGACCAGCCTGGTGCACCTCACCCTCTCCCGGAACACCATCGGCCAGGTGGCGGCCGGCGCCTTTGCAGACCTCCGCGCCCTCCGCGCCCTGCACCTCGACAGCAACCGCTTGGCGGAGGTCCGGGGCGACCAGCTCCGCGGCTTGGGCAACCTCCGCCACCTGATCCTCGGCAATAACCAGATCCGCCGGGTGGAGTCGGCCGCCTTCGACGCCTTTCTCTCCACCGTGGAGGACCTGGATCTGTCCTACAACAACTTGGAGGCCCTGCCGTGGGAGGCCGTAGGCCAGATGGTGAACCTGAACACCCTCACGCTGGACCACAACCTGATCGACCACATCGCCGAAGGTACCTTCGTGCAGCTTCACAAACTGGTTCGCCTGGACATGACCTCCAACCGCCTGCATAAACTGCCCCCTGACGGGCTCTTCCTGAGGTCCCAAGGCCCCGGGCCAAAGCCACCCACGCCGCTCACGGTCAGCTTCGGCGGCAACCCCCTGCACTGCAACTGCGAGCTGCTCTGGCTGCGGCGGCTGACGAGGGAGGATGACCTGGAGACGTGCGCCACCCCTGAGCACCTCGCCGACCGCTACTTCTGGTCCATCCCCGAGGAGGAGTTCCTGTGTGAGCCTCCGCTGATGACTCGGCAGGCAGGCGGCCGGGCCCTGGTGGTGGAGGGCCAGGCGGTCAGCCTGCGGTGCCGCGCCGTGGGTGACCCTGAGCCGGTAGTGCACTGGGTGGCACCTGATGGGCGGTTGCTGGGGAACTCGAGCCGGACCCGGGTCCGGGGGGATGGGACACTGGATGTAACCATCACCACCTTGCGGGACAGTGGCACGTTCACTTGTATAGCCTCCAACGCCGCCGGGGAAGCCACGGCACCGGTGGAGGTGTGCGTGGTGCCTCTGCCTCTGATGGCGCCCCCACCGGCCGCCCCACCACCTCTCACCGAGCCTGGCTCCTCGGACATCGCCACACCGGGCCGACCTGGTGCCAATGAATCTGGGGCTGAGCGCCGGCTTGTGGCTGCCGAGCTCACCTCCAGCTCCGTGCTCATCCGCTGGCCAGCCCAGAGGCCCGTGCCTGGCATCCGCATGTACCAGGTCCAGTACAACAGCTCCGCAGATGACTCCCTTGTGTACAGGTGGGTGCTGCAGTCCCAGGACCTCCTCCCACCCCAGGGGCCCTCCTTCCCATCTGCCGGCTCACTAGGCCTTCTTGCTCAGCTGGGGTTCTAGATGGGTATGTAGAGTGGTCTCCGGCTCTCATTTGCCATATTTCCTTCTCTCTCTCTTTCTGTCTCACTGTCTTTGTGTTTCACACATTTTGCATATCTTCGTTTAGCACCCACATGAGCCAGACCAGGGCTGGGCACTGGAGTTATGACTGTGAGTGCGTCCAGCGTGATCCCTGCTCTCATGGGGCTCATGGTCTACATCACTGCTCGCCAAAGGTGTCTGATTGTCTACCTTGTCAGTTAAACATTCTAGAGCATGAAATATACTCCCACATATATATTTACAGTTACATTTATATTTGGAAATTATATACCAGTGCTACTGTATCAATACATTGGGTACATTATAGAGACAGAAAAGTATGAGAAAAAGATATAAATACAAATTATTTCCACCATCCATTGGGTTAGAAGCCATCGCCACACGTGTGAGGACAGACACGTGTGGTGTAGACAGATGTTAAAGAGTTACTTTCCCCCATCATGTGTTTTTCTCTTGTTCTCGCCATGTCTCTGACTGTACCTTCTCTCCCTCCTGCCTTCATGAGGCACTAAGCCCCTGCTCTCTGCTAGGCCCTGAGCTGGGTGCAGGGGACACAGGGAGACCAAGAGAGCAGTCCCTGCCCTCAGGGAGCTCACAGCCCAGAGGGAGGAGGCAGTACAGGATGAATTAACAGCCTTGGCCTTGCGTTGCCTCTCCAGCTGGGTAGTTTTTGAGTGTGGCTCACAGCCACAGACCTGGCACACGGTGGGAGAGTTTGAAAGGTGGTTGTGGACTCTGTGGACGTCTCTCCTTCATCCTGGTTCTGCCTCCCTCGGACACACTGCAGAGTGCCCACTGAATGCTTAATCCTGTGTTTGACTTCACTTGGGGGCGCCAGAGCGGGTGGAGCCATTTCCCCACCCGTGGGCAACCTCAGATCTTGGGGGTGCTCAGACCTGCACTGAGAAGTCTGCCTCTTGGGCTCCATCTTCACCTTGCCCAGCGTTCTCTTGGCCACGGTCCTGGCACACAGTAGGCATTTTCCCATTGTTGGTTGAATGAGTAGATGCCTCCCTTTTTTCTTGTCTCTGTCATCCTCATTTTCCTCTCTTTTTGAATCTGGTCACCAAACACTGAATAAATGCCTACTGCATGCCAGTTTCCATGCTGGGCCCGGGCCTACTGAGATGGATCAAACACTGGCCCAGTCTTACAAACATTAGGGCAAACAAATGAACAAAACAAAAACTTTTATAACGTGCTACCAAGGATTCTACTCCATTCGACCTTCCCAACTCTGCTGTGAGGCAGCCATGATCCCCCTCCCACTTTACAGACAGGGGAAAGTGAGGCTCAGTTGGGGGAAGTCACTTGCTCAAGGTCACACAGAAAGAGGCAGAGCCAGGATTCCAGTTCTTACCCTTCTAACACCTAATTCTGCCCTTTTTACACTGAACACATGTTTATCGAGCACCTACTGTTTGCCAGGCAGGGATTAGGGGAGATGGATAATACATTTCTGTAAACAGCTCTTGGTTTCTGTGATTCTCCACCTCTCTCTTTCTCTTTTCCTTCTCTCTCTAACCCATGGTCACCACATGATGGAGTGGAGGGAGGTTTACAGGTCCCCAGATCCTGCATGTATGCCGATGTTGGTGGCCCTCTGTCTCCAGCTGGGCAACAGACCCTGGGACTCTTCCATTCCCTGTAGGGCCACAGTTCCAATCCTCCGTCCCCCATTGCAGGCCCCTGTGCTACAGCACTGCAGGGGTTAACTTCCTCACTGCCGCCATGGGCGGAGGTGACAACCAACCAGAAGCCTGCTCTGCTGCTTGCTTGGGTCTTACAGCCAATTAGAGACACATGGGCTCAAGCTTTCTTAAGGAGCCAGCCTCTGTCCTTGGAAAGGGGGGAGTCCCTAGCAACTGGTTATTTTGGGGGAAGGAGCAAAAAGAATCCAAGGCTCTTTGAGAAGGGATGATGAGAGGAAGAGGAAGACTTAGAGCCAGGGGCCCAAGGTTGGATGGGGTTGGGGGGGCACTGGTCTGTGAAATGGCAGGCAGGGGGAGAGTCAGAGAGGTAGTTGGCCTTTATGAGGTGGTGAGGGCCTTACCTGAAGTCTTTCGGTGGGAGGATGGCTCTTGGTGGTGGTGGAACCTTCTGGAGGTGGAGGAACTGAGGTGGGTTTCGGGACCAGAAGGTGGCCTGTGGAGATGGGGGCATGGCCTTTAGAGGAGGTGGCGCTCCTGCAGTGTAGTCCCCACGCAGATGAAGAGGCGGTTCTTGTCTCTGGTGACCCACTAAGAGCTTTGTGGGAGAGGAGAGCTTGCGAGATTGAGTGCATGCAAATCTATGTGGATGTGGCAGTCCCAGGTTAGCCGAGGCTGGACATGAAAGGGATGTGCCAACAGAAGAGGGGCAAGGCCTAGTGGGAATGGCCTTATAGACGTGGAGGAGCACAGCTGGCAGGAGAGTGTGAGCCACAGCACGGGTTACTGGCCAGCATCGTGTGGGACGCAAGCTGTTAGTGAAATTATTAAGTGCCAGGCTTTGGCTATGTTAACTCATCATCCTTCACGCCATCTCTATGGAGTAGGAATTGTTAATACCCCCATTTGGGGGAAATGAGACACAGAGAGGTTAAGAAACTTGCCTGAGGTCACAGAGCTAGCAAGGAGCAGAAGAGAACTCAAACCCTGGCATCATGGCTCTCAGACTTTGTCAGCTTAACCACTTCTCTACACTGCTGCTCATTTGAGGGCAGGGGCCCATAGCAAGAAAGGAGCATGCTTTCTTGGTTACATTTGCCCCAATTATGGATGAAACTTACCGGGGGGCATGCTTTAGTGACTTCAGGCAGTATAGGGGCAGGGCATGCACAGAGTGGTTGCCTTTATTACCTGGACACGTGCGGGACATGCAAAGAGTGGACATGGTCCTAGGCACAGTAGGGGAACCATCTCCAGTGGACCGTTGTGGGGTGTGGCTTGGAAGGCACCTGTCAATCAGAAGGGAAGTGGCCTTTAGCCCTGGCCCCTTAGTAGGTGGAAATATGTAGTTGAGGGGCTTGGAAATTGTCCCAGAAGATAGATGCAGCTACGAGATGTGTATACCCAAGGATGTACAGATGAGGGGGAGTGGTCTGTATCATGGTTTCCCCGAAAGGACAAGAATGTGTAGAAGAGAGGAACTAGAAGAGCACCCATTGCCCCAGTAGGAGTAAGACGGGGTGTGAGGTGACCTCACTGTCCACTTGAGTGAGGGTGGGGCATGTAGGTAAGGGGGCGTGTCCTGTAGCATCCATCCCCTTAAAGGTGGGAATATGTAGATAAGAATGCTTGAATGGCATTTGTCCTAGTAGGAATGAGACACTGCTAGGGAGCATGCCCCTTGAGGGCAGGGCATAAAAACTGTAGCATTCCTCCCTGGCAGGGGCCAGGATATGTAGATGAGGGTAGATGAATGGCTAAAATTATCCTAGTAGGTGATGAGACACGGACAGGGGGTGGGTCTGAGGGTGGGGCATGCAGATAAGGGGCATGGGCTGTATCAAAGGCCCTGAGAGGGTGAGAATTTGTTGCTTGAATGGCTGCTGTTGTCCCAGTAGAGGGTGAGCCACTGGTAGGGATGTATCGTTTGGTCCCCCCGGGTGGGACATGCAACTGAAGCATCGCGGTTCAGAGTGGAGCTAACCCCGCGCTGATCCCGCCCCCTCCCGCAGGATGATCCCATCCACCAGCCAGACCTTCCTGGTGAATGATCTGGCAGCGGGCCGCGCCTACGACCTGTGCGTGCTGGCCGTCTACGACGATGGGGCCACGGCGCTGCCCGCCACCCGAGTGGTGGGCTGCGTGCAGTTTACCACGGCGGGGGATCCCGCGCCCTGCCGCCCACTGAGGGCCCATTTCTTGGGCGGCACCATGATCATCGCCATCGGGGGTGTCATTGTCGCCTCCGTCCTCGTTTTCATAGTTCTGCTTATGATTCGCTACAAGGTCTACGGCGATGGGGATGGCCGCCGAGTCAAGGGCACCTCCAGGTCGCCTCCGCGGGTCAGCCACGTGTGCTCTCAGACCAACGGTGCAGGCGCAACGCAAGCCCCGCCCCCGCCGGCGCAAGACCGCTACGAGGCGCTGCGCGAGGTGCCAGCTCCGGCGGCGGCGGTGGCCGTCGAGGCAAAGGCCGTGGCGGCCGACACGGCTTCCGCGGAACCGGAGGCGGTCCTTGGACGCTCCCTGGGCGGCTCAGCCACCTCGCTGTGCCTGCTGCCGTCCGAGGAAACCTCCGGGGAGGAGTCCCGGGCCGCGGCTGGCCCTCGGAGGAGCCGTTCTGGGGCCGTGGGACCGCTGGCTTCCCCCACTTTAGCTCTGGTTCCTGGGGGAGCCCCGGCCCGACCGAGACCGCAGCAGCGCTATTCGTTTGACGGGGACTACGGGGCGCTCTTCCAGAGCCACAGTTACCCGCGCCGCGCCCGGCGGACAAAGCGCCACCGGTCCACGCCGCACCTGGACGGGGCCGGAGGGGGCGCGGCCGGGGAGGACGGAGACCTGGGGCTGGGCGCCGCCAGGGCGCGCCTGGCCTTTACCAGCACCGAGTGGATGCTGGAGAGTACCGTGTGAGCGGCTGGCGGGCGACGGGACGCCTGGGTGCCGCGGACAAACGCCCAGCCGCCCGGACGCCGGGGCAGGACTCGGGGGACACAAAGCTCCGAGCAAAGACGTCGGACTGCAGGGGAGGCGTGCCCTTCTCCTCCCTGGAGGGGGTGGGCGGCCTGGGCTGCGGCCCGAAGTCACGCCCCCGCGCTTAGGGGGGTTTGAGGGTGGGCCGCCGAGCTCCTCTCCCCCACGGACTTTAAGCCCCCCTCCTGCCCCTCCCCCCGCGCGCTCGCGGACCTCGCTGGAGCCGGTGCCTTACACAGCGAAGCGCGGGGAGGGGCAGGGTCCCCCCGACACTGCAGCACTGAGACACGAGACCCCTCCCCCCGCCCGGGACCCGGGGCAGGGGCGAGGGACCCATTTCTTGTATCTGGCTGGACTAGATCCTATTCTGTCCCGCGGAGGCCTCCAAAGCCCCCACCCTCCACCCCATTCAATTCCCTGGTCCCGTCGGGTCTGGCTTGGGGTGCCCCTTTCTCTGTTCCCTTCGTTTGTCTCTGTCGCGCCCTCTGTCGTCTCTGTCTTACGTCCTTCCCTGTTTGTCTCTTATTTCTCTGTCCCGTCATCTCTTCTCCCTCTGAACTCCCGTATTGCGTCCAGCCTCCTTGTCTCTCCAGATTATATCTCCCCAGTACACATTCTCCCGGGCAGGTCCCACTGGAAGGACCAGACTCTCCCCTATTCCTTCCTCTTAACCCCCAAATAAATCCCCACATGAACAAAATCCAAAACCAAATCCCCCTCCCTACCGGAGCCGGGACCCTCCGCCGCAGGAGAATTAAACATTTTTCTGTGTCTGAGGCCACTCTGCTGACCTCTGTGTGTGCCCATGTGTCTTGGGGAGGTTGAGGGGGAGGGTGACCTAGATTACAGCGTAAGGGCTCTTAAGTGAGTCTGAAGGTAGGACAGCTAACTGGGCCCAGGAAGATTTGCAGACAGTTTCCTACCCTCTGAGAGACTTAGAGGTGGGGAATGATATGTCAAAAACAAAACAAACAAAACCCCGAAGGCACAAACAATAGCTAAGGTTTAGTGAGTGCTTGCTGTGTGCCAAGCACTTAATTCGTTTAATCCTCACAACAGCCCTAGGACATCAGTACCATTATCCCATTTTATAGATGAGTAAATTGAGGCCCAGAAGTAAAGTAACTTGCCCCAGGTCACATAACCAGAAGGTGGCAAAATTGGGTTTTAAAAAGGCAGGCAGGTTTCTGAATCTTTAGTGCTGAGCAGCTAGGAAATGTTCATTCTACACACAGGCATTGTGCTAAGCACAGCTCATCTCTCCAAGGTCGGACGGCTGTTGGAGGCAGATGCATTTGGTCCCATTTTACAGACAGGAATCTGCCCCCGAGAGCGGTGAAGTCACGTGCCCGAGGCTCCCCTGGTGAAGAAATTGGAGACCTGGCAGTTTGACCTCAGTATCTGTTCCTCACCACTACCAAATGTAGCCTCTGATGTCTGTGTCTGGAGGCTAGGGAATGGCCCCAAGGACCTTAGTTAGCTGAGCGTGGGTATCCAAAGCCAGCCTGGTGGGGGAGGGGACGAGGGAAAGGGCTCATTGGTCATGCTGTCTGGAATCTGAGGGCTCTTAGGTAGAGAAGGGGTCTGCTTAGGGCGCAGGGCTTGGTGTGGGGAGGGGAGTTTCTCAGGTGAAGGTGTGGGCTGTGGCTGGGGAAGGGAAGTTGTTTTGGCGTGTGGGCCCTGCAGTGAAAACGCTTTCCCAATCCTGGGGAAGAAGGAAGAAGGCCTCATGCCAGCCAGGGGCCTCCTGAGGCCTGGGGAGGAGGAGAGAAAGACAGAAATAGAAACAGAGCAGGAGGGAGGGGAATGGATCTGGGCAGACAGGGTGGTAGGCAGCAAGGACAGAGGCACCAGAGAATCACAGGCCAGAATCACCCAGTGGCCTAGCCACACTTATCTATCTCAGTCATCACGACTCCTGGGTACTGAGGGCTTCCCACACACCAGGCACTGTGCTCACAAACCCTCCCTCATGCGTGAATAGAGAGTGTGCAGCTCAGCCCCTGGCACAGAGCACTCACAAAATGGACTTAAGACAGTAAGCACGATTACATCTATACTCTGCAACAGATGTGTGCGGTGTGTGCACCCTCTTATTTATTTTTGGATAGGTAAGAAGTGGGTTTACTTAGATACACGCTCCACAGACAGAGTGTGGGCCATCTCAGAAGGCAAGAGGCCTTGTGTACCCTCTTTTTTTAGATAAGGAAACTGAAGTTCAGAGAGGTAAGGACTTGCCCAAGATCATGCAGGCAGTAAACGGCAGAGCCATGATTGGAAAGTTTACTGCCTCCGAATCCTGCACACCTAACCATCTGACTATATTGTCTCTGATCCACCTGATAAAGCTTTCTTGAGCATGTACTATGTACCTGGCCCTGTGCAGGGGATACAACAGTGAACAAAATAGACAAAACGAGAAACCCCTGCCCCCATGGAGCGAGGAGACAGTAATCAAGCAAGTAAATAATGAGTGTCTGGTAGTGAATAAGTGTCACGTTGAGAATGAAAACCGGATGCTGGGATGGGATGACTGAGAGGCTTACTTTAGGATACAAGGTCAAGGAAGGTGATGTTGGAGCTGAAGAAATCCGTTGTGGGAAGAGCCAGGGAAGAGCATTCCTGGCAAAGAGAAGAGCATGTACAAAGCCCCTGAGGCAGGAGTGTGCTTGGTGTGTTGGAGGTATAGCGTGTCTGGACTGGAATAAGGGGGAGAGTGAGAGGAGAGCAAGTGGGAGAGGCAAGCAGGGAGCAGGTTCTGCAGAGCCTTGTGGGCTGTGGTCAAGAGTAAAGATTTTATTCTCAGAGCTGTGGGAAGCCAGTGGAGTGTTTGTTTTCAGCTGGGGCAGTATATGGCCTGATTTCCATGGAGAATCCAACTTTAAGCAGGGTGTGCCTGTCTTCAAAACAAAATCAGGAACTGCCACCTCAGAACTTGGCATCCACCCATCGGCACATTTGGGACCCACATGGTCCCTGGTTCAGCCCTTTGGATGACAGCCATCACCTTCCTTCCCCTGTAACTTCAGGTCTTTCATTTAACAGAGAAGTATTTATCAATGCCAATGACATGCTTGGTTTTGTTTTTTCCCAAAATTGAGAGCTTTAAACCCAAGAAGAGGTACATTAGTGAGAGAGGGCATGGTATCATTCGAGGGGAGTATTGGAACATCTGCTCTGTGCCCTGGCCCTGTGATGGGCACTGGTGACCCAGCAGTGACCAATTGGTCAACAGTGACCGACTGACCAAGACAGCTCCAGTTCCTGCCCTCTTGGAGCTCAGGCAGACAGATATGGCAATAGGGCTGCGGTGGGAGAAACATAAAACCTATCAGAGCCCAGGAGAGCTGCCTGATCCTGCCTGGAGGTTCAGGGAAGTGTGTAAGAGTCTTGGTAGCAAGTGACAGGAAGTCAGCTTAACTGGATTACGTGTAAAAAGTGTGCATTTGTTGGCTCGTGTAGCTAGGAAGGAGACAATCAAGGGTAAAGCTACCAGGAACTTGGCCTTAGAGACTGGAACCCAGGCTCAACTCCATCATGACACTCTTCCCATTCATTTCTCTTCTCCGCTTGTCTCAACTCAGATTTATCCCCTTCAACTGCATGTAGTAGGGAAAATGGCCATTTATTTACAGACACAGACTCAATCCTTCTAGCACCACAGCCCAGAGGTAAAATGGCAAAATCTCCAGTCCTAAATGAAAAAAAAAAATCCCAGGGAAGGGCTCTGATTGGCCTGACTGGGGACACATGCCACCTCTGCATTGATTGTGATATCCAAAGGAATGGAATGCTTTGACTGGCCAGGTTGGGGTCACATGTCCAGTTCGTTTGGCCTGGGGAAGGGGGAGGTGCTAAAAATATTAGGGTGAACCATATGAAATTTCCAGTTTTGTAGGTTGGAAATGGCAGAACATTGGAAATTTCATATGGTTGAACCTAAATAGTCACTGGGAAAGTAGGATGGGAAAACTTACTGGGCATATAAAAGCAATAGAAACCCCAGTGCTCCACTCAGAAGGATTTTGTTTTTGTTTTTGCGGTACGCGGGCCTCCTCTCACGGCTGTGGCCTCTCCCGTTGCGGAGCACAGGCTCCGGACGTGCAGGCCCAGCGGCCATGGCTCATGGGCCCAGCCGCTCCGCGGCATGTGGGATCCTCCCGGACTGGGGCACGAACCCGCGTCCCCTGCATCGGCAGGCGGACTCCCAACCACCGCGCCACCAGGGAAGCCCACTCAGAAGGATTTTTGGTGGAGGAAGTTATATTACTGAGACATAGGGAATGAGTGGAAATTAGATGAAGACGTGGTAGTGGTGGAAGAGTAGTGGGGACGTGTCCCAAGCAGAGGGAACAGCTTATGCAAAGGCTGTCATGAGGGAGGCAAGGGAAGACTGGTCACTTTACCCTGGAGATGGAGTGCTCTGACTGGGCACACCTGAGTCTTGTGTCCAACCAATGAGGGAATGGGAAAGGGGGGTCATGTCGCAAAGGAAAATTGAGAAGCTTTACCAGGTGAAATGGATGCTGGGCAGGCAAACCAAAGTATATCCAGTTCAAAATTTCTTTGTTAGGCCTTGGCATCTCCAAGCAGAGGTTTGCAACCTCGTTTCAATTACATCACTCATGCTGAAAAGGAGTATATGTCTGAACTCAGACGTGTCCTACATGATTCAAATTTTTATCATCAAATAATTGGTCTCTTTCTCTGGGTTCTTTGCTGGGCATACAGAGATGGATTTTTGAGGATACATTTGGCTGAAGAAACAAAACCCAATTAACATGACTCAAGATATTTGGTTATCTCATTTAATATGTCTGGAGTTGGGAGTTTGGAGCCGTTAATGCAACAGCTTATTGATATCACCAATGACCCATTCTCCTACTCTTTTGTTCCACCTTCCTTGGAAGAATAGTTTCATATTCTAGGCTTGCTGCCTCATTGGCCACCACAGCTCCAGGTCTCTCATCCTTATACCAATGAACTAAGCAGGAAGGAAGGGAACAAACCGAAGAGTTTTCTTTGTGTTAGGGAAGAAAAAAATCCGAAAATAATAAAAATGACAGCAATAAACGCATATAGGGGGCTTAACCTGTGCCAAGAATTGTTTTCAATTCTTTACATAAATTAACTCACTTAAGAAGCCCTTTAGTCTCGTGGCCACTCCAAACTGAAGAGGCAAGTGATCCACACTGGACCCTGTCCGATTTCGTGACCCACAGAATCTGTGAGCATTATAAGATAGTTGTTGTTTTACTCCACTGAGTTTGGGGTGTTTGTTATGACTTGGAGAATATTGTTTGTGTGAAAGCTGGAGCCATGGCTGCTGTCTTGAGACCGTGAGGTAGCCACAGTAAGAATCAGTCAACAGAAATGGAAAGAACCTGGTTCCCCAATGACATTGTTGAATGAATGAATGAATGAGTTTTGGAGCTGCCCTGCCAATGCACTTTTTACTGTGACATAATAAATTCATTTTTGTTCTACCCATTTGAGTTGGGTTTCTGACACATTATAGGATAAAGCATCCTGACTGATATAGATTTCCATCTGTCCTAGGTACATATGGAAAAGAGAGATATACAGTTCACGCAGACAGGGAGAGATATATAAACATGTGCATAAATACACACACACACTTACACACACATGGGCATGAATATGCTGTTATACATCTTCAGTTGGACTCAGGTTCGGGCAGATACTCACTTGGATGCGTATACATACACAGTCACAGAAGTCAGGCACACGCAAATATACGCAACCTGTCATGAATTTCGCCTGCACTACACAGACATCCACACTCAGTCACAGACCCACAGTCATACACACACACACACACACACACACTCAGAGATTCACTTATCGCAGAAGAGTCCAATTCCTTACTGTTTATTTCTGCATATTATATAAAAGTAGAAAAAGAAACATTTCTTTCAGGTCTTAGTCAGGGCTGCAGGGGTGAGAAGAAATAACTTAAGGCAGGGCTGGGGTTAGTGCATGAATAAGGTCTGGGCTCCCAGATGGGCTGGGGTAGGTCCCAGTGCTCAGACGCACAGGTCTCCTCTGGCAGCACAATTCAGGTCCCAGGTGAGGAGGTGGAAGAGGATGAATGTGACAGAGGCCTTGAGGCCATCTTGAAACTCCCGTGGGAGAGACCCCATTGCCCAGGCGTCAGCCTCCTCCTTACCCAGGGCCCAGGCAGCCACCCTCTTCCCGGGTCACTCACCTTCTTTGGGGCCTCCTGGAGCCGATGCAGCCGGTACTGGAAGTGGCTCCTGGGGCCTGGAGCCTGCTGTGGGCTGAGCCTGGACCTGAGAACAGAGGAAGGTGGTGTGTGAGACAGGGCTTGGGACAGAGGGGCGAGGTCCCATCTGCCCAGAACCCACAGATATGGCCCGGGTGCCCCGAGTGCTCACGCAGGCCTGGAGCTTGGAGTGGATGTGGTGCAGCGTGTGAAGGGTCTGGTCCAGGATGTGATCCAGGGATGAGTTAGCCACTGTCCCCAGGACCCTTCAGTGTCAGAGCCAGCTCTGCCTCCAAGGCGGTGGGGTGCTCCTACACCTGTGGAGAGGTGAGAGCGAACAGGTGAGGTGGAAAGGTGAGGAAGGATAGGCAAGAAGGCCCAGTTAAGTGGGGACAGGTGATGGGAGAGGTAAGAGAGAGACAGGAGAGGGGAGCACATGAGGAAGGCGGCAGATGAAGGGGATACAGGTGAGGCAGAATGATAAGGGAAAAGAAAAGTGAGGGAACAGGTGAAAAAGTGAAATGGGGACAAATGAAAAGTGACTCATGAAGGAGGTCACAGAGGTCTGAAGAACAGAGAGGGGAACAGGTGAGAAGAGAACAGTTTGGGGAGGTAGGTGAGCGCGGGACAGTTGGCTGCATAGGTGAGAAGCGTGGAGGAAGGAGGAGTGTTTGCTGGGAAAAGATCAGCGGAGGAAGATGACAAGGGACAGAGAGGTGAGAGCGTGGGGAGGGCAGGTGAGAGGGGAAGAGGGAATCAGTGTTGAGAGTAGATGGTGACAAGGTGGGCAGGGCAAGGGGCACAGGCTGGGGACAGAGCCGGGAGAGAAGAGAGAAGTGAGAAGGAACAAGGTAAGAGTGCAGGTGAGAGGGACAGGTGGGGGAGATAGGGAAGTAGGACAGGCAGAGAGATGATAAAAAGGAACCCAGGGGAGGGACAGGGTCAAGGGAGCAGTTGGGGAGGCACAGGGTCCCAGGACAGAGGAGGAGAGACCAGAGAGAGGGAAGCACAGGTGAGATAAAGGACATCAGGGGCCGCCTGCAAAGCCAGAGGAGCGGGGCCAGGTGAGGGCAGGTGGGCCTGACTCTCCCAACTCACCTGCAGCTGCTTCAGGTCCCGGGTCCTGGGGAAGAGGCGGGAGCTGCAGTTCCAGTCCTTCTCCAAGAGCGACACTTCTCAGAGAGCAAGGGCAGGTTCAACCCACAACGGGAGGGACAGAGGCTAGCAGCAAGGATGAAGGTCTAGCAGGAGGGCTTGAGTTTAATCCACAGCAGAGAGAATAGATGTTAGTCATAGACGAAAAGCTAGCAGGGGGATAGAGGTTAGGCCAACAGTAGCGGGCAGCAGCCTGGCTACGGTAGAAGGGGTAAAGGTTAGCCCACAACTGGGACTTACCAAGGCATCTTTGGCTTTTCTTCTTTTTCTTTTTGGCCGTACCCCGAGGCTTGTGGGATCTTAGTTCCCTGACCAGGGATCGAACCCGGGCCCGGCAGTGAGAGCGTGGAGCCCTAACCACTGGACTGCCAGGGAATTTCCATCCTTGGCTTTCTTGAAGGCCACCAGCTCGTCTGGCAGCAGAGATTTGAACACGCCAATGTCGAAGCCCTTCCTGGTTGTGGTGGGGACAGGACATGCTCTAGCCAAGCCCAGCCCCATGGTTGTCACCAGAACTAGCGTCAAGTCTGTAGCCATGGCCAAATCGCAAACTGCTTCCCCAGCTGCCTGGCTCTGCTTTTTAGCCAGGCTAAATGCACAACCCTGGCTGAGGGCTTTGACTTTCAAAGGCATGAGTGGATGGGGCCAGCTGCTAAGCCAGGTGAGTTGACAGGTATGGGTGGGACCAGGTGAGCTCAGAGCTATGCCCAGAAGGAAAGAGAAACTGAAATCCCAGGAGGGAGCCTGAGAAGTTCCTGAACCTAGTTTAGGAAACCCTGGGATGTTGGGGAGCCCCTGACTGAGGCTGAGGCAGGAAGAGAAATGGGAAGCTGTCACAGCAGGGCAGGGGCTGGGGCGGGGTGTGTGTGGGCGGGGCTGCTGGAGCAGCAGAGAGGGAGCTTCCTCCACCGGTTTAAGCGTGTTCCACGAGCTCATTCATATTAGGCTCCGAACATTCCCGTGAGTAGTTATTTTTATGATCATCCCCCATTTTACCAGTGAAGGAACTAGGGCACAGGAGGGTAAAGTGACTTAACCTGAGGTCCCACAGGTGTTTAATGGCAGAGCTGGGGTTTGAATGGAATCCCATGCAATTACTCCCTATTCTGTGTACAGCCAAAGCAGAAGATGGGAACCTCTGGGACTCACAGACGTCCAGCTTTCCTTTCTCTCCCTCTGGGTAGCATGAAAGGCTAGGAAGTTCCTCGTCTGCGGGGCAAGAGCACGTGCTGGGGACTGGAGGGGCTGCCTGGAAAGGAGGCAGTGAGTAGGGCTTCCAGAAGGCAGGCAGAGTCTGGTCGCTTTGCTGTCCATCATCCCCTGCGGCGATCACCACTGTGTAGCGAGAAGGGAACTGCTCTGATGTACAGGCACTTCACATTTTTCATTCCTTTATTTTTTTCTTGGCCCTTAGGTGCAGAAAGATACTAATCATGCTCTTCGGATCATAATATAGACCCACAATTGGCCCATGAAAGACCCTCTAAGGTTTTACCCCCGGCCTCATGCCCAATCCCTATCCCATCCCTCCCCTCCACAGACACCCACTTTAATGTGCTTGATACATAGCTGCGAAGACATATCTTTATACTTTGTGATTTTGTGTGTGTATATGTCTCCAATTTACATAAATGGGATTGGGCTATAAATCTTGTTCTGCTTCTTCCCCCTCTTTTTTTTTTTTTTTTTTTTTTTTTTTTGCGGTACGCGAGCCTCTCACCGTTGTGGCCTCTCCCGTCGCGGAGCACAGGCTCCGGACGTGCAGGCTCAGCGGCCATGGCTCACGGGCCCAGCCGCTCCGTGGCATGTGGGATCCTCCGGGACCGGGGCACGAACCCGTGTCCCCTGCATCGGCAGGTGGACTCTCAACCACTGCGCCACCAGGGAAGCCCTTCGCCCTCTTTTTTTTTTTTTTTTTTTTTTTTTAAACTTAACAGTATGTTTCTGAGGTCTCTGCATGTAGTGGTGTACATCAATCTCTCTGTTTCTTTGTTTTTTTTAAATAACTTTATTTATTTTATGTTTGGCTGCGTTGGGTCTTTGTTGCTGCGCGCCGGCTTTCTCTGGTTGTAGAGAACGGGGGCTACTCTCCACTGCGGTGCGCGGGCTTCTCACTGTGGTGGCTTCTCTTGTTGGGAAGCATGGGCTCTAGGCTCGCAGGCTTCAGTAGTTGCAGCACGCCGGCTTAGTAGTTGTGGCTCGCGGGCTCTAGAGCGCAGGCTCAGTAGTTGTGGCTCATGGGCTTAGTGGCTCCGCGGCATGTGCGATCTTCTCGGACCAGGGCTCGAACTCATGTCCCCTGCATTGGCAAGCGGACTCCCAACGACTGCACCACCAGGGAAGCCCGCAGACTCTCTGTTTCTAACTGCTGTGTTGTATTCCATGGTGTGCCAACAGCACTCCTTCACTTATTTATTCCTCCAGTGACGGACATTTAGGTTGCCTCCAGCTCCCTATCACCATAAGGCTCACACACATCCTCTCTGCGGGAGGATTTCTAGGCTGCTGTAGCCCCAAGCGGGTGCCCCCACCATATCGCTTCAGCTCATTTTCTCTCTCACTTGTACATCTGGTTCCCACACGCGCTGACAGCTTCCCACCTCATGTGCCCGTATCTTTCTGCTTCTCCATCTGAGGTTTTTCTCTTGTGGGCATGCAGAACAGACTGGAAGTGCCAGGATAAATTCCCCGTGGGCAATCTTCAACCAGCGAGGGTCAGGAGTTTGTGACTAAATACTTTTGCTTCCCTTTTCCTCAGTGAGTCAATTCTGAGTTATGTTCTACACGATTTCTCAACTCCTTAGAGGGTCCTGGGTACCAATGAGCTCTAGTTGTTCACAGTGGTCACCCTTTCGGGGCTGGGACTAGGGTGAGGAAACAAGGTGTCTAGGGTGCAAAATTTAAGGAGCCAGCCCCCCTCAGGTTCAGGTAAGCGCCCTAGGTGCCTCACTTGCCTCACTCTAGTCCACGCTCTGCACCATTTATTGGCTTTTCCCCTCTTTCTTTAAAAAAAATTAAAAAAAAATTGTGGGCTGTGCCTTGCAGCTTGTGGTATCTCGGGCCCCCGACCAGGGATTGAACCCGGGGCCATGGCAGTGACAGCACCAAATCCCAACCACTAGGCCACCAGGGAACTCCCAGCTTTTTTCTCTTTCAGTCCCAATTTTCCCACTCACTTGTATTTCCTGGGGATACCTCCCAGATAAACTACCTATACCCTTTGCTCAGAGCATGCTTTGGGGGAGATCCCAAACTAAATCCTGATCCCTATTCAGGAGTAAGATTTCTGAGGCAGGGGGCACACCTGTGCTTATATTGTCTAGTTAAACACCATCCCGTAGAACTTTCTGCAATGATGGAAGGGTTCTATATCTGTAATGTCCAATGCAGGAGTTACTAGCCACATGTGGCTGTTGAGTACTTAAAATGTGGCTAGTGTGTTGGAGGAACTGCATTTTCAATTTCATTTTTTCCCTTAATTTAAATCTAATTGCTATATGTGGCTGGTGGCTTCCATAATGGGCAGTGCAGTTCTAAATACTCATCTTGTTCTCCCAAATTGTTGCACCTGCTTCACTCCCTTTGGAGGTGCTCGAGAGATCCTGTATCCCTGCAATAGGGTGGCCTCCTCAACACCCTAGCTCTGACTTAGATGATGAGGTCCTAGACTTTGACTATGAGCCTGATGCACATAGATGAGACTTTTGAGGTTGAGGATAGAGGTGAGTGAATTTTGCATGTGGAAGGAATGTAAATATTTCATGGCCAGAAAGCAGACTGTAGTAGTTTCAAAACATGTCTTCAAAAACTTTGACCCTTTCCTTACGGAGAAGTGGGTCTGTCCCCTTCACTTCAATCTGGTTGACCTTTTGTTGGGCTGCAAGCCCTGTACTTGCCCAGCCTCAAGGTCAAAGAAAGAGCCCAGAGTCAGTGACAGAGACATCAGTGGTTTAATGGGTGGGGGGATCTTACATTTCTGAAGCAAGGTGTTGGAGTGACACCCCACCGGGTGTGGCAGACAGTGGGCAGGACATGGTGGTAGCAGTATTTGCTACTGGGGTTTGGGAGGGAGGTTACCAGTTAGAGGGGGGAACTGATGTCAGGTTGGTTCACCGGTACCAGGGAAAACAGCAGAGGAGCCACGGCCCCTCACGACCCCTCGGATAAGCTGTCTTGGTGGAGACATTCTGATCTAAAGATTAGAACAATCAGTAGCTGGGGCTGGAGGCAAGTCTGTAGGTGTTTACTGATTAAGCTCTATGATTTAGAGGAAGGGTCAGTCATGTGAGTAGGGTGTAGGTGAAGCAGGGACTGGTCAAGCAGGGGATGTACAGAGAGCAAGAGAACAGCCATCTTGGGTGGCCTTATCATACAACCTAGTGGCTCACTTGTAACTCTGGGTCTAAGTCAGAAAAGACTTAGGTAGCTTCTGTGTGGTTCTCTCTCTCTCTCTCTCTCTCTCTTTTTTTTTTGCCATGCCGCAGGGCATGTGGGATCTTAATTCCCCAACCAGGGATCAAACCCATGCCCCCTGCAGTGGAAACGCAGAGTCTTAACCACTGGACCGCCAGGGAAGTCCCTGCATGTTTCTCTTGAGAATCTCTCTCTGGGGAAGGCCAGCTGCCATGTGAAAAGGATGAATAACCCGAGACCACCATGCTCCCACCCTCACTCAGCATCAACTACCAGCCATGTGAATGAGACATCTTGGACACCCAGCCCAGCTCTCAGAACCCCCAGACCATGGTTGGGACTCTATCATCTCTAATCCCCACCCCACCAAGGACTCTACCCAGCCACTTTTACTCTACTGCTCCCAGGCCTCTGTGGCCCAGAGAACAAAATAATTATATAGGCACACATACATTCATACATATACAATCTCCCCTTTTATATACAAATGGATATATATATATATATATATATATACACACACACATATATATACATACATTCATACATACATACATACATATCTGGTTACAATTACTATGAAACAAATTATCCAAAACTCCAAAAAATGTGATTCAGCCACTGTACAAGGTGACCAGCACTGGGAATGTATAAACAGAGCTCTGATTATTGCTCTGGCAGTAACATTTTAAGAAAGGAATTAGAGCCTCATATTATAATCCTCCAAATATCCAGGATACAAAAGAAAGTAGTTCATTATATTTGATATCTCAAGAATCAGGAAAATCTTAAACAGAATGGGAAAAGCCAATAAGTAGATACCAACACCAAGATGATGCAGATATTAGAATTATTTGACAAGAATTTTAAAGTAACTTGTAAAAATGCTTCAAGGAGAAATCATGAACACTCTTGAAACAAATTAAAAAATAGAAAGTCTCAGCAAAGAAATAGAAGACATAAAGAACTGAATGGAGGAATTTCCCTGGTGGTGCAGTGGTTAAGAATCTGCCTGCCAATGCAGGGGACACGGGTTCGAGCCCTGGTCCGGGAAGATCCCACATGCCGCGGAGCAACTAAGCCTGTGCACCACAACTACTGAGCCTGCGCTCTAGAGCCTGTGAGCCACAACCACTGAGCCTGTGTGCCACAACTACTGAAGCCCGTGTGCCTAGAGCCCGTGTTCCACAACAAGAGAAGCCATTGCAACGAGAAGCCCACACACTGCAATGAAGAGTAGCTCCCACTCGCCGAAACTAGAGAAAGCCCTTGCGCAGCAACGACGACCCAACGCAGCCAAAAATAAATAAATAAAATAAAAAAATAAATTTAAAAAAGTAAATGGATGGAAAAAGATATAACCATCAATAGAAAGCTGGAGTGCCAATAGAAATACTAGATAAAGTAGGCATTAGGAAATTATCAGAGACAGAGAAGGACATTACATAATGATAATAGGGTCAATGTACCAAGGAGACAAAACAATCTTAAAAGTGTATACACCGGGGCTTCCCTGGTGGCGCAGTGGTTGAGAGTCTGCCTGCCGATGCAGGGGACACAGGTTCGTGCCCCATTCCGGGAAGATCCCACATGCCACGGAACGGCTGAGCCCATGAGCCATGGCCGCTGAGCCTGCGCGTCCAGAGCCTGTGCTCCGCAATGGGAGAGGCCACAACAGTGAGAGGCCTGCGTACCGCAAAAAAAAAAAAAAAAAAAAGTGTATACACCAAATAACAGAGCTTCAAAGTACAGAGCTTAAGCAAAACTCAACAGAATAGAAAGGGGAAATAGAAAAATGCACAGTTACAGTTGGGTACTTCAATGTCTCTCTCTCAGAATGACTAGACACAAAAATCAGCAAGGATATCGTAGACTGAACAGTACCATCCACCAACAGGATCTAATTGACATTCGTAGGACATTCCACCCAACAACTGTAGAATATATATTCTTTTAAAGGGCACATGGAACATTAAACAAGATAGACCATCTCCCAGGTTATAAAACCAACCTCAACAAATTTAAAAGAATTAAAATCATGTAGAATATATTCTCTGGGTACAATGGAATCAAACTGGAAATCAATACAGAAAGCAGGACATTTTTCAAACACTTGGAAATGAAACAATGCGCTCCTGAACAATCCATGGGTCAAAGAAGAAATCTCAAGGCAAATAAAAAATACACTGAACTGAATGAAAATGAAAATACACCATATAAAAATATGTGAGATACAGCTAATGCAGTGCGTAGAGTGAAATTTGTAAGCCTTAAATGCTTATATTTGAAAAATATTTTCTCAAATCAACAATCTAAGCATCCTCAAGAAGTTAGAAAAAGAAGAGAAAAATAAACCCAAGCAAACAGAAGGAAATAAATAAGAAAGATAAGAACAGAAGTTAATAAAATAACCAGAAAAACAGTAAGGACAATCAATAAAACAAGAAGCTGTTTCTTTGAAAATATTGTAAAACTGATAAACTTTTAGCAAGACTGAAGAATAAAAAGAGAAGACACAAATGACCACTATCGTGAATGAAAGGAGGTATCACTATTGACCTCATAGACATTAAAATAGAAAATAAGGGAATACTACAAGCAATTCTATGCATATACTATGCATATACATTCAACAAACTTAGACAAAACTACCAAAACTACCAAAAACTTATACATTCAACAACTTAGACAAAACTACCAAAAACATATACATTCAACAACTTAGACAAAACTACCAAAACTACCACAAACTACCAAAGCTCACGTAAGATGAAATAGGCAATATAAATAATCTTATTAACTATTGAAGAAATTTAATCTGTAATTAAAAGGCTTCCAAGAAAGAAATCACCCAGGTCCAGATGGTTTAAACTGTAGAATTCTACCAAATATTAATGTAAGGAAGAATTAACACGAATTCTTCACAAACTCTGTCCGGAAAATTAAAGAGGATACAACACTTTCCAATTCATTTTATGAGGCCAAGCATTGCATTTCATTCCAAAGCCAGATAAAGACATAACAAAAATAGAGAAAAAAAGAAAGAAAAGGGAACTGAAGATCAGTATTCCTCATAAACATAGACCAAAAAAATACACCCTAAAACTTTAGCAAATTTTATCCAGCAATAAAAATACATGTAAAAAGTCAGTACATACCCAGAAGAATTGAAAACAGGAACTCAAAAAGTACTTGTATGCCTATTTCATAGCAGCATTATTTCAAAATAGTCGAAGTGGAAAACAAGCCAAGTGTCCATGAACAGATGAATGGATAAACAAAATGTGGTATATACATATAATGGAATGTTATTCAGCCATAAAAAGGAATGAAATTCTGATTGCATGCAACAATACGGATTGAACCTTGAAAACATTATGCTAAATGAAATAAGGACAGACATAAAAGGACAAATATTCTGTGGTTCTACTTATAGGAAATATCTAGGATAGGCAAGTTCATAGATACAGAAAATAGTTTAGCAGTTACCCAGGTCTGGGAGCAATGGGAGACAGAGGAGTTATTACTTAATGTGTACAGAGTTTCTGTTTGGGTGTGTTGAAAAAGTTTTGGAAACAGATGTGGTGATGGTTTCACTAATGCCACTGAATGGTACCCTTAAAATTGTTTAAATGGCAGATTCCCTGGCGGTCCCGTGGTTAGGACTCCACGCTTCCACTGCAGGTGGCCTGGGTTCTATCACTGGTTGCAAAAGTAGGATCCCACAAGCCATGTGGCACAGCCAATACAAACAAACAAACAACAACAACAACAAAAACCCACAGAAAGCTAAAAACAAAAAAATACCAAAGATAAAAAAGTGGCTAGGGCTTCTCTGGTGGCCCAGTGGTTGAGAGTCTGACTTGCCGATGCAGGAACACGGGTTTGAGCCCTGGTCTGGGAAGATCCCACATGCCGCGGAGCAACTAGACCCGTGAGTCACAACTACTGAGCCTGCGCGTCTGGAGCCTGTGCTTCCACAAGAAGAGAGGCCACGATAGTGAGAGGCCTGCGCACCGCGATGAAGAGTGGCCCCCGCTTGCCGTAACTGGAGAAAGCCCTTGCACAGAAAACGAAGACCCAACACAGCCAAAAAATAAATTAATAAATAATTAAAAATGAATTATCTAAAAAAAAAAAAAGGCTAAAGTGGCAAATTTTACTATATGTTATATTTTTTACTATAATTAAGGGGGAAAAAGGGTAACCTTACGGGAAGAATGGAAGTCCAAAGTGAATAAAAGATGTTTTATATTTTTTAAAAAACATCATACACAATGACCAAGCAGAGATTTATTCCATGAATGCAGGTTCAATATTGAAAATCTATCAATGGAATCCACCATATTAACAGACTAAAGAAAAAAAATCATACTATCGTAAAAGCTTTTACACAGCAAAGGAAACCATTGACAAAATGAAAAGACAACCTACTGAATGGTAGAAAATATTTGCAAATGATATGACCTATAAGGGATTGATATGCAGCATACATAAATAGCTCATACACTCAGCATAAAAAAAAAAAAAACCAAACAATCCAACTAAAAAATTGGCAGAAGAACTGAATAGACATTTTTCCAAAGAGGAATTGCAGATAACCAACAGGTACATGAAAAGGTGCTCAACATCCCTAATCATCAGGGAAATGCAAATCAAAACCATAATGAGATGTCACCTCACACCTGTCAGAATGGCTATCAACGAAAAGACCACAAATAACTAACGTTGGCAAGGATGTGGAGAAAAGGGAATCCTTCTACACTGTTGGTGGGAATGTAGTTTGGTGCAGCCACTGTGAAAAACAGTAGGGAGGTTTCTCAAGAGACTAAAAATAGAATTATCATATGACCTGGCAACTCCACTCCTGGGTATATATCCAAAAAACCCAAAAACACTAATTTGAAAAGATACATGCACCCCAATGTTCACAGCAGCCTTATTTATAATTGCCAAGATATGGAAGCAAACCAAGTTTCCATCAACAGATGAATGGATGATGAAGATGTGATTGATACACACACACACACACACACACACACACACACACACAATGGGATACTACTCAGTCATAGAAAATAATGAAAATTTGCCATTTGAAGCAGCATGGTTGGACTTGGAGGGCATTATGCTAAGTGAAATAAGTCAGAGAAAGAAAAATACTGATGATATCACTTATATATGGAATCTAAAAAATACAACAAACTAGTGAATATAACAAAAAAGAAGCAGACTCACAGATATAGAGAACAAACTAGTGGTTACCAGTGGTGGGGCAAGGGGCAATACTGGGGAGGGGGAGGGGGAGTGGGAGGTACAAACTATTGGGTGTAAGACAGGCTCAAGGACGTATGGTACAACACAGGGAATATAGCCAATATTTTGTAATAACTGTAAACAGAAAGTAACCTTTAAAGTTGTATAAAAATTTAAAACATTAAAGAAAATCACGTGATCATATCAGTCAATGCAGAAAAGGCATTCGACAAAGTCTAAGGTCCATTCCTGATTAACAACTCTCAGCAACCAAGGAATAGAAGGAAATTTTTTGACTTGATAAAGAGAATCAGTGAAAAACATTCAGGTAATCTCATAATGGTGAAATACTGAATGCTTTTCACACTAAAATCAGGAACGAGGTAAGGATGCCGACTCTCACCATTCTTGTTGTTTCTATTGTGGTAAAGTACACATAATATAAAATTTACCATCTTAACCATTTTTAAGTGCACAGTTCAGTAGCATTAAGTACATTCACATTGTTGTGCTATCATCACTGCCATCCACCCACAGAACTCTTTTCACCTTGCAAAACTGAAACTCTGTACTAAACTAATAAACAATAACTCCCCATTCTCCTTTACTCCTTGCCCCTGGCAACCACATTCTACTTTCTCTCTCTATGGATTTGACTACTCTGGGGCACCTCATATAAGTGGAATCATACAGTATTTGTCCTTCTGTGACTGTCTTATTTCACTAGCATAATGTCCTCAAGGTTTATCCATGTTGATATGTGTCAGAATTTCCTTCAGTTTTAAGGCTGAGTAATACATACAATCCATCATATGTATATATCACATTTTGTTTATCCAGTCATCTGGCAATGGACACTTGGGTTGCTTCCATCTTTTGGCTATTGTATATAAGGCTATTATGAACATGGGTGTACAAATACCTGTTTGAGTTCCTGCTTTCAATTCTTTTGGGTATACACCCAGAAGTGGAATTGTTGGATGGTATGGCATTTACAATTTTTTTTAGGAACTGCCATACTACTTGCCAGAGTGGTGGCACCATTTTACATTCCCACCAACAGTGCATAAGGGTTCCAATTTCTCCACATCCTTACCATCAGTTGTTATTATTATCTTTTTAGTAACAGCCATCCTAATGAGTGAGAAGTCTCACCACTCTTATTTAACACAGTGCTGGAGATCCTAGGCAGTACAATATGGAGAAAGAAAGAAAGAAAGAAAGGAAGGAAGGAAGGAAGGAAGAAAGAAAGGAAGGAAGAAAGGAAGGAAGGAAGAAAGGAAGAAAAGAAGGAAGGGAGGGAGGGAGGAAGGAAGGAAGAAGGAAGAAAGAAAGAGAGAAAGAAAGAGAGAGAAAAAGAAAGAAAGAAACAAAGAAAGAAAGGGAGAGAGAAAGAAAGGAAGAAAGGAAGGAAGGAAGGAAGGAAGAAAAGAGAAAGAAATAAAGGAAGATTGGAAGGGAAGAAATAAAACTCTGTTTGTAGATGACATGAATGTGTATGTATAGAGACACCAGGAAAATACAAAAACTCCTAGAACTAATAAGTGAGTTTAGCAAGAATAAGGTACAAGGTAAACACACAAAATGAATTATGTTTCTTTATACCAGCAGTAAACAATTGAAAATCAAAATTAAAAATAGGATACCTCTTACAATTGCTAAAAAAACCCCACTGAGATATAAGTAAACAAAATATGGATAGAATCTTAAAAGTTACAAAATTCTGATGAAATGTTACTGAGTCCAAGCTCACATGGCTTGCTGCACAGCAGGCCAATAAATCGGGAGATGAGTTGGGGCAAGGAATAGGGGCTTTATTCGGAAAGCCAGCAGACTGAGACCGTGGTGGACTCATGTCCCAAAGAACCATCTTACCTGAGTTAGAATTCAGGCTCCTTTCATGCTAAAAAGGGAGGGGGTGTGGTTCGTCGTTGCAAGCTTCTTGGTGGGGAAATCCTTTGTTCTCGCAGCTATTCACTGTAAGGTTGGTTGCAATGTTCCTATAAACCTCCAACAAGACAAATGTTATTCTCTATCCTGAAACTTTTTATCTCTATATGAATGGAAAAGTGTTATATATTTAAAGGTCAGATGGGCTATCATGTATATTTCAGGCTATAGGCAACATTCTTTTACAAAAGTGCAGAGCCAGAATTACTAAGCAGAGGCAACAGAGCACAAAGGGTTAGAGCTAAAGGAATAGGTCGGATATGGAATCAGGTTTGTTCTTCTCTTTTTACAGAAAGGCATCAAAGGAGAAATAAATAAAGGTAGAGACATACAGTGAACAGGAATGCTCAATGTAGTAAAGATGTCAGTTCTTCCCAAACTGATTTGTAATTCAATGCAACTCCTATCAAAATGCCAACCAGATTTTTTTTAGTATATATACACAAGCTTATCTTAAAATTTATATTTACATGGATTATTATATTTAAATTTATATGGGAAAGAAAAAGAACCAGAACAGTGAAAACAATATTAAAAAAGAAAAAAAAATGTTAGAGGAATCACACTACCTGATCTCAAGACTTATTAGATAGTGACAGTAATCAAGACAGTGTGGTACTGGGGGAAGCATAGACACATTCATCAATGGACCAGAGTAGGGAACCTAAAAATGGGGCCACATAAGTGTGCCCAAATGAATTTTGACAAAAATTGAAAAACAATTCAAAACGAAAGGATAGTCTTTTTTTTTTTTTTTTTTTTTTAGCAGTACACGGGCCTCCCAATGCTGTGGCCTCTCCCGTTGCGGAGCACAGGCTCCGGACGCGCAGGCTCAGCGGCCATGGCTCACGGGCCCAGCTGCTCCGCGGCATGTGGGATCCTCCCGGACCGGGGCACGGACCCGTGTCCCCTGCATCGGCAGGCGGACTCTCAACCACTGCGCCACCAGGGAAGCCCAAGGATAGTCTTTTTAACAAATGGTGCTGGAACAACTGGACATTCGTAGGCAAAAATATGAACCTTGACCTAAACTTCACACCTTATACACAAATTAACTCAAAACAGGTCATAGATCTTCATGTAAAATGTAAAACTGTAAACTTTTAGAAGAGAACATAGGAGAGCATTTTCATGACCTGGGATTAGGCAGAGTTCTTAGACTTGACACCAAAAGCACGATCCTTTAGAAAAACAAAAAGGATCAATTGGACGTCATCAAAATTAAAAACTTTTACTCTGTGAAAGGCTCATTTAAAAGGATGAGAAAATAAGTAGCTGACTGGAAGAAAATATTTGCAAACCACATATCTGACAAGGACTAGTATCTAGAATATATTTTAAAAACCTCAGAAGTCATCAGTTTTAAAAAGTCAAAAAATCCAATTAGAAAATGGGCGGAAAACATTGACATTTCACCAAACGGTATATTCAGGTGGCAAATGAACACAAGAAAAGATGTCAGCATCACTTGCTGTTAGGAAAATGCAAATTGAAATTATGCAAATTGAAATCATGATTGAATGATGAATCATCATTCACTACACACCTACTAGCCTGGCTAATAATAATAATAATAATACTGATAGGACCAAATGCTGGTGAGCGTTAGAAGAAACTGGAACTCTCATACATTGCTAATGGGAATGTAAAATGGCACAGCCATTCTAGAAAACAGTTGGAGATTTCTTAAAAAGTAAAGCATACACTTACACTGCATGACTCAGTAGTCACGCTCCTGGGCATTTATCCTAGAGAAATAAAAATTCGTGTTCACACAAAAATCAGATATGAATATTCATAGCAGCTCCAATAGCCCATTAAACTATTTAATACTAGCTAAACTGGTTAATATTATTAGTTTGTAGTAGCCCCAAACTGGAAACAATCTGTATGTCCTTCAACGGCTGAGTGGTTAATATACCTTTGTTGTCACATCCATGCAATGGAAGAGTACTCAGCGACAAAAAGGAAGGAACTAGTGATACACAAATTGGATGAATTTTAAGGGCACTGTGCTGAAAGAAAAAAAGCCAGTCTCAAAAGGTTACATGCTATAGGACTCCATTTATATAATATTCTTGAAATGACAAATTATAGAGATAGAGAACAGACTAGTAGTTGTCAAGGGTAACAGAAGAGGAGGGAAGGTATGACTGTATAAACGGGTGGCGCTTGGGCATTCCTCTGTGGCGAGAAGATAATTCTGTATTTTGATTGTGGTACCTATACACGTGATAAAATGTCACCGAATTATACACAAAAGTCCAAAAACAAACAAATAAACAAAAGAGTGCCTTGGAAAGCTGGGCAAGTCCCAGTCCCAGTAAGGTCTGTGGTCTAGTTAATTGCATTGTGACAATGTCAATTTCCTAATTTTGAGACAGTGCTATAGTTATGTAATAATGGATACAGGGAGCTTCTCTGTAGTATTTTTGCAACTTCTTGTAAGTCTACGGTATTGTAAAATTTTAGAAATTTTTATTTTTTTATGTACTGTGCAGTAAATGTACTAAAAGAAAAAAATGATTCCATGCGCATTTTCCCCTTCAGCTTATACTCCTTTTCCCCTTTCTTTCTTACCTCCCTTTCTGCCCCTCTCTGCCCTACTCCAATCGCCTTAGATAACCATTGTTAACTCATAGCTTTTCCTATACACTTACATCAAATGCAGATTCATGCACACATTCTCGTTTTGGTTTTACGAAAGTGGCATCAGTCATATGTTTTTCTGCAATTTGCTTTTCTCATTTTGCAGTGCTCCTGGAACTGGCCAGCGTTTTCCTGGGTGGTCGGGGTAGGTCTGGGGGAAGGAGTAAAGGGG
This sequence comes from Phocoena sinus, assembly GCF_008692025.1. NCBI lineage: Eukaryota > Metazoa > Chordata > Mammalia > Artiodactyla > Phocoenidae > Phocoena > Phocoena sinus. The sequence continues at coordinate 12,717,670 of NC_045781.1, forward strand.
AGGCACGAGTTCCCAGGTGGGGGTGGGAGGGGCTGAGTCAGGGGACTCTGATTGGGGTCTCAGCCCCCCTCCCACTGCGCATCACTCCCGCGGTGCCTGCCAGGCCACCTTGAAATCTCTGGTGCGTCTCTCAGGAGCCCCACAGCAGGTGTGGAGGGGACCCAAGGGGCAAACACGGGGGGCGCGTTTTCAAGGGCAGAGGCTGGGAGACGGCAGAAAGGGGCACTTCGGTTCCGCTGGGGGTAGAGGAGGTGGACTGGCTCCACCGGCTTGCCCTGCAGAACGTTGGATGCCACCCCGAGGTTGCAACTCCAGGGAACCTCCATCTCCTACACAACCTTTTCTGCACGCTCCTCCCTACCTCTTGCCTATCCCTCCTGCGCAGGTCTGAATAGTTCCCCGGCCCCTACATTCCTCCCCAGCCCTGAGGTCCACAGCCCTGCCCAACCCTGCCCAGGGTGCCCAGAATCCCTGAGAGCCTTTGGGGCGCCCTGGGTGGGAAACAGGAAGCCCTTGCTAGCAAAAAGGATACAGAAGAGGAGACAAGTGGGGAATAAGCGAAGGGGGAATGATGAAAAACACAGAGGCAGAGGGTTAAAGGTGAAGGGGGAGGTCTGTGAGGAGTGTCTGAGAGGGGACAGGTGGGCAAGGCAGGCGAGGGAAGCCGCAACTGGATTAGAACAGTTGAGAAGGTTGAGTGAAGGGGGCAGGGAGTTGGGACAGTGAGAGAGTTGAAGGGAAGTTAGGAGAGGGAGAAAGGTGAGGGGAGACAGGTTATAGAGGCTGGGGTGGAGAGCCGGATGAAAAGGCCAGGTGAGGCGGCCAGGTGAGGCAGGAGAGTTAAAACGCCCATTGGACTCTCCTCCTCTCTGACTTTCTTCTTGCCTGTGCCCGCCACCTGTGCCACTCAAATGCGTCTCCTCACCTCTCTCTCTTCAGCCTGACTTTGTGGGTCTCCTTCTCACCGATCACCTGTCCCCCTTCACCTGACCCCACTGTCCTGCTCAGCTTTGCCCCTCACATGTACCCATCTTTAAGCTCCCCCAGCTCCTCGCTTGCTACAGCAGGTCCCAGCTTTCAGGTCCTCTGGAGGGGCAGGAGCCATGCCCACCGAGTCCCTAAGGATTCTCTCATCATATCTTAATGAGCCCCCAGTGTGTGCCCTAGGTGATCAAATGTTTACTGCCTTGGTCCCTCAGAGAGGAGTGGGTCTGAGGACGGCGGCAGGGCGGGAGGGGGTCTCAGCCCAGAGCACGAGGGATGGGGGAATAGACCTCAATAGTAAGAGCTACCACTGTTATCTCCCAACGAAGGAGAGTGTGAGTCCACAGACGACCTGAGGGAGCAGTGCCAGGAGTGAGAGCACCAGAGGCGAGCCTTTAGCAGGACAAGTGGGAAATCGTAAACCACAGTGGTGACATTTGAATGCTTACCCTATACTAGGCAGTGTTCTAAATATGTCACTTGTGTTGTCCCCCTTAATCCTCAGAATAGTCTTAGGACCTAACTCAGACATATTATTTCTATTTCCCATTTTCCACATGAGGGAACTGAGGCCCAGAGAAGTAACGTAATCTGCCCTAGGCTACACAGTTTATAGGTGGTGGAGTCAGATTCAATCCCAGGTCTGCCTGACTTGAGAGCTTCTTCTTTTTTTTTTTTTTGTGGTACGCGGGCCTCTCACTGCTGTGGCCTCTCCCGTTGTGGAGCACAGGCTCCGGACGCGCAGGCTCAGCGGCCACGGCTCACGGGCACAGCCGCTCCGCGGCATGTGGGATCTTCCCGGACCGGGGCACGAACCCGTGTCCCCTGCATCGGCAGGCGGACCCTCAACCACTGCGCCACCAGGGAAGCCCTTGAGAGCTTCTTAACACTCATGGGGGAGGCTCACAAAGGTGGCGGCCTCTGCTCTCTTGGATGCCTGCCGACTAGAACCTCAGAATACAGCAGTGTCTCCCAAGTGTGTGCCCCCAAGGGTGCCACTTGGACAGGGCTGGACCTGTGGCCCTACCTGTTGGATGGACAGGCTGAAGGGACAAGGACATGGCAGGGAGAGGGGAGTCATGGCCGGGGCATGGATTGGACAGATGGATAGATGGATGGGCATTGATCAGGGGAGGGAGGTCTGCCTCACCTAGCTTTGCCTCTAACTTCTGGCTGTGGAAAGTGTTGGTACTTCTTCTCTGTGGGTGTATTTCTCCTGGAGTCTCTGTCTCCCCCGTTGCGTGAGTCTGGGGTTCAGCTTTTGATTTCTTGGGTCTCAGTCTCTGGCACTTTGCTGCTGTCTGTTTTCTGGCTCTAGCCTCTATCTTGGTGTCTGCATCTCTATTTCAGTCTGTTTTCGTATTTTATCAATATTTCCGTGGCTCTATTTGGTGCATATCCTATGCTAGGCACTGTTATACTTATGTTAACTCATTTAATCCTGACTATGCCCTGATGAGATAGGTATTATTATTATCCCCATTTTACAGACGAGAAAACTGAGACCTTAAGAAGCCACTTCCAAACCTCATAGTCGTAGGCAGAACTGGGATTGAACCTGGTACTCCTTAAACTTTAACATATGTATGAACCACCTGAAGTTATTGTTAAAACGCAGAATTGTGATTCAGTAGGTGGGGGTGGGGTCAGGCCTGAGATCCTTCATTTCTAGCATTCTCCCAAGGTGATGCCAATGGTCTGTGGATCACACTTGAGGAGCAAGAGTTTTAACCATTTCAAGTGACCACCTCTTGGTATAGAGCAGTGCTTCTCAAAGTGTGGTCCTTGGACCAGCAGCATCAGCTGCACCTGGGAACTTTTTTTTAAAAAATTACTTTATTTTTTGGTCTTCGTTGCTGTGCGTGGGCTTTCTCTAGTTTTGGCAAGTGGGGGCTACTCTTTGTTGCGGTGCGCAAGCTTTTCATCGCGGTGGCTTCTCTTGTTGTGGAGCACGGGCTCTAGGCACACGGGCTTCAGTCGTTGTGGCGTGTGGGCTCTAGAGCGCAGGCTCAGTAGTTGTGGCGCACAGGCTTAGTTGCTCTGCAGCATGTGGGAATCTTCCCGGACCAGGGCTTGAACCCGTGTCCCCTACGTTGGCAGGCAGATTCTTAACCACTGCGCCACCAGGGAAGTCCGCTGGGAGCTTCTTAGAAATGCAAATTCTCTGAGCTACACTGAATCAGAAATTCTGGGTGTGGAGTCCAGCAGTCAGGTTTAGCAAGACCTCCAGCTGATCTGATGCACATTAAAGTTTGAGAACCACTGATTGAGTGTGTGACAGTTAAGACCAGTCAAATCTCTGGGACTGCAGCCCAGACGTTGGTGTCTTTACAGTTCCCCAGGTAATTGTAAAGCAAGCAAAGACCCTGAACCACCAGATTAGCTGGAGGGACAATCCTAGTTTATGTAAGTAAATGAACACACTAGCTGAATTGGAATTTGCTGGCAGGGTTTGGGCAGGCCTGAGAAAGCCCAGGTGGGCAGTGGCCGGGAGGTGACAAATGGGAAACTGAATTTGGAAGAGTACCAGAAAGGAGGCTAGAACAGGGAGACTGGTATCCTTCCAAGAGACTCCTGGACAGGCAAATCCTTAGAACCCATGGAATGGTGGGAGGGGAGGAAGTTGCCCTGAGTCACCCCTATTTTCCTTGTGAGGGACACAAAATAAGGGGTCAAATGTTTTTGAAGAAATTGGGGCATAGTGGAGGGCTTTCTTGGAATCTCAGTGGACACATGTAGGGTTTGGGGGTGCCAGAATAAAGATGATGGGTTTAGATGAGTTGTCTCAAACACATCCCGTAATAAATAATGGTGACAGTGGTATATGAAATGTGCTAAGTGTTCTATACCCACTGTTGTAGAGACTCCCTGTGATGACCCTATGCAGTAAGTATTGCTTTCCTTCTCCTGTCGATGAAATTGAGGCTTCATTGTAACCATCAAGTCATACTTGATTTTTCTTTCTCCCTCTGTCTGTCTCTCTCTCACACATAGTCTGTACTATTTTCAATTTATCAGCAAATCCTGCTGGCTGTACTTTCAAAGTGTTTCCAAATTCACCCACTTCTCATCCTCTCCACACCCCCATCTGGTCCTGTTATGCTCACCTCCTACCTGGACGATCACAGCAGCCTCCTCCCTGGTCCCTCATCCCCACCCTAGTCTGTCTCCCACATACAGTCAGCGATTATGTCCCCCTTCTATTCAAGACCCTCTCATGGCTCCCATTTCACTCAGAATCAAATCCAAACTCCCTGCCATGCTTTACAAAGCCCTTTGAGGGCTGGCCCTCCAGGTCTTCTAACCTCATCCCCCTCTTCACCCCCCTCTCCTCCACCACATGACCTTACTGCTGTCCCTTCAGCAAGCCCCTTCCTGCCTATATCTGTCAGGGCTCTTAGCTGCAAACAACAGAATCCACACTGGCTAGAGCAGTAAAGACATTCAATTAAAGACATTGGGAAGCTCATAGATTACCAGAGAGGGCAGAGTGGCAGCTTATGGAGCCAAAAGCCGGGAACAATCCCCAGCCACACCATGAGGGCCTCTCTGGGCAGAAAAACCCTGTACCTGAGGCTTAGAATCTCTAAAGGTCAGAACCAGGCTCCAGGAACATCCCTCACAACCTTCCCCAAAGAACCAGAGGCTTTTTTGTTTTTTTAAATTTTACTGAAGTATAGTTGATTTAAAATGTTGTGTTAGGGGACTTCCCTGATGGTCCAGTGGTTAAGACTTCGCCTTCCAATGCAAGGGGTGTGGGTTTGATCCCTGGTCGGGGAGCTAAGATCCCACATGGCTCGCAGCCAAAAAATCAAAACATAAAATAGAAGCAATATTGTAACAAATTCAATAAAGAGTTTAAAAATGGTCCACATCGGGGCTTCCCTGGTGGCGCAGTGGTTGAGAGTCCGCCTGCCGATGCAGGGAACACGGGTTCGTGCCCCGGTCTGGGAAGATCCCACATGCCGCGGAGCGGCTGGGCCCGTGAGCCATGCCCGCTGAGCCTGCGCGTCCGGAGCCTGTGCTCCGCGACGGGAGAGGCCACAACGGGGAGAGGCCTGCGTACCGCACAAAAAAAAAAAAAAAAAAAAAAAAGGTCCACATCAAAAGAATCTTAAAAAAATAAATAATATGTTGTGTTCGTTTTTGCTGTACAGCAAAGTGAATCAGTTATACACATACATATATCCACTCTTTTTTTAGATTCTTTTCCCAGAGGCTTTTATTACAGAGGCCACCAGATGACTGCTTTCCACTTTTGTGGCCACCTCTTGTGGCTCTCTCTCTCCTTTTTTAAACAACAAAACCCAACATTTATTGAGCACTTATTATCTCCCAGATACGGTTATCTTCTTCATTTAATTCTCGTAACCACTGCCTGACGTAGATATTATTATTATTCCAGTTATATAGATGAGGAAACAGAGGGTCAGCAAGATGAAGCAGCGTACGCAAGGTCAAGCAGCTTTTAGGTGGCACCAGGCTTTATATTCAAGTCTGTCTTAGGTACTTCAAACCCTGTATCCCTACCTGACATCATCTTACATATCTTTTGGTAACAGCTTTGAGATATAATTCGCACAGCATATAATCCACCTATTTAAAGAGTACAATTCAAAACGAACACAACATTGTCAATTAACTATACTTCGATTTAAAAAAAGTATAATTCAATGGATTTTAATATAGTCACACAGTTGCAAAGCCATCACCACAATCAATTTTAGAACATGTTCATCACCTCCAAAAGAAATCCTATATGCTTTAGCAGTCACTCCCCTTTTCCTCTCAATCCCCGCACCCCACCCCAGCCCTAGGCAACTGTTAATCGACTTTCTGTCTCTATGCATTTGCCTCTTCTAGACCTTTCATACAAATAGAGTCATAGAGTATGTGGTCTTCTGTGCCTGGCTTCTTTCACTTAGTATAATGTTTTCAAGGTTCATCCATATTGTAGCACGGATCAGTACTTTCTTTTTATGCCTGATAATATTCCATTGTATGGATATACCACATTTTGTTTATCCATTCATCAGTTGGTGGACTTCCGGGTTGTTTCCACTCTTTGCCTATTATGTATAATGCTGCTATGAACATTTATGTACAAGCTTTTGTGTGGGTATACGTTTTCATTTCTCTTGCCTATTGTGGCTCACTTTTGAACTCAAACTTATGCGGATGTATCTGATTGGTGGAGCCCAGGTCACGTGTCTACAGAAATACCATCTAGGACAAAGGGAGTCTGGGAGTGTGAGTTTTAGGGCTTCTATCTGAGGAAGTCTGAGTCTTGTAATGTGGTAAATTACCAAAATGTGGGAGGATATTGTTGTAAGTTTTAAACATCCTGCTTCTTGTTTCCACATTCACTCTTTTTGCCTGCTTTTTTTTTTGGCCACAGTTTGTGTGATCCTAGTTCCCAGAGCAGGGATTAAACCCAGGCCCTCGGCAGTGAGATCATGGAGTCCTAACTAGTGGACAGCCAGGGTATTCCCTTGCCGGCTCTTTGATAATAGAGCTAGGCCTTTTATGAATTTTTCCTTGGCCTGTCAGGAAGGTGTTCAGCCAGGCCAGTAGAGGGCGCCAGAGGTTACACCATAGGAGAAAGAGGCTTTGTGTGGTGGCTTGTTGGCCACTGCTTGGTCCTGTGTGGTTTCTCCTGGCCACATTACAGCAGGGTACATTTTTCTCTTCTTCTGTGTCCTTTCTCTCTTGACCTGAGTGGCAGTAGGGTATCTGGCAGCCTCAGGCAGCATGGGCTGTGTCCTGATGGGTCACTGATTTCACCCCCTTTCCTCAGCCCTGTGAAAATTAATGAAGGGGAAACCTCCCTAAAAAGCAGTCAGGAGGTACATACTTAGCATGTTGGGCAGGAAGTGACACTAGTTTGCTACTACCAGCAGGAGGAAGAAAAATTTTCTACTTGCCTGGCAACAGCTGAGCCGAAGAGAGTCTCTCACAACTCAGCCAAGGAAAAGCCACTATACTTCAAACTCTCAGTTTCCTCTAATGGGCTTTTTGTTTATAACAGCCCCTCCCAACTTTCCCTCTCCTCTATAAAAGAGTTCCCTCTCCTTTGCCTTAGGGGACTTGCATGTGGTTCACCATAGCTGTCTGTCCTGAATTGCAATTCTTTGTTGCTTCTGAATAAATGCATTTTGTTGGTAAAATAACTGGCTGTTTTATTATTTTAGGTTAATAGCCCCAAGAATATGCATGCTGGGGAATGAGGTGGGATGGGGCTGGGGACATGGGGCTGGCTGTCTAATGAGCTGATGATCCAATTCTCGTCCCATGCACCTGACCTGGATCTGCCTTGGCCAAGCCACACAGAGAAGTACACAAGACCCCTGAAGTTAATGTCCTTTTTAGCACCCAGTTCCAATAGCACCCTTCAGCCCACCCAACTCCCTCTGTGAACCCACCCACTAAAAGCCTTTGCTTACCTGCACCCACAGCATTGTTTCTGCTTACCTGATGACTGGTGACCAGCTCTGGCCCCGGTGACCCAGGGAACTTTCCCACCATCCAGTGGTAGAAGTCGGAACCCCCCTTCCAAGTTTGTCCTTCCTTGGGTATTCCTCCTTGGACCTAGGGTACCTTTTAGCGTTCTCTTTTATCTTTATAGTCACCCTCCTACCATTGCTTAATAATTCTTTATACTAAATAAATAATTATAGAGAATATTAAATATATTAATATCTTAATATTTCCTTATATGAAACTTCTCCTGCTTAACTTACTGGGTGGTCTCTGTCTTCTCTTAGGACCCAGACTGATACAGCAATCAATACATGTTGGACAGAAAAAATAACCTCTGTCCTCTATACTACCTCAGGGCCTTTGCACTTGCAGTTCCTGCTATCTAAAATGCTTTTCCCCCAGATGTTTGCATGACTTACTTCTTCGCTTCATCCTCTGCTCAAATGTCATCCTGTTTAAATGAGTGCTTCCACCATTCTATCCCTTTTTCCCACTTTATCTTTTCTGTATAACACTATTCATTACTTGCCATTATATATATATTTGTGTGTCTGTTTGTTTTCTCCCTGCCCACCACTAGAATGCAAGCTCTATGAGGGCAGAGACTCTGTTCGTCTTGGTCCATGTTGAATCCTCAGAACCTAAAACCACATCCGGCATTTAAAATCATAAGTTCAAATTTAATTTCAACAGAGATTAGTAGCTATTTTTTCTACTTTCATGTAGATTTTTAAAACTTTTTTTAAAAACCATTTTATCAAGTGTATCAGTCAGGGTTCTACTAGAGAAACAGAATCAGTAGAATATCTATCTATCTATCTATCTACCTACCTATATATCTAGAGATTGATGCATTACAAGTAATTGGCTTATGCAGGAGGTGATGGGTTAATATTTATCTATTTCATAGGGTTGTGAGGATTAAATAAATTAATGCATGCAAAATACTTAAATCAATGCCTGGCATGTAGGTAGCACTCAATAAATAGTGCCATCATTAACACTTTCCCCATCAGCGCAGGCTGGATTGTTGATGTTCCTGAGGGCTCTTGTGTCAGTTATGAATTATATTTGACTGTTAGAACAGAGACCACCTATGCAAGATAGAGATTTATTTCTCCCCCATGTAAAATACTAGCCCTACATGCAGAGGTAGGGTTGGTATTTCAGTTCTACATCAGGAATCCAGGCTCCTTTCAGCCTCCTGCTCTGCCAGTCTCAGCACATGGATTCCATTCTTAAGATCGTTTCTTCAAAGAATGAAGTGATCTCTAGAAACGAACTACGATTTCTCACCCATGGGCCAGAAAAGGTGCTCAGGTGTCTCACTTGGCAAGTTTTAGCTGACAGAGGTTTACACGGTGGTGGCGGGATGGTGTAGGACACAAGGAAATAATCTGTTTTCTCAGCTATTTTTTTTTAATTTATTTTCTGTTGAGGTAAAGTTGAATTACAACGTCATGTTGATTACTGCTGTACAGCAAGGTAACTCAGTTATACATTAAAGAAACAAACAAACAAAAAAGGGATCTTTGCTTGGTTCACTGTGGCTGCTGGAGCCCAAGCCATATTCAAAGCAGAAATTCCATGGAAGGAGGAAAGGGCATAAAGGGCAGCTGCCTATTCCCTTTAAGAAACTTTCCTGGAATCCCCACCCAATGACTTGAGTTTTTTTGTTTCAGCAAGGGAAGCTGGTAAACATCTTTTGGCCTGGTCCATTGCCATCTGCAATTAAATCAGGGTTCTGTTACTGAAAAAGTAGAGAATGGATATAGCCCAGGCCAGCAAGAGTCTTTGCCCGGCACCTACAGCCAGATGGTGAGCGTGCTGCTGTGGAGAATAACAGCAATGTCAGGTTGAGAAGCATTTTCCACTAGACTGTTAAAGTTCTGTGAGAGCAAGGATTTTTTTTTTAACATCTTTATTGGAGTATAGTTGCTTTACAATGTTGTGTTAGTTTCTGCTGTATAACAAGGTGAATCAGCTATACGTATACATATATCCCCATATCCCCTCCCTCTTGCATCTCCCTCCCACGCTCCTTATCCCACCCCTCTAGGTGGGCACAGAGCACTGAGCTCCCTGTGCTATGCGGCTGCTTCCCACTAGCTGTCTGTTTTACATTTGGTAGTGTATGTGTGTCAGTGCCACTCTCTAACTTCGTCCCAGCATTCCCTTCCCCCTCCCTGTGTCCTCAAATCCATTCTCTACCTCTGTGTCTTTTTTCCGGTCCTGCCCCTAGGTTCTTCAGAACCTTTTTTTTTTTTTAAGATTCCATATATATATGTTAGCATACGGTATTTGTTTTTCTCTTTCTGACTTACTTCACTCTGTATGACAGACTCTAGGTTCATCCACCTCACTATAAATAACTGTTTCATTTCTTTTTATGGCTAATATTCCATTGTATATATATGTGCCACATCTTCTTTATCCATTCATCTGTCTATGGACACTTAGGTTGCTTCCATGTCCTGGCTATTGTAAATAGTGCTGCAATGAACATTGTGGTACATGACTCTTTTTGAATTATGGTTTTCTCAGGGTATATGCCCAGTACTGGGATTGCTGGGTTGTATGGTAGTTCTATTTTTAGTTTTTTAAGAAACCTCCATACTGTTCTCCATAGTGGCTGTATCAATTTACATTCCCACCAACAGTGCAAGAGGGTTCCCTTTTCTCCACACCCTCTCCAGCGTTTACTGTTTGTACATTTTTTGATGATGGCCATTCTGACTGGTGTGAGGTGATACCTCATTGTAGTTTGGATTTGCATTTCTCTAATGATTAGTGATGTTGAGCATCCTTTCATGTGTTGGCAATCTGCGTATCTTCTTTGGAGAAATGTCTATTTAGGTCTTCTGCCCATTTTTGGATTGAGTTGTTTGTTTTTTTGATATTGAGCTGCATGAGCTGCTTGTATATTTTGGAGATTAATCCTTTGTCCGTTGCTTCGTTTGCAAATATTTTCTCCCATTCGGAGGGTTGTCTTTTTGTCTTGTTTATGGTTTCCTTTGCTGTGCAAAAGCTTTTAAGTCTCACTAGGTCCCATTTGTTTATTTTTGTTTTTATTTCCATTTCTCTAGGAGGTGGGTCAAAAAGGATTTTGCTGTGGTTTATGTCATAGAGTGTTCTGCCTATGTTTTCCTCTAAGAGTTTTATAGTGTCTGGCCTTACATTTAGGCCTTTAATCCATTTTGAGTTTATTTTTGTGTATGGTGTTATGGAGTGTTCTAATCTCATTCTTTTACATGTAGCTGTCCAGTTTTCCCAGCACCACTTATTGGAGAGCAAGGATTTATATGTGTTCTGTTCACCGCTGCTTACCCAGAGCCTAGAACAATGCCTAGCACACAATAGGTACTCAATAAGAATTGAATGAATGTGCTTCTGGCTAACACTCCAAGGAGCAGGAAAAAAAAAAACAAACAAACTTAAAATCGTTTGGAATGTGGTAGAAGTTTAAGAAAAAGGACTTGTTGACTTGCCCCCAATTTTTTATTTTGAAAATTTTCACTCTTACAGAAAAGTTATAAAAGTAGTACAATGAACACTCATACAGCCTTCACCTTGATTCACCACTGTTAATATTTTGCCTCCCTTTCTCTCTCCCACTTGAAAGTAAGTTGCAGACATCACTACTTCCCGCCTAAAAACTTTCTATGAAGCTCCTAGAAACAAGGACATCTCCTACATAAATCACAATAGTCCACAATTTTAACATTAGAGCAACAAGATCGACACTATATTATCTAATACGTACTCCGTGTTAAAATTTATCCAGTTATACCAATAATAGCTTTGTTCTTCATATGTTTTCAAATTCAGGATCCTATCCAGTCTAGGACAGTGCATTGCATTTAGATGTCAATGTCATGTCTCTTGCCATCCTTTGATCTGGAGCAGTTCCACAGCCTTTTTGTTTTGTCTTATTCTTTCATGACATTGACATTTTTGAAGACTCCAAGCTAGTTGTTCTGTAAGATATTTTGTCTTGGGTTTGTTTGATTCTTTTTTTTTTTTTTTTGCGGTACGCGGACCTCTCACTACGGTGGCTCCGGACACACGGGCCCAGCGGCCATGGCTCACGGGCCCAGCCGCTCCGCGGCACGCGGGATCCTCCCGGACCGGGGCACGAACCCGCGTCCCCTGCATCGGCAGGTGGACTCTCAACCACTGCGCCACCAGGGAAGCCCTGTTTGATTCTTTATTCATGATTTCAATTCAAGTTAAAGGTTTTGGCCAAGAGTAATTCAGAGATGATGTTGTGTCCTCAGTGTGTCATATCCCGAGGAACATGTTGTCAGTTTATCTCCTTTTTGGTGATTGGGTTAAGGTGGAGTCTGCCAAATTTCTCCATCATAAAGGTTTCTTTGCTTCCTTCTAGTTAATAAGTCACCTGTGGGAGGATACTGGAGATTGTGTGAATATCCTGTGCTCCAACAACTTTTCACCCAAAGGTTTTAGCATCCATGGATTATCCTCATCTGAATCATTTATTCCACTGATGGTCACAAAATGCCTTGAAGATTTTGAAATATCAATTTTTGCTCTAGCATAAACACTGAAGATTTTCCATCAAGATGGAAACATTTTTAGCGGTCTGGTATTCTTTGACAACAGCGTGGAAACAAGTTTTTCTCGCTTTTTTCTTGAAATCTTTTTGTAGCTAGATTCCCGCCCAGCCAGAATCTATTTGTCTGTATTTTTCTCTTCCTGTCCTTATTGATTTTTTCCCTCTCCTGGTTTAGAATTTCTTGGAAAGACTGGCCAAATGTCCCTATATTCTAGTGTTTGTGGAGAAATCATTAAACTCAAGTGGGCAATGAAGCTTCAGGAGCACGGAGAGGTGATGATGGTAATAACTAACATTTATTGAGCACAGATGATGTGCTGAGAATTATTCTGTGGTTTATATGCATTAATTAACTTTAGATTTTCAATAGCCTTATGAGTTAGGTGTCATTTTTACTCTTATTTCAGAGGAAAGTGAGGTACAGAGAGGTTAGATGATTTGATCAAAGGCACATACCTAGTAAGTGGCAGATCTGGGACCTGAATCCAGTGATCTCACCTGAGATTATCTATCTGACTCACCTCAACTTTAACAAAGAGACTTTGTAAAGAGGAAGACTTTGAAGCAGCTCCCAAGTATCTTGCAAAAAGACTGATATTGATATCAGTCAGGGTTCATTTCTAGAAGAAATAAACCACTCTAGCTATTCTAAACAGAAAGGAGTTTGATAGTAAGTATTAGGCACTTACTGTGATGGTTAATTTTATGTGTCAACTTGACTAGGCCATTGTGCGCAGGTGTTTGGTCAAACATTATCCTGGATATTTCCGTGAGTGTGTTTTTGGATGAGGTTAACATTTAAATCAGTGGACTTGGAGTAAAGCAGATATTCCTCCACCATGTGGGTGGGCCTCATCCAATCAGTTGAAAGCCTGAATAGAACAAAGAACTGAACTCCTCTGAGCAAGGGGAAGTTCTGCCAGCAGAAAGTCTTAGGACTTGAACTGCCACCTCCCTTCTTTCCGGGATATCCAGCTTTTCAGTGCACCCTGCAGATTTTGGACTTGCCAACTTCCATAGTCATAAACCTCTGTCTGTCTCTCTCTTTCTGACTCTCTCTCTATATCTAAATCTATATCTATATCTCCTATTGGTTCTGCTTCTCTGGAGAACCCCGACTAATACATGTATAAAATCACTTAAAGGCTCAGAAGAGAAAGCTGTAGGCTTGGCCTCCAGAAATGACTCTCAAACAATGCTGCAGAACTTACTATTTCTGCCGCAAACAGAAGATGGGAGTTCAAAAGACTATAGCGGGACTGTTGAATTCAGGAGCAAATGGGGAGAAGTGATTATTCATCTATAGTCTCAGCCTCCAGCTCATTTGTCTCCACTCTGCTCCTTGATTATAGGGCTGAAAGCCTACAGACTACATTTTCCTGGACTCCTTTGCCATCTTCTGGTTAAGTCCTGCCAATGAGGGAAGAAGGGATCAGGAACTTTCTTCCTGCTTCTAGCTCAGATCGGCATCCTCTCAGTCGCTGTGTGTCACAGCTGGGGTTCCCAGGGAGAGCACTAGGGAGGGCTCCTTCACACCTGTGAAAGAGGGAACTGAATCAGCTTTGGGCAGAGGGGAAGTTGAGCTGTGATGCATTCCCAGTAGAGATCTCTCTCGACCTTGTGGGACCTCTGGCTGGCTCTTCAGAATTGTCTTGAGTTGGGGTGAAGGATCTGGGTCTTTATACCTCCATGTTCATCAGTTATTGGATGCAGGCTGCCCTGGAGTGAGGTGTGAATTTAGGCAAAGCAGTTTCCTTCAACTCAGGCAATTCCTAAAGAGAGCCGACAGCTACGCAATGCCAGCACCTGGAGAAGTTCTTCATTCCTGAATGGGAGTCTGGGTCATTTATTGTAGCATCTACCACACAGTGGATAACTCTAGTTTCAGCTGGAATACTGCAGTATTCCCAGTCCTAGCTGCTCTGTTCCTTCCCTAAAATATTCTAGTAGGCCAATATGCCATGCACCTTTGGATGATCAAAGAACCAGCTGCAGGGAACCTACATTTGATGATCAGAAAAATCAGCTTCACAGCTCTCCATTCAGAGGCTGTGCACCTGATGCAGGGGGCTCCCTTCAGAGGCCAGAGCATGAGCTGCCTTTGTGCCTCCTTGGAGGTTCCAGCCCCAGCTCTTGGTAATCTGGGACTCCACCAAGTGGGGCCTCATCTCTCAGACCCTGAGTTCCGAGAGTACCACCTGTCTTCTTTTGTTCCTTCAGTCCCAGAGGTGACAGTGGATTTATTCCATTACAATCTTCCAGTTACTCTGACATCCTTTTTTTTTGCTTATTTATCCTTGCAAACCTCTGTGCAACTGAATATCTGAATTATTTGTTGATTGATTGATTGATTTTTATTGAAGTATAGTTGAATTACAATGTTGTGTTAAATACTGCTGTACAGCAAAGTGAGTCAGTTATACATACATATATATATATATATATATATATATATATATACACATTCTTTTTCGTATTCTTTCTGATTATGGCTCATCACAAGTTACTGAATATAGTTCCCTGTGCTATACAGTAGGACCTTGCTGTTTATCCATTCGATATACACCAGTTTGCATCTGCTAATCCCAAACTCCCAATCCAATCCTCTCCCACCCCCTTCCCCCTTGGCAACCACCAGCCTGTTCCCTATGTCCCTGATTCTGTTTCTGTGTTGTAGATATGTTCATCTGTGCCACATTTTAGATTCCACATATAAGTGATATCATATGGTATTTGTCTTTCTCCTTCTGACTTACTTTACTTAATACGATCATCTCTAGTTGCACAAATATCTGAATTTAAAACCCTCTTGCTTCAAATAACCTAGCGTGGTTCTCTTTTCCTGACTGGACCCTGACTGATCCCTCTGCCACAGACAGCTGAAGATGGGAGATCACGAGGTTATCACTGGAACAGATGACTTCAAGAACACATCCTGTGTTGGGACTCAGTGATTATGAGGTTGTCCTATGTTTCTTTTTTACAAAAATAAATAAATAATTAATTTTATGTATTTATTTTTGGCTCCGTTGCATCTTTGTTGCCGCGCACAGGCTTTCTCTAGTTGCGGTGAGTGGGGGCTACCCTTCATTGCAGTGCGCGGGCTTCTCATTGCGGTGGCTTCTCTTGTTGCGGAACATGGGCTCTAGGGGCTCAGGCTTCAGCAGTTGTAGCACGTGGGCTCAGTAGTTGCGGCTTGCGGGCTCTAGAGCACAGGCTCAGTAGTTGTGGTGCACCGGCTTAGCTGCCCTGAGGCATGTGGGATCTTCCTGGACCAGGGTTCAAACCCATGTCCCCTGTGTTGGCAGGTGGATTCTTAACCACTGCACCACCAGGGAAGTCCCCCTACTGCTTCTTTTTCTTTAATTTTTGCGGTACGCAGGCCTCTCACTGTTGTGGCCTCTCCCGTTGCGGAGCACAGGCTCTGGACGCGCAGGCTCAGTGGCCATGGCTCACGGGCCCAGCCACTCTGCAGCATGTGGGATCCTCCCGGACCAGGGCACGAACCCGCATCCCCTGCATTGGCAGGCGGACTCCCAACCACTGCGCTACCAGGGAAGCCCAAGAATCACATATTTCTGCCATCTGTATTTCTGGCATCTGCAGAGTCCAGGACTTTGTCCTCGATACTGGAATCCAGTGTGGCCCACCGTCTCAGCCCTCTGAGGACTCAGAGGCCACATTAAGAAAGAGCTCATACACTCAGTATGTGTTGTGTGCAAAGTGTGTAGGAAGAAAGGTGAATGTGACTTACTGATGGAGCCAATGAATACCTCTCAGAGGAAGAGGGGATCTTGTTAGACATTAAAGGATAAAGAAGAATGTCTGAAACTCCACAAGGACAAGGAAGGGTCTGTCTTATCATTACTAAAACTCCAGTGACTAGTACATGGACAGATGCAAACTGGTAAATATTTACATAAAAGAAGAATGTCTGAAACTCCACAAGGACAAGGAAGGGTCTGTCTTATCATTACTAAAACTCCAGTGACTAGTACATGGACAGATGCAAACTGGTAAATATTTACATAAAAGAACACTGCAGTTTTATATGAGGCCCTCTATTTCCACACAGAAAGATTACCTGTGTGAGGTCACCAGGATGCGTTGGCTGCAAGTAACTGGAAACACTGTTTCACCTGGGCTTAAGCATTAAGGAGAATGTATTTCATCACAATGAAGGAATCTAAATGTAGGTGGCTCTCGAGGGTAGTTAATGAATTTTAGAAGATGAAGGAAGTATGGAAGGCTTAGATTCCTTCCTTCTCTCTGATCTGCTAGTCTTAGACAATTGACTTGTCCTCAGATCCTTATGGTCCCAAGATGGCTGCTGCAGCTCCAGGCATCACATGGAGATACAGCAACGTCTAGGGTAAGAAGGGGATGGAAGGATCTCCTGGTCCTATTAGCAACCAGGAACCCTGTCTTGAATATGTAGGTTGATGCTCTGTATTCACTTCAACTTCCCTCTTGTACGCCGTCCTGCCTGCAGGGGCTGAAAGGTTTAAAACAACTTTTCTGACTCCAGTGCAGCTGGGATCTGCCTTACATTTGGGTTCTTCCAACCAGATGCACTCAGACAAGATTTGAATGATGGACGAGGGGTGGAGGCCATTCTTCTGCTGGGTCTACCCCCATGGAAGTGTCTGCTTTTTTGTGGTGGTCTTTCTGATCATAGCAGTTTCCAGATGGCAGTTGTCCCATAACTGTGACAGATCCCTGGTGTGTGGCCTGTGGCCTTCCTGATCATGGCAGTGGAAGCCAATTCCTAATTAAGCAGTCAGGATCCTGATCCTAGAAAGGAAGTGGGCCTTTGAAAAGCTCTGGTTTATGGTTTGGCTCTTAAAGTTATACCTGAATGGTCAACACAGAGTCTCTTTGTTCAACCTTCCTGACACTTCTGTAAGCCACTTATCACCCTATAATAAATCCTTTCCTGCAAACATTAACCAGAATTGGTCCTGGTCTCTGTAATGAACTGTATAAGTTTGCCATGGCTACTGTAACAAATTACCTCCAATTTTGTGGCATAAAACAACAGAAATTTATTCTCTCACCTTTGTGAGGCCAGAAAGCTATAATCAGGACCACTGGGCCAAAATCAATGTGTTAGCAGAGCCATGCTCCTTCTGGCAGCTCTAGGAGAGAATCTGTTCCTCGCCTCTTCCAGCTTCTGGTGGCTGCCAGCACTCCTTGGCTTGTGGCTGCACCTCTCCATGTCTGCCTCCCTGGTCATGTTCCTTCCTCCTCTTCTGTGTGTGTAATCTCCCTCTCTCTCTCTCTCTTTTCTTTTCTTTTTTTTTTTTTTGGCCATGCAGCTTGAGGGACCTTATTTCCCAGACCAGGGATCGAACCTGGGCCCTTGTCAGTGAAAGCACAAAGTCCTAACCACTGGACCACCAGGGAATTCCCTCCCTTTGTGTCTCTCTTATCATGATGC
Organism: Phocoena sinus; assembly: GCF_008692025.1. Lineage (NCBI taxonomy): Eukaryota > Metazoa > Chordata > Mammalia > Artiodactyla > Phocoenidae > Phocoena > Phocoena sinus. The sequence continues at coordinate 12,735,150 of NC_045781.1, forward strand.
TTGCCATAGCATTTCAGTCTCACCCTGATAATCCAGGATAATCCCATCTCAAAAACTTAATTTAATCACATCTAAAAAAACCTTTTTTTTTTCCCCAAATAAGGTCACATTTGCAGGTCCCAGGGATTGGGACATGGATATCTTTGGGAGAGCCATTTTTCAGCCTACCGCATGAAACACCATAAAACCTTTCTTAGAGGGCTTCCCTGGTGGCGCGGTGGTTAAGAATCCGCCTGCCGATGCAGGGGACACAGGTTCGATCCCTGGTCCAGGAAGATCCCACATGCCGTGGAGCAACTAAGCCCGTGTGCAACAATTACTGAGCCTGTGCTCTAGAGCCCATGAGCCACAACTACTGAAGCTCACGCGCCTAGAGCCCATGCTCCGCAACAAGAGAGCCACCGCACCGAGAAACCTGTGCACCTCAACGAAGAATAGCCCCCGTTCGCTGCAACTAGAGAAAGCCGGCGCGCAGCAACGAAGACCCAACAGAGCCGAAAGAAAGAAAGAAAACAAAAACAAAACCTCTCTTAGAGCATCCACCTCCTCGCAAGCCAAATTCCCCTAATCATGGGCCAATTGGATCACTGTGAAACACGTCTTCTCTCCTTTTGTTTTTTGACCACGCTGTGCGTCACGAGGGGATCTTAGTTCCCTGACCAGGGTTCAAACCCGTGCCCCCTGCAGTGGATACACTGAGTCTTAACCACTGGACCACCAGGGAAGTCCAAAAACATGTCCTCTCTTTTCCCTCTAGATTCACTCTCCACTCTGCTCTAGGTCCGGGAATGTGGATTACATCAGTTGGGACTCCCTTGCCTTCTGTCTTCCAGCTGGGTTCAGCAATGGGAGGTGTTAGCAGAATATTGGAGAGAGGAAAAGAGAGCAGGTGGGTATTGACTCTCCTACTTCCCTGCTGGGCTGTGGGCTGGCAGCAGTGATGTTCCAGAATCTCTGTCAGGGGACTGGTAACCGCTCCCTCCCAGGCCCCTTCTGGTGGTTTAGGAACAGTGATAGCTTCCGGCTGTTGGGTGGGCCCAGGTGCTGCCCTGTGTTGGTTTCCCCTAACCATACCCCACATCTGTACTTTGTTGCTTAAATAACTCCCTTACCCCATTTGACCATTTGGTCTCCTGTGGGGATCCTGGCTGACGCAGACACAGAGCCAAGCCTACAGGAGTCTTTAGCAAGAGGGCTCCTGTAGGTTGGTTTAGGTCAATCAAGAATGACGTGGGGGAAGGGCTGTGCCACAAAGAATGACGTGAGAGATTTTTGCTGGGCTGGCAACTACCGTGTCTCCTTTATCCATTTTAGGGATTAGGGCTCTAGGATAAAGCTTCCTGTCTTCTTTGACAGTTCACATGTTAGAAAAAAATTTTAATGGTGATATATTGCTTTAATAACGAGTCCTTAGGTTGTGCCAAGGACTGTGCCTTGGTACTTGACATGATTTAACACATTTAATTCCCACTACCACCCAGTGACGAAGGATATTATAATATAGTTTGCTGATTGGAAACTAAAAGTTTAACTGACTAGCCCAAGGTCATGCAGTAACTAAGCGAGCAGAAGTTGGGATTCTAAGATCTCTGTGACCTCAGAGCTTGCATCTTTAACCACTACAACCATACTGTCTCCTTTATCGTACTTGAGATACTTCTGTCCACCAGGTGAGATGCTAGTTGCTTTACGTATATTGTTTCTAATTTACAGAAGAACCTCTCTACGTGAATGCACGTCACCATCATCTCACACCCGAACTCCCTCCTCTTCTCTTAGGCATTCCTGGGCGCTCTCCTCTTATGAGGCCTGAACTTTTAGAAACATAAACTGGAGCAGTTGCTTCTTTGCTTAGAACTCTGCAGTGACTGCCTGTGTATCTTCCAGGAAGATCCAAGTGCTTGAAGATCTCACAGACATCCAAGGCCCTGGTCCCTATCTACCTGTTTAACTTCACTCCTAGCCACCTCTTTGTGGAGTTCTGGACTGCAGCACACTGGCCTCCTTTCTGTTCTTCAAATTTTAATGACCAGCTCCCTCCCCAGTCTGAAGCTCCCCGAGGAGAGGGACCTGTGGCTCTGTATTCCCAATACTGGCAAATAACAGGCAGCTAGGAAATACTGTCCATGTATATAATGAATGGATAACTGAATGGCTGCGTGGATGAATAAATGAACCTTTCAAAGAGAGGTATCTCTAAGGTATTTTCAGAGGAAGAAATCTAGAGGCCAGGAAAGGCAAATATATTACTAAATGTCACTCAGCAGATAAATGTTCCATCTGGGTATCAAATTCAGATCTGAGTTCAGAGTTGGGCTTCTTCCACTCACACTGTCTCAAAATGACTGCTCCCACAAGTAAGTGTAACACCATCTGATAATGAAAATGAATCGACACCGGGAGAAAAGATTGACACCAGAGGTACAGGGTTTGCAAACACGAGGACACATAAACAGCAGGAACCAAAGTATCATAACTGGGAACTTTGACATCTGTGATCCCCAAATCCCTCAGGGAACGAGACCTGCTCAGGTGGGGAGGTCCAAGAGTGACAGATTTATAAAATCCCCAAAACGTGTTGGGGGTTCACATTAGAGGACCAGGCCTGTAATGGTCAGAGGAGCCCAGGTAATTATGTCAGACTGGTTCATGGTATGTGGGGGTCAGTGACCAAAGCAACCCAGGAATCAAGTCTTCTGCTGACCACCTTGAAAGATATTCTGGCCATGCATCCCACGGAAATGTCACTGCATCCAGGAAACTCGTTCTGGTCCTGGGAAAGAATCCATGCCTCTTGCACCCAGTGTGGGTGGGTCAAGGTTCAGCCAATGGTGGCAGACAAGCCACCTGTAAGCGCTCTGCTCAGCATGTCCAGCTGAACTCCCAGCCAACAGCTGCCCTGTGGGTGAGCCATCAACTCCCTCCAGCCCCGTCAAGCCTTCAGGTCAATCAAATCCCAGCTGACATCCAACGGCAACCATGGGAGAGACCGCAAGTGAAAAATCACTCACCTGAGGGAAAACAGGAGGAGGAGAAAGGCACGACATGGACAGGTGAGAGGGTACTGTCTTATTTCCCCACAGACAGCAATTGCCAACTCTGAACAAAATATTAAAAAACAAAACAGGGCTTCCCTGGTGGCGCAGTGGTTGAGAGTCCGCCTGCCGATGCAGGGGACACGGGTTCGTGCCCCGGTCCGGGAGGATCCCACATGCTGCGGAGCGGCTGGGCCCGTGAGCCATGGCCGCTGAGCCTGTGCGTCCGGAGCCTGTGCTCCGCAACAGGGGAGGCCACGACAGTGAGAGGCCCGCATACCGCAAAAACAAAACAAAACAAAACAAAAACCCAACTATTTGAAGGCACTGGAGAGAAACCAGACACAGGCAGAAGTTGGAGGGGATTCAGCATTTTAAGGAATGGAAGACACTGGGAATTTCCTGGTGGTCCAGTGGTTGGGACTGTGCCCTCCACTGCAGGGGGCACGGGTTCGATCCCTGGTTGGGGAACTAAGATCCTGCAAGCCGAGCAGCATGGCCAAAAATAAAATAAAGAATGGACTTTTTCGCTTATTACTAGACCACAGCATGGAAGCACATCTAGATTACAGGGTGTCGGATCCAGACGACCTTTCAAAGGGAAAGTACCGGAAGCATCCAAAAAGGAAACGAACTATGTTCACGAGGAAACATTTGGCAGATTTGAACTTCCTTTTCAATAAAAATCCATACCCCACCCCTAGCCTTCAGAGAGAAATGGCCTCAAAAATGGACATACATCCAACAGTCCTGCAGGTTTGGTTCAAGAATCATAGAGCGGGGCTTCCCTGGTGGCGCAGTGGTTGAGAGTCCGCCTGCCGATGCAGGGGACGCGGGTTCGTGCCCCGGTCCGGGAAGATCCCACATGCTGCGTCCGCGAATGGGCCGGTGAGCCATGGCCGCTGAGCCTGCGCGTCCGGAGCCTGTGCTCCACAACGGGAGAGGCCACAACAGTGAGAGGCCCGCGTACCGGAAAAAAAAAAAAAAAAAAAAAAAGAATCGTAGAGCAAAACTCAAGAAAGCCAAATACTGAGGATTTTCTGTCAGAACAGCAAGAAGCTCAACAGCCATTATCTGAGGCGGGAGGCAAGATCAGCTCTTCCAAGGGAAATATGGATACACCTCCCAGGTCCCCTAATGGTATCTCCCCTGCACCTCTAGTTTATATGGATCGTCCAATACCTTCCTTCCAACTCAGCAGGTGGCGCAATTTGAAGGCTGTCACAGACCATTCTCTTGGCCCCAAAACGGTCCATTTTGGCTACTGCCAAGACCCTAATATATACTGCCTCTATCCCATTTTGGAATCCCAAGCTCTCTCCACAAGCTTCAATTCTAATTCTTTTGGCTCTTTTTCGCCATAAAGATCTTAGAGAAGTTAGACACAGAAAGTCATATATGATTTGTAATGATTCCCAAACAAGGGAATACTTTTCAGCAGTGAAAGGAAAAAACAAGATATACACAACGTGGATGCAGTTCAAGACCATTATGTTGAGTGAAAGAAAAAAGAACCCACACAACAGAGTACACAGTGTATAATTCTGGATAATTCCCACTACACGAATTTGTAGAGCAGGCAGGAAAAACTAATCTACAGCAGCCAGAAGCAGACTAGTGACTGTCTATGTCGTAGAAAGAATTGAGTTGAAAAAGCACAGGATGATGTAGAGGTTTCATATCTTTTTTTTTGGCCCCTCTGTATGGCTTGCAGGATCTTATTTCCCTGAACCCGGCCCACAGCTGTGAAAGCGCTGAGTCCTAACCACTAGACCTCCAGGGAATTCCTCTCACGTCTTAAAATGTCAGTTACCTAAGTGTAAAATTCATCAGAGCACTACATTATATACTTGAAAGTTGCAAGAGACTGGATCTTAAATGTTCTCACCACAAAAAAGAAATGAGAATTATGTGATGGGATGGATGGAGGTGTTAGCTAATGCTATGGTGTAATCATTTTGCCACATATAAATGTATCAAATCAACATGTTGTATACCTTAAACTTAGGTGAAGTTATGTGTCAATCATATCTCATTAAAGCTGAAGGAAAAAAAAAACAATGGAACACACTATGTGAGATCAAGTTCATATGGCTTTTCCTCTGAGGATGCACCTCCGTTCGTGTGGCAAGGGACAGCTTGAACTCAAGCAGAAAAACAGTCATTTATTTATTTATTTTTTCGCGGTACGCGGACCTCTCGCTGTTGTGGCCTCTCCCGTTGCGGAGCACAGGCTCCGGACGCGCAGGCTCAGCGGCCATGGCTCACGGGCCCAGCCGCGGACGCAGCATGGGGGATCTTCCCGGACCGGGGCACGAACCCGTGTCCCCTGCATCGGCAGGCGGACTCTCAACCACTGCGCCACCAGGGAAGCCAAGAAAACCTGTCATTGACTTGAAGTATCAGACCCTAGAGTTCAGGGCGGCAAGAGTAGTTGGAAACTGAGAGGAGAAATCCTAATATGGAGGGAGCCCCAGAGAAAGAGGACCTAAGTCCGTATATAAATTACCCTTGAATCTTTAATGTACTGAAAGAAAAAGAAAACTGTCAACACAGAATTCTATATCCACTGTAAATATCCTAGAAAATTGGCAAAATAAGGTGGCTGCTCTCATTTCTGTCATTCAGCAAGAGTGGAGACAGGAAACGAGGAGGGCGTTGCATTTCCTTTAAAGGACCAACTCATAAGGTGCTCAGATTGCTTTCACTCATTTTCATTGGCCAAAACATAGTGCCATAGATGCAGGGAAAGCTGGAAAATGTTGTCTTTAGTAGAGCACTCTTAAATCCACTAGGTAAAGGAAGAAGGGATAACAGATATAGAGACAGCTAGCTGGAATCTCTGACATCCAGCTTTATAGACAATTATGTGGTTGTGTGATGGCTGGAGCTGTGGCAGCCATCTTATGACCATGAGGGGAGACAGTACTGATACACTGAGGATGGAGGAGCAGCCAGATGGAAGAACCCTGGCTCTACTATGACATCATGCTCTCTAAACTGGCACACTTCAGTATAAATATTATGCGAGCCATGCATACCATTTAAAATTTTCAGTAACCGTGCTTAAAAAATATATATGAACTTAATTTAAAATATACTTTATTTGACCCAGTATACCCAAAATATAATTTAAATATATAATCAATGTAAAATTATTAATGATTTAAAATCTTTTAAACAGTAAACAAAAATTCTGTATGTACACACATCTGTTTCCTAGCTCTATCTGTACACACAGATGTACACACATCTGTACACACATCTGTACACACAGATCTGTATCTGTACACACAGATGTACACACATCTGTTTCCTAGCTCTGTCCACTGAGAGAGTATAGAAGCAATGATATCCTTGTAGCAATCAGTTCACCCAGGTCTTGGTTTCTAAATACTGTCCTCCACTAAAAGGAACCAGAGCTCCTTGGGGAAATGGCCAGAGTTACAGAGATGAGGCAGGAAAATTACAAAAGGAGCCTGGGAATCTGATACCAGAAAGCGAGGAGGTGCTCAACAAATGATGGGGACACATCAAAAGGACATGAGCCCTCTTGAAAAGGTTCCCATTGGCCTCATCTGGGACAACTTGATCATCACAATAAATGATAGTAAAGAACTACAATTATAAAATAATAACTCATGAGTCCATGTTGATATAAAGCCATTGGTAAATACATGAATCAGGAAGGGGAGGAAAGCTCTTCCTAACAGTAGAATGTCGACTAAGAAATGTGGAAAGAATGATGACATTAGAGGCTCACTATTTGGTAATGGTCATAATAGTAACTGTAAGGCAAACTCCAACAATGGATGCTAAAATGAATAGGTCAGAGTTTGAGAAGTAACAGGAATTTACATGGTCTCAAACTCTCTCCACATCCTTATTAACTACAAAGAGAAAAATAGTAAGCATACAGTGGAGAAATGAGGCAGGCAACATCTGAAAAAGAAAAATAAGAAAAATAAGAAGTCGTTAAATTCTGAAGGATATTTTATTCTTAGAGCACAGCTCGGCTTGTACTAGTTACCTTTCAAGTGCACGGTGGCTACATGTGATCTGGGAGCCATACCGGAAGCTCAGCTTAAATGGACCCTGCTGTTTGAGATTTCTCATCCTGTACAATAATAAATGTTCTCATTATTAAGGCACTTTGAGTTAATATTACTTTACTTATAACAGAATGCAATCTAATGACACCATCATACCATCACACACATACTGTGGGAGGATGAATTATGGCCCCCAAAGATGCCAACCCGCAATCTCAGACCTATGAATATCCTCTGTTACATGCCAAAGGGACTTTGCAGATGTAATTAAGATTTATGGACTCTAAAAGAGAGAGATTATCCTGGATTCCCTGAGTGGACCCGGTCTAAACACACGAGTTCTTAAGAGCAGAGAACTTTCTCAGGCTGGAGGTAGAAGAGAAATGTGGCAGGAGAAATGAGAGGGATTCCAAGCATGAGAAGGATTTGACTCACCATTACAGACTCTGGGATGTAGGGTCAATGTGCAGGGACCAGAAAGAAGTTGCAAAGAGCTAAGGATGGGCCCTCACAGCCAGCAAGGAAAAGGGATCTCAGTCTGACAAGCGCAAGGAACAGAATTCTGCCAACAACTTAAATGAGTCTGGAAGAGGATCCTGCACAGAGCCTCCGAAACAATCCAGCCAGCGACACTTCGATCAGCCTTGTGAGACCCACAGCAGGGAAATTAGCTGAGCCCACCCAGATTTCTGACCTGCAGAAACGTAAGATAATGAATTTGTGTTGTGTTGTGAGGCTCAGTTTGTGAGAATTTGTTATGGCAGCAAAGAAAAACCAACACACACACACACACACACACACACACAGTCCCACACCAAAAACAGCATCATTTCTTCATTGTTTATTTGTACAGTTTTTATAAAAAGTAGAAAAATAAACATTTTATGGGGTCTGAGCTTGAGAAATCACACACATAAATATAAAAAAAGTGACTTGGAGGCAATAAATTAAAAAAGGTTTTGACACATAAATAATATCGAAGATGCTGAGACACATTGCAGGTGGGTCTCTGGGGTCAGACACACTGGTCTCCACTGGCAACACATTTCAGGTCCCGGGTGAGGAGGCGGAAGAGGTTGAACATGACAGAGGCTTCGAGGCAGTCCCGGGACTCCTGGGAGCAGAGGGGGATGGCTCAGTAGCTCCCACGTCTGGGCTCCCAGCTGAGCCCAGCCATCGGTTTCCCCTCCCCGGTCACTCACCTTCTTCGGGGCCTCCTGGAGCCGGTGCAGCCAGTGGTGGAGGCGGCCCCGGGGCCTGGGGCCTGCTGTGGGCCGAGCTGGGACCTGTGGACAGAGGAGGGTGGCGTTGAGGGTGTGAGGCAGGGCCTGGGACAGAGGGGCACGTACAGGTGGCCAGAGCCCAGACGCGGCCCGGGTGCCCCGAGTGCTCACGCAGGCCTGGAGCTTGGAGTGGATGTGGTGCAGCGTGTGAAGGGGCTGGTCCAGGATGTGATCCGGGGATGAGTTAGCCGTGGCCTCCAGGACGTTCAGTGTCAGGGCCAGCTCCGCCTCCAAGGCCACGGGGCGCTCCCACACCTGAGGAGGAGACAGAAGACAGGTGAGAGTTGCACGTGAGAGAGAACAGGCGAGGAGGCACAGGTGAGGGGGACAGAGGAAGGGACAGTGGAAGGTGAAAGTCGGGGTCAGGTGAGAGCCGATATGGTTGGCTGAGGGGAAGGGGTCAGGGGACGAGTGGGGAGGGCAGGGAGAGAAGGACGTGAGGGAAGGAGGAGGTGAGGGGCCACCCGCAGAGCCGGAGCAGGGCGGGCAGGTGAGGGCAGGCAGGCCTGACTCCCCCAACTCACCTGCAGCTGCCTCAGGTCCCGGGTCCTGGGGAAGAGGCGGGAGCTGCAGTTCCAGTCCTTCTGCAAGAGCGACTCTTCCTAGAGAGCAAGGGCAAGGTCAGCCCACAGGGGGAGGGACAGAGGGAAGACCCCAGGGAGACTGGAGGATGGCCAACAACAGGAGGACGGGAGGTTGACTTCCAGAAGAACCGTAGAGGCACGTCCACCGCAGGAGGACAGGAGATCGCCCACCGCGGGGAGGGTGGAGGTCAGCCCAGTGCGGGGAGGGCAGGCCCACCTTCAGGCCAGGTAGCCTGGGAGCGCACAGAGGGAGGGGTGGAGGGTCGCCCACTGCAGGAGGGGTCGGGGGAGACTCACAAAGGCATCCTTGGCCCTCTTGAAGGCCTGCAGCGCTTGTGGGGACAGAGACTTGAACTGGGCCATGAGGCAGCCCCTTGCCCCTGGGAGGGCCCCGAGGGGTGAGGGCACAGGAACCGCTCCTGTCCTGCTCGGCGCCACGGTCATCAGCACCAGCACCAGCGTGCAGCCGGGGGCCACGTCTGTGTTAAGGAAGGACAGAAGGTGAGGGGAGGGAGGGCGTCGCGGCGGGGAGGGGGGAGGCTCTGGGGAGGCGAGGGTCCCAGACAATGATGTAGGGGCTGACCCAGCTTCATTCCTGCTCTCTGGTCTCTGCAGCAGACGGGGGATCGAGTGTCCGCTCTGAGGCTGCCGCCTGGGGTCTCTCAGTCTCCTCCGGCGTCTCTGACTTCAGCCTCCTTCTCTGGATCTCAGCTCGCTGCTCTGTCCGCGTCTCTGAACTTCCAGCTCCGTCTCAGGTGTAATTCCTGCCTGAGTTCCATGGCGCAGCTTTTAGCCTGTGCAGCTGGGCAATCCCAGCTGATGTAGGAAAAGTGAAAACACAGCTAGAGGCTGACACTGGCCACAGGGGAGGCGAGCGCTGGGAAAGCCCAGAGCGGGGCGGGGCCCGTGAGCCATGTGAGCTGCTCAGGGAAAGAGAAACTGACATGGATTCATGTCCCATTTCACCTCCAAGAAAGTGAGTAAGGAAGTCAAAATCAGGGCTGGGGCAGCTTCAGCCCCACACCGAGGGTCTCCTGCGCCGGTGCCCAGGCTGATCTAGGACTGGGGTGGGGAGGGGACAGAGGGACTTCCTTTTTGGCAGAGGCCCCAGTACAGGGAGTAGAGGGAAAAGGCACCTGTAGGAGGTGTTGCCATGAAGAGCCTGGAACTTCCAAGAGGGAGGCTGTCTGGGAGACGGCAGAAGGTCCAGGGGTGCTGCTGCGGGTGGCAGGGAGAGGGAGAAAGGCAAAACACTCGCGAATTCAGAGAGGACACCAGCTGCTCCCCACCCTTCCCCACCTGGTACCGACAGAGGCAGCGTGGGGGAGGTCGGGAGCCTGCACCGACCTGCTCTCTGTCAGGCACACAAGGACCCAGGAATAGGAGGAGGTGCTATGAAATTGAGCTGTGACCAGTACTTCGGGAAATCAGGTGGGGTTGAGAAAAATGCCTTCATTCATTCACCAAGTACCTATTTGCCCTCCCACCCCAGCTTTGGGTCAGACCCTGCTCAAGGTGCCAGGAGGAGAGCATTGCAAAAAGAAAAGACATGAAACAATCCTTCATGGAGCTTTTTACTAGAGAGAGGTACAAGACAGTACCTGTCTGGGACACGGGGATTAGGCGTGTGGTATGTATTACGTTAGGTAAAGTCAGATAACGGAAAATGAAAGAAGTGAAGCAGGGACGAGAGCAGAGTGCGAGAGGAAGTCTGTATTAATAAGGTAATGAAATGACATTTGAGGGAAGACCTAAAGGAAGTGAGGAAGGGAGGTCTGTGGAGATCTGAGGGGGAGCCTTCCAGGAAAAGGGAACAGTCAGTGGAAAAGAGAAACAGAGACACGCCCCTCCTTCTGTGAGCCTGTACATGTCTCACCCTGTTCACAGAGGCTCTGCCACAACATGGTTTGTCTTCTGTGTTGTTGTTGTTGTTGTTTTTGGCCGCGCTGCCTGCAGGATCTCAGTTCCCCGACCAGGGATTGAACCGGGCCCTCGGCAGTGAAAGCGCAGCGTCCTGACCACTCGAATGGCAGGGAATTCCCTCACAACGTGCTACTGAATACTCATGGTAGCACCAAGGACATCCTGTGCTTTGCCTACATTGCAAATACAGAGGAAACTGCAGGGACTCAGAGGGGTTAAGAGACTTGCCCAAGGTCATACAGCAAATAAGTGGTGAGGGCAGGATATTAACTGAGTTCTGTCTGACACCAGAGAGTAACCACTACACTCAACAGCCCCAGTGTAGCTACATCTCCTGACTCGGAGGTAATGGACGTCTCGAACAGAAGGTGTGGAGTCCTTTTGACTATTACTCCCACCCCCTCTTTCCCTCATTCATAATTCCAGGGAGAGGGTGGACCAAAGTCCTCATTTGGGAATGTCTCTGAGCTCTGATACGTAACGTTTTTTAGAAATTTTTTTATTGGAATATAATTGCTTTACAACGTTGCATTAGTTTCTGCTGTACAATGAAGTGAATCAGCCATATGTATGCCTATATCCCCTCCGTCCTGGACCTCATTCCCACGCCCCCACCCCACCCATCTAGGTCGTCACAGAGCACCGACCGAGCTGAGCTTCCTGTGCTCTAGAGCAGGTTCCCACTAGCTAGCTATTTTACGCCTGGTAGTGTATATATGTCAGTCCTACCCTCCCACTTCGTCCCACCCTCCCCTGCCCCAACTCTGTCCACATGTCCATTCTCTAGGTCCACGTCTCTATTCCTGCCCTGCTGATAGGTTCACCTGTAACAGCAGGTGGACTTCCCTGGGGGCCCAGTGGGTAAGACTCTGTGCAGGGGGCCCGGTCTCTATCCGTGCTAGAGGAACTAGATCCTGCACGCATTGCCGCAACTCAGACCCAGAGCAGCCAAAATAAATAAACATGTTTTTTGTTTTTTTTGCTGTACGCGGGCCTCTCACTGTTTGCGGCCTCTCCGTTGCGGAGCACAGGCTCCGGATGCGCAGGCCCAGCGGCCATGGCTCACGGGCCCAGCCACTCCGCGGCAGGTGGGATCTTCCCGGACCGGGGCACGAACCCGTGTCCCCTGCATCGGCAGGCGGGACTCTCAACCACTGCGCCACCAGGGAAGCCCAATAAACATGTTTTTTAAAATAAAAGCAACAGCAGGGATGTGCCCAAGTCACCTACCAGTGTTCTTTCTGGTCAGTTTCTATTAATTGCATCGGCCTTACATCAGGGGAGGACACATTGCAACAACTGTGAATCCTGAAATTGACAAATTATCTCAAAATCCCTCAACATCATACTGTTTCTCTTAGAAAGGAAGTTCAGGGGAGTGGTTAGGAGCATGGGAGCTGGAGCTAGACTCTGGGGCTCAAACCTGGCTCTGACCCTCTCTAGCTGTGTGACCTCGGCAAACAGGCTTTGCAGTTGGCACGAAGATTGCCCATCCACAGATGCAGACAAATTATAAAAGTGCAATTGTTCTGCACTTACGTGTGTGATTATTTAATGGAGACCAATCATTAAGGCCATTCTGTGGCTTCAGCTGGAAGCTTCAGAAACATTATTTCAATGTATAGGACTCACTGCAAGGGAAGTGTAACAATGCCATGGCATAAATGAGTAAACTGAGGCTCAGAGAGAAGTAATTTGCCCAGACACGCAACACTTAAGGGGCAGGGGCAGAACTGAAACTCAGGTCACCTGATTTCCCTGTCTCAGCATTTTGTGCTGAACAGCCCCCCCTCAAGATGATCACGGAATAAACAACCCACAGAAATGCAAAATAGTTAATAATTCGCAATTAATTAACAACAGAAGACAGAACGGCAAATACACACAGGAACTTCATAATACAAAACACGTTTAAGTAACGGAATTCAAAAAACCACTTATCCAGAGGACTTTTAGCCCTTTCACTACCCAGTCCCTCATGGAAAGAGACTTCCCCAGCGGGGACGTCCAAGAGTCACATACTCATGGACTCGCAAAGCGGGCACTGAAGGTTCAAAGCAGGGCTGGGGCCTGTCATGGAGACAGGGCTGTTCCTGTAACCACAGAAGTAGAAACTGGTCCACGGTACGTGGTGGTCAGCGACCAAGGCGGACACGGACTCCAGTCTTTTCCTGCCGGCCCGGGCCCTGGAAGATCTTAGGGCAACGCATCCCGCGGAAATATCGCTGCTTCCGGGGGAACTCGTTGTGGTCTTTGGGAAAAGGGCGCCTCTGGCACCAGCGGCCGGCGGGTCCAGGCCGAGAGACCCGCCTGGTCCGGTGGGGTCACGGAGGAGGGCGGCGTCCGCAACCAGGCGCCCCCAGAGCTTCGGGTCCCAGGCGGAGCCGCGGCGGGATTCACAGACAAGGACCCGAGTGCGCCACCAGCCGCAGGTTCCCCACGCGAGCAGGCGCAGGAGGTTGAAGATGACGGTGGCTTCGTGGCACCGAGGCGAGTCCTGCAGCCCGGGAAGGAGGCGGAGCGGGGCTGAGTCAGGGATCTCCTTCCCCGAAAGACCCCCCTCCAGACCCTCACGGCTCCAAGCCGGGCTCCCGTCTAGCCCCGCTTCCCGCCTGCTCCACCGCACAGCTGTGCGAGTTTGGGGACGCCTCCTGGGCCGCCGCAGGGACTTCCTCCGGGAGCCTGGCCGGACCAGCTCGAGCTGGAGGGAGAACAGGAGGTTAAGGAAGGCGGCGGGGAACGAGCCTCCCCACCCCTCCCCCTCCCAGCCGCAGACCAAAGCCCGGATTTGGGGACACCGAGAGGACGTGAATCGTGTCTGCGCCCGTTTCTGGCCTCATGGGACAGATTTCGCAGTCGGGGGGCCTGGCCTTGAGACCAGGGGCGCAGAGCGAGCCGGGAAGGGTGCGCGGCCAGGGCGCGGCGCCACTCACGCAGGCCGCCACGTCCCGCCCCGCGGCCGCCAGCAGCTCCAGGGTCGGGCCGACGCCGGGGAACAGCTCGGGGCTCGGCAGGCTGCTCAGCACGTCCTGGGCGTTCGGCGAGGCCGCGGGCCACCTGGCGGAGCAGCGCACGGGACTGCGGGCACCCGGCGGGAGTTAGACGGGACCGCGCGCCAGCCCGCGCTCCCCCACCCCACCCCCACCCCGCCCGCCGCCCTCGGGCCTCACGGAGGGCCGCGGAGGGTCCCTCCTCCGGCGGAACGAGCAAGTTGCGCGGCCCTCCAGCTCATCGTCTCTTCTTCCTGCGGGGCAAGGGCTGGGGTGACGAGGAGTCTCCTGGCAAGGGCCCCTGAAGCGCTGGGACGTCGGAGATTCCTGGACGTGGCTGGGAACTGGCCGGGACGGTTGTGCTTATCGTGTCCCGAACCAGGCAGCGCGCCTTTGGCTGAGTGGGGCTGAAAGGCACCTGCGCTCCCCGTAAGGAGGCCTGTGCCCCGATGTGGAGCCGAGTCCGCCTGGAGGGGGAGCCCCTCTGTGACCCGCACCAAGGCCGTGCATGAGCTGACCACCCGGGCCTCTGGGAAGAGGTCCGTGGTCACAATTGTGGACCCTGAAATCTGAGATGTGCACTGCTGGACGCTAGGACGCGAGGGCCCCTCGCGACAAAGTCTGGTGTCTCCGAGCCCGGTGGGCCCGGGGTCCAGGGGGTGGGGGCGTCTGAGCATCACTCACATAGCGGTCCCTCAGTGCCTTGATGGCCAGCAGCGCCCGGGGGGTCCAGGGAGCGGTAGTGTGAGAGGAAGCGGCGCGGAGGCTCCACCACTTCGGGGTCCGCTGCCACGCCCACCGTCACCAAGACCCACAGCCCCCACGGCCACCGCGGCTGCGCCACTCGGCCCCCATCTCTGCTCCTGCAGGATGCGACGGACGTCAGCGAGCTCAAGGAGAAGGCCCCCGAGTCCAAGCCCCTGCCTGTGGTTAGACTTGCAGAGGGACTGACGCTCAGAGCGTGGGCTGTGGACACACGCAGGGGAAGAGACAGGAGGGCCCCCTCCTACCCTCAGCCTCTCTCCTCTCACTCCTCACCTACAATGTGTCTCTGGTGGCCTGGTGCTGCAGCAGGGCCTGCCTTCCACGGTCCTCTGGGTGGTGTCCAGAGTGGTGTCCACCTGGGACAGCGGTGCCTGCACCCTCCATGGTGGCTTTTAAGTGCCCAGCTGAGAATGGTGAGGCAAGCGGGCTTCCCCGTGCAGGGTAAGCTTTCCCAACGTCATTGCTGGCCGTTGAATAGCCCAGAAGGCTGCAGGCAGGGGTGTGAGGACTTTACCCACCTGTGGGCCAGTGCCAGCGATGACTCTGCTCAACCCTCTCTCCTGAGCCAATGCTAAGTTTGTTTTCTGCACCTTGTGTCTTTCTGTGTGTCGGTCTTTCTTTTGCACTCTAGGAATGAACTCAAAACACACATTTTCCTTTGGCTGCAAGCTGCAAGCTTGGCAGAGGTACCCATACAAGTGCCTGCTGTCAGGAGTTCATACTCGGGTTTCTTTCTTTCTTTTTAAAGATTTTTTTTTTGATATGGACCATTTTCTAAAAAGTCTTTATTGAATTTGTTACAATATTGCTTCTGTTTTAAGTTTTGGTTTTTAGGGCCAGGAGGCATGTCAGATCTTCGCTCCCAACCAGGGACTGAACCCACGCCCTCTGCATTGGAAGGTGAAGTCCTAACCACTGGACTGCCAGGGAAGTCCCCATACTAGGGTTTCTAATGCTTGCTCTTCAATCACTCTCTTGTCATTATATCCTTCCTCTCCCTGTCTTTTTTTCCTCTTTCTCTGCACAAACATCCTTCCCTTCTGTTTTCTCAGCTTCTTTCCTCATCTGGGACTTAGACAAACTCTCTCTGGCTTCCTTAGTCTGTTATTAAATGATATGTATTCCTTCACCAATTATAAAACCATTCTTCGTTTGCTGTTAAAAATTGGGCATTGCAAACATGTTTCTCAACCACTGTTAATAATATTATAGTTGGTACATACTGAGCACTTCCTGTATGCTTGGCTTCCACTTTAAGCTCTTCTCATGTATTTACTGCTTTATTCTCCCCAGCAAGTCTGTGAGGTAGGTCTTCTCACTGGCTGACGTTTTATAAGATGAGGAAACTGAGGTACTGAGGCCGGAGTCTGTCCAAGCTCACCACAGCCTGGTAGATGTGATCCCAGGCTGTCTGGGTTATTACTGGTGATGCTCTGCCACTTCTCACCTATATAGACAGATCTATTCATGTGCAGAATAGTTAAGGTATGTTTTGGGCAAGTAAAGCAAAGTTCCCACATGAGACCACCTTTAATTAATTATAAAGTTATTAATAAATATTGATAATACAGGCAAGTAATGGCTGTTTTTTTCCCATGTATGTCTTCCTCAGCATTAATATGAAAAAAATTATTTTGTCTTTCAGTGTATATTTTCCTTATTGAAAGGCATAGAGGTTTTAAAAAACATCAAAGTGGTTGAAGCAGAAGTACTCTGAAAAAAACATGAGAGAAATTCTACTGAGACACTAGACGAGATCAGCCGATGTGTCCATGCGCAAACTTTCCAGGCTTCCATTACCTCTCCCCAACTCATCCCAGCATCCCCCCATTTCAGCTGGAGATCCAAATGGTTTGGGGAAGGTGACTTGACCCCCCATCTCTGGGTTGGCATATGTGACTTGGCTGCAGCCATTTACCTCAGTTAGCCTCCTTGGCCACAGTGATTGCATTTGGGGGTGGGCATATGACCTAAGCCAATCTAATCAGAATGAATCTCAGTGCTGGACATCTTATCCCCAGATAGTTGTGTGTATCAAGTTTGTTCCTTTTCATTGCTAAATGGTATTCTGTGGTATGAATGTACTACATTTGGGGTTTTTTTTTAAACAGTTACCTGTGAAGAACGTCTGGTTGTTTTTTGGCTGTTATAAATAAAGCTGCTAGAAACAATCATGTGCGAGATTTTGTAGGAATGTAAGTCTTCATTTCTCTGGGAAAATGCCCAGGAATGCAATTGCTGGGTCATATAGTAGTTGCATGTTTAGATTTTGTAAAAAACTACCAGCCCTATTTTCCAGAGGGGCTGTACCATTTTGCATTTACACCAGCAATAA
Organism: Phocoena sinus; assembly: GCF_008692025.1. Lineage (NCBI taxonomy): Eukaryota > Metazoa > Chordata > Mammalia > Artiodactyla > Phocoenidae > Phocoena > Phocoena sinus. The sequence continues at coordinate 12,752,117 of NC_045781.1, forward strand.
GCGATCAATTTCTCCATACCCTCGTTAGCATTTGACTGTGTTTATTTATTTATTTGTTTTTAGGCATTCGGATGGCTGTATAATGATATCTCATGGTGGTTTTAATGTGCATCTCTTTGTTGGCTAACAATGTTGGACATCTTTTCATGTACTTATTTCCATCTTTCACTCTTCAGTGAAATGTCTCTTCATGTCTTTTGCCCCATTCCCAAACGGACTGTTTAATTTTTCTACTGTTGATTTTTGAGAGTTCTTATCTATTCTAGATAGTAGTCCTTCATCAGATAGGTGGTTCGCAAGTATTCTCTCCCAGTCTTTAGCCCGTTCTTCTATCTTCTTAACATGGTCTTTTACATAGCAAAAGTTTTGGATCAAATTCAGTCGATCAATTTTCCCTTTTATGGATTAAGCCCTTGGTGTCAAGCCTAAGAACCCTTTGCCTTGCTCCAGATCCTCAAGATGTTCTTCATAACTTTTTCAAAACGTTTTATAGCTTTATATTTTACATTTAAGTCCATGATCCATATTGAGTTAATTTCTATTTTAGTGTGAAGTTTAGGTCAAGGTTCATTTTTTGGCCTATGGAGGTCCAATTACTCCAGCACTACTTTTTGAAAAGGCTAGTTTTCTCCACTGAATTGCTTTAGTATGTATGAGTATTTCTACATGCAAGGAGTGTCACACCATGTATATTATTCGGCGATTTACTTTTTTCACTGTGTGATATGTCTTGAAGATTTTTCCATGTCGGTACCTATAGATCTGCTTCATTCTATTTAACTACTGCAGGTCTAGCTTAACCTGAGTTCCTGGACAATAGGATTCAGGGAGAGGGTGAACTTGCATGGGAAAAAGCTGCATCTCCATCTTCACTGACCTCAAACTGAAATTGAGCATTTCTTTCCATATGAATGTAAGCAACAACCACAATAATATTAGCAGAACCCGTGACTTGGTCACTAAAGAAGCCACAGATATTTCCTAACACATTACAGATGTGGCACATATCTTTTTTTTATTATTTTTTTAATTTTTGGCTGCTTTAGGTTTTTGTTGCTGCGCGCGGGCTTTCTCTAGTTGCGGCGAGCGGGGTCTACTCTTCTTTGCGGTTCGTGGGCTTCTCACTGGGTGGCTTCTCTTGTTGCAGAGCACGGCTTTTAGGCACGTGGCTTCAGTAGTTGTGGCACTTGGCCTCAGTAGTTGTGGTTCTCGGGCTCTAGAGCGCAGGCTCCGTAGTTGTGGCGCACGGGCTTAGTAGCTCCATGGCATGGGGGATCTTCCCGGACCGGGGCTCGAACCCGTAGTCCCCTGCACTGGCAGGTGGATTCTTAACTACTGCGCCACCAGGGAAGTCCTGTGGCACATATCTTGAAAAATCATTTACTCCCATTACTCCCTCAACAGTATAGTAGCTATTAAACCTACTGCTATGTCTTGTATTTAGTTCATTAATAAAGAGACATATGTATTACTTATCACAAAGTTACTTTAATGTTGTGGTAACTGTGTTTCAAAATAATCGGTTTTCTTAATAGTCCTGTGTATTTAAAAACACATTTCTGAACAAATAAGTGATTATAGCAAGGTTGCAGGATACAAGATTAATATGAAAAACTATACTGCTTTCTTGTAAAACTATAACTGTAAAACTATAACTGCTTTCTTGTATAACAGCAGTGAACAGTTTGTAGTTGAAATTTAAAATTCCATTTACATCAGCTCCCCCAAAAATGAAATACTTAAGTACAAATACAACAAAATATAAATAAAATCTGTGTGAGGAAAACTATAAAACTTTGATGAAAGAAATAAAAGTATATCTAAAAATGGAAATATTCTATGAATATGGATAGGAAGACTCAATATTGTCAAGGTGTTGGTTCTTCCCAACTTAATCTATAGATTCAATGCAATCCAATCAAAATCCCAGCAAGTTAATTTGTGGATATTGACAAAGTGAAAGTTTATATAAGAGATTCAAAAGACCCAGAATAACTTTCACAGTATTAAAGAGAAGAACAAAGTTGGAGGACTGACACTCTCTCACATCAAGACTTACTATAAAGCTACAGTAATCAAGACAGTGTGATATTAGTAGAAGGATAGACAAATCAATGGAACAGAATAGAGAGCCCAGGAATAGACCCACACAAATATAGTCAACTGATCTTTGAGAAAAGAGCAAATGCAATTCAATGAAGAAAGGATAGACTTCCAACAAATGGTATTGAAACAACTGGACATTCGCATGCGAATAAATAAAAAAATAAACAAACCAAGCTAGACGCAGACCTTGACCATTTCACAAAAATTAACTTAAAATGTATCATAGACCTAAATGTAAAGTGCAGAATTATAAAACTCCTAGAATATAGTATAGGAGAAAATCTAGGGAACCATGGTGATGATTTTTATATACACTGAAAGCACGATCCATGGAAGAAAAAAAGTTGATGAATTGGAAACATTTTATACTCAGCCCTATGAAAGACACTATTAAAAGAGTGAAAAGGGCTTCCCTGGTGGCGCAGTCGTTGGGAGTCCTGCCTGCCGATGCAGGGGATGCGGGTTCGTGCCCCGGTCTGGGAGGATCCCACGTGCCGCGGAGCGGCTGGGCCCCTGAGCCATGGCCGCTGGGCCTGTGCGTCAGCGGCGGGAGAGGCCACAACAGTGAGAGGCCTGCATACTGCAAAAAAAAAAAAAAAAAAAAAAGAATGAAAAAATGACTCCCTTTCTCTCCTGCAGTCTTGAGATCCATGATTTTAACAAAAGACTGGAAAGAATATCAATGCCCACCAATGGGGGATTGGTTATTCAATAATCCTGTTACAATGGAAGCCTTACCAGTGGTATACGCAGGATGTCTCCCAGTTGCCCCTCCAAGTTCACTCTTCCCACTTCTCCACCCTCCTCTGGGCCCCAGGAAGCTGGCCTTTGGTTTCTGTTGGGTGCAGCCAATGGGGAGCTTAGCAGTAGGGCCGGAGAGTGGGGAAGGAGAGTAAAGTCAGAGTATTTATTCCCCAGGCTTCCTCCCTACAGGGGCATCATGACTTCTCTGTCCCTCCCCCTGTGTACATGACTCCCTCCTTCCCAGGTAAGGTAACCACTCCCTCCCTTCTCCCATTTCTTCAGGCCTAGGGATGACAGACCCTCATCCAGGTGGGCCCCAAGGACTTGCATTCCTCCTCCTCTGTTCTCTTCACCATCCAATCCCTTTGTAAACACCCTTGATATTAAACCACCACAGATTATCCTACATTGATTAGGCCATCTGTTTCCTGCAGGGGACCTCACTGATACAGTATAATTAAAGATGTGGGCGAATGCAAATGAGAGGTAATGGTAAGACACACAGAGCAGGCTACCAAACTCTATACAGATGCGTTCCAATTTAGAAGTTGCTCAAAGAAAGAGAAAAAAGAAAAAAGAGGAGGACTAGCAACTAACTGTGAAAAGATTACCTCCAGGAAGTGGGATTAAAGACTTTCTTTAACTCTCCAAGTTGTATTTTTTTAAATATTTATTTATTTATTTTGTTCCACCGGGTCTTAGTTGCAGCAGGCAGGCTCCCTAGTTGCGGCATGCATGTGGGACCTAGTTCCCTGACCAGGGATCAAACCCAGGCCCCTGCATTGGGAGCATAGAGTCTTAGCCACTATGCCACCAGGGAAGTCCCAATGTTATTTTTTTACTGACTGAACCTTTATAACAAATGTGTTACTTCGATAATCAGAAAACATATGTACAAATAAATATATGTAACATTTCTACTCATTGGAAAAATTGTTCCAGATCTGGGGTGATGGAAGACAGGTGTGTGGTGAAATTATAGGTGGGTTTTTAGCTTTATCCAATGACCTTGCCTTGCTAATTTTATCAGGAAAAGTAGTAGATTTTAGTTTTAAAGCAAAACAAAGAGACTGATTGAGACACATGGAGACAGAGAGACACCGGCCTGAATGTTTGCTAGAAAAAGGAATGATAGACAGATGGAGTTATTGACAGAGACAAAAACAGGACCAGAGAGACAGAGACAAAAGAGGAGGCAAACAGAGAGGGAAAAAAGAGAAACAGAATGAAATGAGGACAGAAATGGAGAGAGAGAAGGAGGCACTGAATCAGATGTTTAGGGGTAGTTGTGGCTTGGAGATCAGGCTTTGGCGCTGGATTGAGTGAGGGTTCAAATTCTGCCTCTGCCAATTACTGACTGTGTGTCTTGGAAAAGTTCCTTCACTTTACTGTACCTCGGTCATCCCATCTCTACACTGGAGGTGGAACAATTCTTGCAGTGTCATTTTTTGAGCATTAAATGAGACGTGTACATATCAGTTACTTAGAACAGGGCCCAGTAACACCAAGCACTGTATAAGGGCTGGTTGTTATTACAGAACACAGATAAGGACACCCAGGGTGATGAAAAGAAAGTGAGAGGATACAGAAGGGGACAGAGACCAGAAATGGTGGCAGAGAGCTGGGGTAGAATCATCGCTGGCACTGGCCCACAGGTGGGTAAAGTCCTCACACCCCTGCCTGCAGCCTTCTGGGCTATTCAACGGCCAGCAATGACGTTGGGAAAGCTTACCCTGCACGGGGAAGCCCGCTTGCTCACCATTCTCAGCTGGGCACTTAAAAGCCACCATGGAGGGTGCAGGCACCGCTGTCCCAGGTGGACACCACTCTGGACACCACCCAGAGGACCGTGGAAGGCAGGCCCTGCTGCAGCACCAGGCACCAGAGACACATTGTAGGTGAGGAGTGAGAGGAGAGAGGCTGAGGGTAGGAGGGGGCCCTCCTGTCTCTTCCCCTGCGTGTGTCCACAGCCCACGCTCTGAGCGTCAGTCCCTCTGCAAGTCTAACCACAGGCAGGGGCTTGGACTCGGGGCCTTCTCCTTGAGCTCGCTGACGTCCGTCGCATCCTGCAGGAGCAGAGATGGGGCCGAGTGGCGCAGCCGCGGTGGCCGTGGGGCTGTGGGTCTTGGTGACGGTGGGCGTGGCAGCGGACCCCGAAGTGGTGGAGCCTCCGCGCCGCTTCCTCTCACACTACCGCTCCCTGGACCCCCGGGCGCTGCTGGCCATCAAGGCACTGAGGGACCGCTATGTGAGTGATGCTCAGACGCCCCCACCCCCTGGACCCCGGGCCCACCGGGCTCGGAGACACCAGACTTTGTCGCGAGGGGCCCTCGCGTCCTAGCGTCCAGCAGGCACATCTCAGATTTCAGGGTCCACAATTGTGACCACGACCTCTTCCCAGAGGCCCGGGTGGTCAGCTCATGCACGGCCTTGGTGCGGGTCACAGAGGGGCTCCCCCTCCAGGCGGACTCGGCTCCACATCGGGGCACAGGCTCCTTACGGGGAGCGCAGGTGCCTTTCAGCCCCACTCAGCCAAAGGCGCGCTGCCTGGTTCGGGACACGATAAGCACAACCGTCCCGGCCAGTTCCCAGCCACGTCCAGGAATCTCCGACGTCCCAGCGCTTCAGGGGCCCTTGCCAGGAGACTCCTCGTCACCCCAGCCCTTGCCCCGCAGGAAGAAGAGACGATGAGCTGGAGGCCGCGCAACTGCTCGTTCCGCCGGAGGAGGGACCCTCCGCGGCCCTCCGTGAGGCCCGAGGGCGGCGGGCGGGGTGGGGGTGGGGTGGGGGAGCGCGGGCTGGCGCGCGGTCCCGTCTAACTCCCGCCGGGTGCCCGCAGTCCCGTGCGCTGCTCCGCCAGGTGGCCCGCGGCCTCGCCGACGCCCAGGACGTGCTGAGCAGCCTGCCGAGCCCCGAGCTGTTCCCCGGCGTCGGCCCGACCCTGGAGCTGCTGGCGGCCGCGGGGCGGGACGTGGCGGCCTGCGTGAGTGCGCCGCGCCCTGGCCGCGCACCCTTCCCGGCTCGCTCTGCGCCCCTGGTCTCAAGGCCAGGCCCCCCGACTGCGAATCTGTCCCATGAGGCCAGAAACGGGCGCAGACACGATTCACGTCCTCTCGGTGTCCCCAAATCCGGGCTTTGGTCTGCGGCTGGGAGGGGGAGGGGTGGGGAGGCTCGGTTCCCCGCCGCCTTCCTTAACCTCCTGTTCTCCCTCCAGCTCGAGCTGGTCCGGCCAGGCTCCCGGAGGAAGTCCCTGCGGCGGCCCAGGAGGCGTCCCCAAACTCGCACAGCTGTGCGTGGAGCAGGCGGGAAAGCGGCTAGACGGGAGCCCGGCTTGGAGCCGTGAGGGTCTGGAGGGGGGTCTTTCGGGGAAGGAGATCCCTGACTCAGCCCCGCTCCGCCTCCTTCCCGGGCTGCAGGACTCGCCTCGGTGCCACGAAGCCACCGTCATCTTCAACCTCCTGCGCCTGCTCGCGTGGGACCTGCGGCTGGTGGCGCACTCGGGTCCTTGTCTGTGATCCCGCCGCGGCTCCGCCTGGGACCCGAAGCTCTGGGGGCGCCTGGTTGCGGACGCCGCCCTCCTCCGTGACCCCACCGGACCAGGCGGGTCTCTCGGCCTGGACCCGCCGGCGCTGGTGCCAGAGGCGCCCTTTTCCCAAAGACCACAACGAGTTCCCCCGGAAGCAGCGATATTTCCGCGGGATGCGTTGCCCTAAGATCTTCCAGGGCCCGGGCCGGCAGGAAAAGACTGGAGTCCGTGTCCGCCTTGGTCGCTGACCACCACGTACCGTGGACCAGTTTCTACTTCTGTGGTTACAGGAACAGCCCTGTCTCATGACAGGCCCCAGCCCTGCTTTGAACCTTCAGTGCCCGCTTTGCGAGTCCATGAGTATGTGACTCTTGGACGTCCCCGCTGGGGAAGTCTCTTTCCCTGAGGGACTGGGTAGTGAAAGGGCTAAAAGTCCTCTGGATAAGTGGTTTTTTGAATTCCGTTACTTAAACGTGTTTTGTATTTATGAAGTTCCTGTGTGTATTTGCCGTTCTGTCTTCTGTTGTTAATTAATTGCGAATTATTAACTATTTTTGCATTTCTGTGGGTTGTTTATTCCGTGATCATCTTGAGGGGGGCTGTTCAGCACAAAATGCTGAGACAGGGAAATCAGGTGACCTGAGTTTCAGTTCTGCCCCTGCCCCTTAAGTGTTGCGTGTCTGGGCAAATTACTTCTCTCTGAGCCTCAGTTTACTCATTTATGCCATGGCATTGTTACACTTCCCTTGCAGTGAGTCCTATACATTGAAATAATGTTTCTGAAGCTTCCAGCTGAAGCCACAGAATGGCCTTAATGATTGGTCTCCATTAAATAATCACACACGTAAGTGCAGAACAATTGCACTTTTATAATTTGTCTGCATCTGTGGATGGGCAATCTTCGTGGCCAACTGCAAAGCCTGTTTGCCGAGGTCACACAGCTAGAGAGGGTCAGAGCCAGGTTTGAGCCCCAGAGTCTAGCTCCAGCTCCCATGCTCCTAACCACTCCCCTGAACTTCCTTTCTAAGAGAAACAGTATGATGTTGAGGGATTTTGAGATAATTTGTCAATTTTCAGGATTCACAGTTGTTGCAATGTGTCCTCCCCTGATGTAAGGCCGATGCAATTAATAGAAACTGACCAGAAAGAACACTGGTAGGTGACTTGGGCACATCCCTGCTGTTGCTTTTATTTTTAAAAAACATGTTTATTGGGCTTCCCTGGTGGCGCAGTGGTTGAGAGTCCGCCTGCCGATGCAGGGGACACGGGTTCGTGCCCCGGTCCGGGAAGATCCCACCTGCCGCGGAGTGGCTGGGCCCGTGAGCCATGGCCGCTGGGCCTGCGCATCCGGAGCCTGTGCTCCGCAACGGGAGAGGCCGCAACAGTGAGAGGCCCGCGTACAGCAAAAAAACAAAAAACATGTTTATTTATTTTGGCTGCTCTGGGTCTGAGTTGCGGCATGCGTGCAGGATCTAGTTCCTCTAGCACGGATAGAGACCGGGCCCCCTGCACAGAGTCTTACCCACTGGGCCCCCAGGGAAGTCCACCTGCTGTTACAGGTGAACCTATCAGCAGGGCAGGAATAGAGACGTGGACCTAGAGAATGGACATGTGGACAGAGTTGGGGCAGGGGAGGGTGGGACGAAGTGGGAGGGTAGGACTGACATATATACACTACCAGGCGTAAAATAGCTAGCTAGTGGGAACCTGCTCTAGAGCACAGGAAGCTCAGCTCGGTCGGTGCTCTGTGACGACCTAGATGGGTGGGGTGGGGGCGTGGGAATGAGGTCCAGGACGGAGGGGATATAGGCATACATATGGCTGATTCACTTCATTGTACAGCAGAAACTAATGCAACGTTGTAAAGCAATTATATTCCAATAAAAAAATTTCTAAAAAACGTTACGTATCAGAGCTCAGAGACATTCCCAAATGAGGACTTTGGTCCACCCTCTCCCTGGAATTATGAATGAGGGAAAGAGGGGGTGGGAGTAATAGTCAAAAGGACTCCACACCTTCTGTTCGAGACGTCCATTACCTCCGAGTCAGGAGATGTAGCTACACTGGGGCTGTTGAGTGTAGTGGTTACTCTCTGGTGTCAGACAGAACTCAGTTAATATCCTGCCCTCACCACTTATTTGCTGTATGACCTTGGGCAAGTCTCTTAACCCCTCTGAGTCCCTGCAGTTTCCTCTGTATTTGCAATGTAGGCAAAGCACAGGATGTCCTTGGTGCTACCATGAGTATTCAGTAGCACGTTGTGAGGGAATTCCCTGCCATTCGAGTGGTCAGGACGCTGCGCTTTCACTGCCGAGGGCCCGGTTCAATCCCTGGTCGGGGAACTGAGATCCTGCAGGCAGCGCGGCCAAAAACAACAACAACAACAACACAGAAGACAAACCATGTTGTGGCAGAGCCTCTGTGAACAGGGTGAGACATGTACAGGCTCACAGAAGGAGGGGCGTGTCTCTGTTTCTCTTTTCCACTGACTGTTCCCTTTTCCTGGAAGGCTCCCCCTCAGATCTCCACAGACCTCCCTTCCTCACTTCCTTTAGGTCTTCCCTCAAATGTCATTTCATTACCTTATTAATACAGACTTCCTCTCGCACTCTGCTCTCGTCCCTGCTTCACTTCTTTCATTTTCCGTTATCTGACTTTACCTAACGTAATACATACCACACGCCTAATCCCCGTGTCCCAGACAGGTACTGTCTTGTACCTCTCTCTAGTAAAAAGCTCCATGAAGGATTGTTTCATGTCTTTTCTTTTTGCAATGCTCTCCTCCTGGCACCTTGAGCAGGGTCTGACCCAAAGCTGGGGTGGGAGGGCAAATAGGTACTTGGTGAATGAATGAAGGCATTTTTCTCAACCCCACCTGATTTCCCCGAAGTACTGGTCACAGCTCAATTTCATAGCACCTCCTCCTATTCCTGGGTCCTTGTGTGCCTGACAGAGAGCAGGTCGGTGCAGGCTCCCGACCTCCCCCACGCTGCCTCTGTCGGTACCAGGTGGGGAAGGGTGGGGAGCAGCTGGTGTCCTCTCTGAATTCGCGAGTGTTTTGCCTTTCTCCCTCTCCCTGCCACCCGCAGCAGCACCCCTGGACCTTCTGCCGTCTCCCAGACAGCCTCCCTCTTGGAAGTTCCAGGCTCTTCATGGCAACACCTCCTACAGGTGCCTTTTCCCTCTACTCCCTGTACTGGGGCCTCTGCCAAAAAGGAAGTCCCTCTGTCCCCTCCCCACCCCAGTCCTAGATCAGCCTGGGCACCGGCGCAGGAGACCCTCGGTGTGGGGCTGAAGCTGCCCCAGCCCTGATTTTGACTTCCTTACTCACTTTCTTGGAGGTGAAATGGGACATGAATCCATGTCAGTTTCTCTTTCCCTGAGCAGCTCACATGGCTCACAGGCCCCGCCCCGCTCTGGGCTTTCCCAGCGCTCGCCTCCCCTGTGGCCAGTGTCAGCCTCTAGCTGTGTTTTCACTTTTCCTACATCAGCTGGGATTGCCCAGCTGCACAGGCTAAAAGCTGCGCCATGGAACTCAGGCAGGAATTACACCTGAGACGGAGCTGGAAGTTCAGAGACGCGGACAGAGCAGCGAGCTGAGATCCAGAGAAGGAGGCTGAAGTCAGAGACGCCGGAGGAGACTGAGAGACCCCAGGCGGCAGCCTCAGAGCGGACACTCGATCCCCCGTCTGCTGCAGAGACCAGAGAGCAGGAATGAAGCTGGGTCAGCCCCTACATCATTGTCTGGGACCCTCGCCTCCCCAGAGCCTCCCCCCTCCCCGCCGCGACGCCCTCCCTCCCCTCACCTTCTGTCCTTCCTTAACACAGACGTGGCCCCCGGCTGCACGCTGGTGCTGGTGCTGATGACCGTGGCGCCGAGCAGGACAGGAGCGGTTCCTGTGCCCTCACCCCTCGGGGCCCTCCCAGGGGCAAGGGGCTGCCTCATGGCCCAGTTCAAGTCTCTGTCCCCACAAGCGCTGCAGGCCTTCAAGAGGGCCAAGGATGCCTTTGTGAGTCTCCCCCGACCCCTCCTGCAGTGGGCGACCCTCCACCCCTCCCTCTGTGCGCTCCCAGGCTACCTGGCCTGAAGGTGGGCCTGCCCTCCCCGCACTGGGCTGACCTCCACCCTCCCCGCGGTGGGCGATCTCCTGTCCTCCTGCGGTGGACGTGCCTCTACGGTTCTTCTGGAAGTCAACCTCCCGTCCTCCTGTTGTTGGCCATCCTCCAGTCTCCCTGGGGTCTTCCCTCTGTCCCTCCCCCTGTGGGCTGACCTTGCCCTTGCTCTCTAGGAAGAGTCGCTCTTGCAGAAGGACTGGAACTGCAGCTCCCGCCTCTTCCCCAGGACCCGGGACCTGAGGCAGCTGCAGGTGAGTTGGGGGAGTCAGGCCTGCCTGCCCTCACCTGCCCGCCCTGCTCCGGCTCTGCGGGTGGCCCCTCACCTCCTCCTTCCCTCACGTCCTTCTCTCCCTGCCCTCCCCACTCGTCCCCTGACCCCTTCCCCTCAGCCAACCATATCGGCTCTCACCTGACCCCGACTTTCACCTTCCACTGTCCCTTCCTCTGTCCCCCTCACCTGTGCCTCCTCGCCTGTTCTCTCTCACGTGCAACTCTCACCTGTCTTCTGTCTCCTCCTCAGGTGTGGGAGCGCCCCGTGGCCTTGGAGGCGGAGCTGGCCCTGACACTGAACGTCCTGGAGGCCACGGCTAACTCATCCCCGGATCACATCCTGGACCAGCCCCTTCACACGCTGCACCACATCCACTCCAAGCTCCAGGCCTGCGTGAGCACTCGGGGCACCCGGGCCGCGTCTGGGCTCTGGCCACCTGTACGTGCCCCTCTGTCCCAGGCCCTGCCTCACACCCTCAACGCCACCCTCCTCTGTCCACAGGTCCCAGCTCGGCCCACAGCAGGCCCCAGGCCCCGGGGCCGCCTCCACCACTGGCTGCACCGGCTCCAGGAGGCCCCGAAGAAGGTGAGTGACCGGGGAGGGGAAACCGATGGCTGGGCTCAGCTGGGAGCCCAGACGTGGGAGCTACTGAGCCATCCCCCTCTGCTCCCAGGAGTCCCGGGACTGCCTCGAAGCCTCTGTCATGTTCAACCTCTTCCGCCTCCTCACCCGGGACCTGAAATGTGTTGCCAGTGGAGACCAGTGTGTCTGACCCCAGAGACCCACCTGTCTCAGCATCTTTTTTATTTCTTTTTAATTTAATTAATTAATTTATTTCTAGCTGCATTGGGTCTTTGTTGCCGTGCACGGGCTTTCTCCAGTTGCGGCATGCACAGGGTACTCTTCATTGCGGTGTGTGGGCTTCTCATTGCGGTGGCTTCTCTTGTTGCGGATCACCGGCTCTAGGCTTGTGGGCTTCAGTAGTTGTGACACGCGGGCTCAGTAGTTGTGGCTCGCGGGCTCTAGAGCGCAGGCTCAGTAGTTGTGGCACACGGGCTTAGTTGTTCCGCGGCATGTGGGATCTTCTCGGACCAGCGCCCTAACCCGTGTCCCCTGCATTGGCAGTTGGATTCTTAACCACTGTGCCACCAGGGAAGCCCTGTCTCAGCATCTTAGATATTATTTATGCACAAACTACCTCCACTGGATTATTGCTTCCAGATCCCTATTTGTTTTTGAAGCCCCTAAAAGATATTTATTGTTGTACTTTTTGTAAAATGTGTGAAAATAAACAATTTGTCTATGACCTTGACCTTGTTTATATGTGACTGTATAAGTGACTGCACAGCTGAGTATGTGACTGTGCCCCTCTGAGTGTGTGTGTATTGCATTTGGAAGAAGAAGTGAGAGATGAAGAGACTATGAAAGAATAAATGAATGAGGAGTGAAAAAATCACCGAGGATGTTTTCAGCCACAGCAATGGAAGATTTCATTGCATCACAAGCTATCATGACATTAAGTAATAAGATGTCTAGAGGAGGCTGTGTCTGGGTCAGATCAGCAGGACCATGGCTTTATGATGGACCTATGGTCTATCACTGTTAGTATTTCTAAGGATATGTGTTAAAATTGTGTTTGTGTTACATTCACCCCAACCTCCTGTGGTTCTAAACCTGGGATAACTATTGTCAGGGTGGCGATGTGCTGGGAGAAATATCACAGAGAGAGTTGTCACCAAAAAGTCATTAAGGTCCACTGTGGGCATTGTTCTATGTAGACAGTGGTGTTGACTGCAAATAATTTTCTTGTCTGATCTGTATGTCTTTTATTTCCTTTTCTTGCCTTATTGCACTGGATAAAACTGTAGTACTATGTTGAATAAGAAGGGTGAAACAGGGCATCTTTGCCTTCTTCCTGATCTTAGGGGGAAAACATTCAGTTTCACCATTAAGTGTAAATGTCAGTTGTAGGTTTTTTGTAGATGTTCTTTTTCAAGTTGAGGAAGTTCCTTTCCATTCCTATTTTTCTAAGAGTTTAAAGAGATCATGACTGGGGACTTCCCTGGTGGTCCAGTGGTTAAAAATCTGCCTTCCAATGCAGGGGACATGGGTTCGATCCCTGGTCAGGGAACGAAGATCCCACATGCCACAGGGCAACTAAGCCCGTGTGCCACAACTACTGAGCCCACGTGCTCTAGAGCCTGTGTGCCACAAGTAGAGAGCCCGTGTGCCGCAACTACTGAGTCTGTGCGCCACAACTAGAGAGCCTGTGTGCTGCAACTACTGAGCTTGTGCACTCTGGAGCCCGTGCACCACAACTAGAGAAGCCTGTGTGCTCTGGAGTCCGCGTGCCACAACTAGAGAGAAGCCTGCGCACTGCAACGAAGAGCCCGTGTGCTGCAATGAAAGATCTTGCATGCCACAACTAAGACCTGACACAGCCCAATTAAAAAAAAAAAGATCATGAATCGATGTTGAAATCCAGCAAATGTTTTTTCTTCATTGATTGATATGATCATGTGATTTTCTTTTCTTTAGCCTGTCTTGTGGATTGTATTGATTGGTTTTCAAAGACTGTCATTGATACAAAGCTGCAAATAGTCCTTGTATTCAGTATCCATGGAAGGGGGGCAAGAAGATGAATAATCTGGGGCTGCAATCTAGGGAAACATGCTCTTCTGCCTACTCCTGTCTCTATGACATTACTATTTCTTACCTCTGTAAGAGTACATGGTGTACCACGCACTGGCTCTTAGAACTTCTGCTCAGAAATGATACACACCACTTCCATCCCCATTTCATTGGCCCAAACAAGTGACATAGCCAAGCCTGAGGTCAATAAGGCAGAGATTAATAATTTTCCCCAAGAAATGGATTCCTCACTTTGGAAAGGAAGAAGGTATTTGGAATGATAAGGCAGTATAACACATCCTAAGTTCTTATCTCCAACTCTGACTTTATTGTTTATTTAGTTTTTGGCTGCATAGGGTCTCAGTTGTGGCACGTGAGATCTTTTGTTGTGGCATGGGGGCTTCTCTCTAGTTGCAGCATGTGGGCTTCTCTCTAGTTGTGGTGCACGGGCTCTAGAGCACGTGGGCTCAGTAGTCACAGCACGCGGGCTTAGTTGCCCCTCGGCATGTGGGATCTTAGTTCCCCGACTAGGGATCGAACCGGCATCCCCTGCATTGCAGGACGGATTCTCAACCACTGGACCACCAGGGAAGTCCCTCCAACTCTGACTTTAAAGACAAAGACAAATTAGCTTTATTATTGTGTATAGAAACCAGCTCAAGTTCAGATCCAAACTGGACCAGCTGATAAGCCAGTAGCAATGAAGACTCTCATCCTAAAAGTTCCTATGCCATTTTCCGACTAATGATCCGTAGAAAGGGATTTGCTGGTGGAAACCCCCATTAAGAAGAGCTAGTCCACAGTGCTGAGAAGGCAGGACCACTGTCCACTCTCCATGGTCCTGAACACCACTCTTGGCTACAGGAGGGTGGTTTCTTTCATCTCTGGGACCTTGGTGGATGCCTGTTAACTTCTTCAGCACTTACAGATTTTTAAAATGAAATATTGTCACATCACATAATGGTTATGGGATTTTTTTTCCTTAAATAACAGAAAACTTCAACTCAACTTGCTTAAACAATCAGGAATTTGTAATCTCATATACCAAGAAGCCTGAGGGGAAGATAGATAAGGAGTTGGCTAATTCAGGAAATCACACTAATGTTATTGATAATTCAAATCCTTTCCATCTTTCAGCCTTGCTGTCCTCAGCATTTCAGCCTCATCCTCAAGTTTGATCATCTCAGGTCACACGGTGGCTACCGCAGTTCCGGATATTAAGTCCTTTGAACAATGTCCAGAGGAAGAAAAGGGACAGCATTTCCATGTATCTTTCTTATCACTGAGGAAAACTTTTCCTAGGAGCCCCTAGCAGACTTTCCTTCAATCCCACATTAACATTCCATTAAAAATTGCAAACCCGGGCTTCTCTGGTGGTACAGTGGTTGAGAGTCCGCCTGCCGATACAGGGGACGCAGGTTCGCGCCCTGGTCCGGGAGGATCCCACATGCCGCGGAGCGGCTGGGCCCGTGAGCCATGGCCACTGAGCCTGCGTCCGGAGCCTGTGCTCGGCAGCGGAAGAGGCCACAACAGTGAGAGGCCCGCGTACCGCAAAAAAAAAAAAAAAAAAAAAAATTGCAAACCCCCTAGTGCTCCTGATATCCTAGTGCTCTACTTCCCCCCCGCCATAGCACATATCTCCTTCTAACACACCATAAATGTGCTTACTTTAAAAAATATATATGTATTTATTTGGCTGAGCCAGGTCTTAGTCGCGGCACACGGGGCCTTTGTTGCTGCGTGCGGGATTTAGTTACTTCCCTGACCAGGGATCGACCCCAGGTCCCCTGTATTGGGAGTGTGGAGTCTTAAGCACTGGACCAGCACGGAAGTCCCAAGAATGTACTTACTTATTGGGACTTCCCTGGCGGTCCAGTGGTTAAGACTTCGCGCTTGCACTGCAGGGGATGCGGGTTCGATCCTTTGTCTGGGAACTGAGATCCCACAAGCGGCTCTGCCAAAAAAAAAAAAAAAAGAAAGAAAGAAATGTGGTTACTTATTATGTTGTTGTTTATGACCTGTCGCTCTCTACTAGAATATAAGCTCCACCAGCTCAGAGGTTATTGTCTGTTTTGTTCACCTCTGTCCCCAGCACCCAAAACAGGCACAGAGTAGGTGCTCAGTCAATACCTATTGAAAGAATGGATGACTGTCACATGTCTCAGCCCAAATGATTTACTGGAAAGGGACATGAGACAACTATAAGTGGCTCAGACCAAAGATGGTCTGCTTTGTAGAGTGGGGTTGGGGCCCACTTCTCCTGAAAGCTCAGGTCACAGCAAAGATGGTAGATTTCTGATCAAAATGGGGGTTATTTCAGGCCTCCATAATCTATTACAAGCCTCCAATACTTATTTCATATTTTCTCCCCTCTCCTTAAAACTCCAACTCCTCTCCCCCATCCTCACTCTCACAGATGGCTTTGCTTCTTCCACTGAAAAGATGGAAGCA
The DNA here is from genome assembly GCF_008692025.1 of Phocoena sinus. NCBI lineage: Eukaryota > Metazoa > Chordata > Mammalia > Artiodactyla > Phocoenidae > Phocoena > Phocoena sinus. Next base: position 12,767,962 of record NC_045781.1, read on the forward strand.
ATAGAAGAGAAATCCCATATGCTCCCACTACCACATCCACATACCTACCAGCATCGGGGTCTGGATGCTCTGCTATCCTCCTTTCTAAACCCAGCTTCTCCATTTGGACCCTGGATCCTACCTGTTTCTTACTCATAATTCTCCCCTCACCGCTTATCCTGCATCATCAGATTTCCCCTGTCTATTCCTATCATTTCTATTATTTATTCTATCTTGGGAACTCCCTGGCGGTCCAGTGGTTAGGACTCTGCGCTTCCACTGCCAGGGGCACAGGTTTGATCCCTGGTCAGGGAACTAAGATCCCACATGCCGCGATGTGGCCAAAAAAAATACATAAAAATAAAAACATAAAGAAATTCTATCTCAGTCCCACACCCCCTCCAGTTACCACCCCATTTCTCTGCCTCCTTGTACTAGTCAGGCTTCTCCAGAGAAATAGAACCAACAGGATACAGATATATATATAATATATATATATATATATATATATATATATATATATATATACACACATATATATTTATTACGAGGAGTTGGCTCATGCATTATGGAGGCCAAGTCCCGAGAGCTTCCGTTGGCAATCTGGAGACCCAGGAGAGGCGATGTGTAGTTCCAGTGTAATTCCAAAGCCCTGAGAACCAGGAGAGCCTGTGGTGTAAGTTCCGGTCCAAAATCCAGGATGCTTGAGACCCAGGAAGGGCCAATGTCTCAGCTCGAATCTGAAAGCCAGAAAAGAACACCATCTCAGCTCAAAGCAGTCAGGCAGGTGGCGTTCTCTCTTACTCAGCCTTTTCCTTCTATTCAGGTCTGTCGTTGATTAGATGAGGTCCACCCACAGTAGGGAAGGCAGTATACTTTACTCAGTCTACCAGTTCAAATGTAATCTAATCCAGAAACACCCTCGCAGACACACCCTGAACAATGTTTGACCAAATGTCTGGGCACCCAATGGCCCAATCAAGTTGACACATAAAGTTGACCATCACGCTCCCCTTTCAGCAACGTTTGTCAAAAGAGTTGTCTATGTCATTGTCTCCTCTTCCCCTGTGTCTCCTTTGAGTAAGGCTTTTGTCCCAACCACTCCACATTCAGCTCTTGTTCAGACCACCAATGACCTCCATGTTGCCAAACCCAGCGGTTGAGTCTCAGTACAATTTTTCCTGATCTGTCAGCAGTAGTTGACATGGGTGTTCGTCCTCTGCTCTATGAAACACATTCTTCGCTGGCTCCCACTTTCCTGGTTGTCCTCCTCCCTCTCTGGTGGTTCCTTCTCATTCTCTTTTCTGATTCTGCTCCTCCCCGAATGTACCAGGGCTCATCCTGGCCCTTATCTCTCATCTATCTGTGATGCATGTATCTATTCTCATGGCTTAGAACCCAACCCCACCTCTACAGTCATGGCTCTTGTGGCAGATTGAATTCTTGGTGCAAATTTTCCCCCTCCCTGCATCTATACCCTTCCCATGGCCTCACTGAAGGCAGAGTTTACTTCCCTGCCCCTTGATTTTGGACCTAGCCATGTGACTTTTTTTTTTTTTTTTTTTTTTTTTTTTTTTGCGGTACGCGGGACTCTCACTGTTGTGGCCTCTCCCGTTGCGGAGCACAGGCTCCGTTCGCGCAGGCTCAGTGGCCATGGCTCACGGGCCCAGCTGCTCCGCGGCATGTGGGATCTTCCTGGACCGGGGCACGAACCCGTGTCCCCCGTGTTGGCAGGCGGACTCTCAACCACTGCGCCACCAGGATAGCCCGCCATGTGACTTTTTTTAGCCAATGGTATGTATGTGCAATGATATACAATAATGTGCCTGTTCTCAGTCTAGTCCTCAAGAGGCCTCATGGGTTTCCTGTGCCCTCCTGGGATTTTGTCATGACAACGAGAAGAGCTCCCCTGGCTTGCTGCTCTCCTTCAGCCTGGTCTCAGACCTGAGCCAGCCAGACCCTCAGCTTGAATCAGAGCCACCCAGCTGAACCCGACCTGCATCAGCCAGCCCCAGAGATCAGCAGAGCCATCCCCAGCTCATCTGTGGATTGCTGAGCTAAGTAAGTGTTTTTGAAATTTTTGTGGTTGTGTATCAGTCACAGCACACACTGACTGATACACCTCCCAAATTTAGCTCTTCAGACCTCACTCCTGAACTCCAGGCTTATACATCAAACTGACTACTGAACAACTTCATTTGGATGTCTAATGGGCTTCTCAAACTTATCATGCCGGAAATGTAACTTCTTCCCTTCTCCACCCTAAACCTCTCCTTCTATTATTTTTCTCATCCTAGTAAATGGCAGCTCCATCTTTCAAGACCCACAGGCCAAAGACTTTGGAATCATCCTCAGCCCCTCTCTTTTTATCATCTCCCACATCCAGTTAGTAAGTCCAGTTGATGCTACTTGAAAGAATATGCTGCATTGGACCATTGCTCATTCCCTCTCTGGCCCCACCCTCTCCCAGCTGGACCATGGCAGCAGCCTCTTCCCTGTGCTCCCCACCCCTGCTCTGAGCCCACAGTCTGTTCCCCACATGCAGCCAGAGGGACTCTGTGAATACCTGAGTCAGGTCAGGCCCCTCCCCCGCCCAGAGTGCTCTCCTGGCTCCATCTCACTCACAGTAAGTGTCTATTGATCAATGAATGAATAAACAAAATAATGATATATATGTCAAAGAAAAATTGACCAGTCGATCTAAGAAAGAAATGGAATGGATTTGCATTTCCTTAATGATCAGTGAACATATTTTCATATGCTAATTGGTCATTTGCATCAAAATGAGTCTTAGAGGGCTAAAATCAAGGTGTCAGCAGGGCTGATTCCTTAGGGAGGATCCTGGGAAGAATACGATTCCTTGCCTTTTTCAACTTCTAGTGGCCACCTGGATTCCTGGGCTTGTGGCCCCTTCCTCTAGCTTCATAGAACATCACCCTAGTCTCTGCTCCCACCATCACATCTCTTTCTCATCTGTAGTCAAATCTCCCTCTCATAAGGACATTTGTGTCTCCATTTACGGTTCATCCAGATAATCCAGCGCAATCTCCCCATCTCAAGATCCTTAATTCAATTACGTCTGCAAAGTTTCTTCTGCCAAAAGAAAGGTCACATTCATAGGTTCCAGGGTTAGGACCTGGATATCTTAGGAGGCCATTATCAATCAGCCTACCACAGTCAGCCTTCCTTCTACTGTACCCAGGTTGTGGAAAGATTGAATTCCCTTTATTTCCCCCTGGAGATCTGTGTCCTATCTGACTCTCTGATTATCCCTCAACCTGCCTCTTACCCAAGCTTTGTGATAATACCTTAATATCTATTCTCCCTTTATTAATAGGAAACTTGATTTTTTACCAGGCATATGGCTACCCTGAGTCATGACTCAGCTTCTTATGGCATCATACGCTCACCTGTAGCTAAGTTCTGACAGAAAGTGCTCTTAAAGGGTGGGGCATCCTCTTCTTCTTCCCTCCCTCCTATTCTCCACCTGTTGTCTGGGATATGGATGCAAAGGATGGAGTTCAAGCAATCATCTTGGACCATGAAGAGGAAGCCACATATTGACGATGGAGCAACAATGTAGAAGGAGCTTGGGTTCTTGCACTGTGGAACCCCAGACAGTCTGACGCTGGAGCCCCAGACAGCTTGGGTGGCACCTCTCTTCATGAAGGAGAGAAGAATACTCCTCATTTGTGGTAAAATCAAATACAAATTAGTGATAGGCAGAATAATGGCCCCCCCAAAGATGCCCCTGTCCTAATCCCCAGTTATGACAAGGAGGAGATAAGGTGGCAGATGGAATAAAAGCTGTTAATCAGCTGACCTCAAAATAGGGAAATTATCCTGCATTATCCGGGTGAGTCCAATGTGATCACAAAGATCCTTTAATATGGAAGAGGGGCAGAAGAGGAGGTCAGAGTCAGAGAGAGATTTGAAAATGTTATGTTGCTGGCTTTGAAGAAGGAGGGGGCCACGAGCTAAGGAGTGTACGCAGCCTCTAGAAACTAGAAAATGCAAGGAAATGGATTGTCCCCTAGAGCCTCCAGAAGGAATGCAGCCCTGCCAACACCTTGATTTTAGCCCAGTGAGATCCACTTTAGACTTTTGACCTCCAGACCTGTCAGATAATGTCTGTGTTGTTTTAAACTACTAAGTTTGTAATCATTTGTTATGGCAGCAATAGAAAACTAATATATCATTGATCCAGGCTTCTTGCCCTGAATCTTTCTGTCTTTAAGGCCCATCACTAATAATAATAATCAAGGGACTTCCCTGGTGGTCCAGTGGTTAAGAATCCACCTTCCAGGGCTTCCCTGGTGGCGCAGTGGTTGAGAGTCGGCCTGCCGATGCAGGGGACACGGGTTCGTGCCCTGGCCCGGGAAGATCCCACATGCCGCGGAGCGGCTGGGCTCATGAGCCATGGCCACTGAACCTGTGTGTCCGGAGGCTGTGCTCTGCAGCGGGAGAGGCCACAACAGTGAGAGGCCCGCGTACCGCAAAAAAAAAAAAAAAAAAAAAAAAGAATCCACCTTCCAGTGCAGGGGGCACCAGCTCGATCCCTGGTCGGGGAACTAAGATCCCAAATGCCACGGGGCAACTATGCCTGCACGTCGCAACTACTGAGCCCGTGTGCCACAACTAGAAAGAGCCCGCATGCCTCAATGAATGATCCTGCATGCTGCAGTGAAGGTCCTGAGTGTCGCAACTAAGACCTGACGCAGCCAAATAAATAAAAATAAATTTAAAGAAACAATAATCAAAACCAACACCAACATTAATAGTTAACACACTGAGCATTTTCCTGTGCCTGACACAATCTCAGCACATGACACTTATTATCTCACATAACAATTATCTCACAACAATCCTACAAAGGAAGTAGAAAGCCTTAAATACAAATGTGGGAAAAGAAAAATAAGGCTGAAAATTAGCAAGCTAAACATCAATCTCAAATGTTAGGATAAGAACAACACAATAAACTCAAAGAATGAATGAAAACCAAATGCACAATAGAAACTAATGCTATTTATTATTATTAATGAAATAAGATCAAATGAAAGAAAAAACCCAAATATGCAATAGAGAGGATCTACAAAGCTAAATGTTGGTTATCACTAGTAATTTGAAGACTAATAAAACCCTTGCAATTATATCTCAAAATCGATGAAATAAAAGATTCAGCCATTAAAAAAAAGAAGGAAATCTTGCAATTTGCGACAGCATGGATGGCATTATGCTAAGTGAAATAAGTCAGACAGAAACAAATACTGTGTCATCTCACTTATATGTGGAATCTAAAAAAACAAAACCAAAAACAAATGAAAAACTGAACTCATAGAAACAGAGAACAGGTTGGTGGATGGATGAAGGTGGTCAAAACGTACACATTTCCAGTTATAAAATAGATAAGTCCTGGGGATGTAATGCACAGCATGGTGACTATAGTTAACAATACTGTATTGTATATTTGAAAGTTGCTAAGAGAGGACATCTTAAATGTTCTCACCACAGGGGAACAAATGCAATTATTCGAGGGGATGGATGTTAACTAAACTTACTGTGGTCATCATTTTGCAATATACACATATATCATTATGTTGTACACCTTAAACATATACAATACTATATGTCAATTATATCTCAATAAAACTGGAAAAGAGAAGGAAAAAGAAAAAAGAGAGATAGAGAATATATCAATGACCAATATAAGCAACACAAAGGGAAACCTTCTGAAATTTTGCCATTTGCAGCAACATGGGTGGACCTAGAGGGTATTATGCTCAGTGAAATAAGTCAGACAGAGAAAGACATATACTGTATGGTATCACTTACATGTGGAATCTAAAAAGTACAACAAATTAGTGAGTATAATAAGTAAGAAGCAGGGAATTCCCTGGCAGTCCAGTGGTTAGGATTCAGTGCTTTCACTGCCGTGGCCCGAGATCGAGTTCAATCCCTGGTCGGGGAGCGAAGATCCCACAAGCCTGGGAGCCAAAAAATAAAAAATAAAAATAAAGTAGACACAGATACAGAGAACAAACTAGTGGTTACCAGTGGGGAGGGGCAATATAGAGGTGGGAGAGTGGGAGGTGTAAAGTAGGCTACAAGGATGTATTGTACAACACGGGGAATATTGCCAATATTTTATAGTAACTGTAAAAGGAGTGTAACTTTTTTTTTTTTTTTTTTTTTTTTTTTTTGCAGTACGCGGGCCTCTCACTGTTGTGGCCTCTCCCATTGCGGAGCACAGGCTCCGGACGCGCAGGCTCAACGGCCATGGCTCACGGGCCCAGCCACTCTGCGACATGTGGGATCTTCCCGGACCGGGGCACGAACCCGTGTCCTCTGCATCAGCAGGCAGACTCTCAACCACTGCGCCACCAGGGAAGCCCAGGAGTGTAACTTTTTAAAATTGTATAAAAAGTAAAATAAAAGGAAAGGAAACGTTCCTTACAAGTCTCAAAACTAGAAGAGGTAGCTAGCTTTTGTGTGTATTGTCTCCACTTCACACACGAGGAAACTGAAGTTCACAGAGGTTGAGTATCTTACCTAGTTCACGCAGCAGGTAAGTGGCAGCGTCGGGATTTGAACTTGAGGCTCCAGCACTCACCTGCCCGCTACACGAATCTCTGGCTTTGGCGCCACCTCGCGAGAATGCCCAGCCTCCCCTTCCCGGCCGGCAGCCCGCGAAACTCCGCCCCCTCCCCGGATTGAGTTTAGGGTTTCTACCGCCCACCTGCCGGGAATCTCGGGTCAAGGTTGTTGCAGCCCTTAGGAGGTTCAGACTCCGCTTACTCCACAGGCTTCCTTCTGAAATTTCATTTGATGTTCTCTTTCAGTTTCAATCACTCCCCTGCAGGGGCCCCTACCCTACAGCCTTGATCATCTCTGAATTCCTGCCGCTCCCTCCTGGTGGCAGGTTGCCTATTTGGAGCTCAATTATTGCTATATCTGTCTCAGCTGGGAGTGTGAGCCTTGCTCAAGGGCCCCCAGCAGCCTGACATCGCCTGGGAACTGGTAGGAAATGCAGAAACGAAATCCTACCCCAGACCTGCTGAATCGGGATCAGTATCTTGACCCTCCCCACCCCACCTCGACCCCCAAGTAATCTGCGGCACAGTGAAGGCTGAGTAGCTCTGGCCTAGACCACAAGAGGACCGTGGGACCCAGGGAGCCTTCCAGGTAGGCCCCTCACCTGGAGCAGGTGTGGCTGAGAAAACGGTCTTCAGCCACGTCCTGTTTGTGTCTGAGCTGAAGATTCAAGTGCATTCCAGGCACCTGGGTTCCAGGCACTGTCTTACGAGGCTCCGTCGTGGACCCCAAGAGATGTTCCTTTTTCTATTGCTAATGGAATTTTGTTTAATTTGTTTGGAAAATTATATGAAATAAACTTTATAGGAGCTGAGCAAATTGAGGTATCAATACAGAAAATCCTAGATGTGATAAACAATCAGTGACATATGAAGTCTTAGAAGACCAAAGCCCTAACCCAGTGGTTCTCAAACTCTAGCATCAAGTCACCAGGAGGGCGTTTAAAACTCAGACTCTTGGGCCCCACCCCTAGTTTCTGATTCATAGAACTGGGATGGGACTGAGAATCTGCATTTCTCACAAGTTCCCAGGGGATACTGATGATGTTAGTCCAGAGACCATGCTTTGAGAACCACTGTTTCCAAACTACAGAGTCAGGGCTGCTTTGGAGGGTTGTATTAGCCCTTGAGAATTATATAGAAATGATCCCAGTCAGTGACCTGTCATTACAGAAGAGTAATTCATTCCAATGATCCAGTGTAAATTTAAGTACTGATCTGAATATTTTCCTGTATTTATGCACAGATTTAGCATTTTCATTTAAATTATGTGTCACCTATAATGTGATTTATGTTCAGGTTCTACCCTGATTGAGACAAAAACTTTCTTTTTTCTTCTAGTGGCACTTTCAAGTGTATACCCACCTCCTTTTTTTATGGTCTGATGAAAAATGTCAAATCAAGGTGTGAGATCTAAAAAGGGGATTTTTTTCCCCACATTGTACGAATCAAAATACATCGGTGGATGGTTTTTAAAAAACCTGCTGTTCTTCCCACTGCATTCCCAGAGTCCTTTGCAACGCACCTGTAATAGCTCTTTTCACATTGTGTTCGAATTATTGATTTACCATCTAACTTTCTGAAGGGCTCATGGGTTTCTCAAGGGCAGGACATTCTTCCATTTGAAGAAAAAAAAATGTGCAATAAGGAGATGTTTATTTTTCTACTATTTGTCCCACTATGTGTTATCAACAGCAAGGAAACTCTTTCTGGGGGAAGATGCCTGATGGGTGCTCACATGGGCATGTTTGATGTGTGCATGGAGTTTTGTGATTTTGAGATTTCATGGGGTGTAGGGTGGGAGCAGTTGAGAACTGGGGTTCTGTTGATGATGGTGGGCGTGTGATTCTGTTGGAAGGATATTGTCTGGGACCGTGTTTCTCTAGCACTGTGGTATCAAGCATGTGTCTACACTTGATGCCTGTAATCCTCTAGGATCCACCAGTGAGAATCAGTGACCATCAGTAGCTGACTGTGTGAAGGGGTATCCCTACACCCCCGAACCCACGTGTGTGTCTCTGGACTGGAGATGCTGTGCCCATGCCCCAGATCTCTGTGGGTTCTCTCTGACGCTGGTTGTGTGCTGTGGCTCAGTGGGTCCTGCGTTCCTGTCCCTGGTCTGCCTCCGTGTCAGGGTCTCCTCACCATTCCATGTTGCTCTCTGTGTCTGAAGCTCATGGCCCTCCTGGGTGGCTGGGGCTCTAGGTGATTGTGTCCATCCCCAAGTCCGGTGGCCCTTGCAGAGCTGGGAGGGTGGGGGCTCTGTGTCCCTGAGGTTAAGGAGGCCCGCTGGGAAGTTAGCAGCTGGAGATAAGATTTCACAGTCATGAGCGGAAAGGAGGGAGAAGGATCCAGATTTGGTCTGAGGCAGGACCAGACCAGAGTCCAGGGTCTCAGAATCATTATAAGAATAGTTCTAGGGACTTGCCTGGCAGTCCAGTGGTTAATACTCTGAGCTTCCACTGCAGGGGGTGTGGGTTCGATCCCTGGTTCAAGGAGCTAAGATCCCGCATGCCATGCGGTGCGGCCAAAAAAAAAAAAAAAGTATAGTTCTAATAGCTCCTGTTAATTGTGTATATACCATGTGCCAGGCACTGTACTTCATGTTTTATAGTTTTACTGTTTTTATATTTATACTGTCATTTATAAATATAACTATATTTATACTGTTGTATTTATTCAATATCACAATTAAGTATTTATATTTATAAATAATTATATGAATTGTTCCTAATGTTTTTGAATAATATTCTATTAGTTATAAATTACATAGTAATTTTTTTTTTTTTTTTTTTTTTTTTTTTTTGCGGTACGCGGGCCTCTCACTGTTGTGGCCTCTTCCGTTGTGGAGCACAGGCTTCGGATGCGCAGGCTCAGCGGCCATGGCTCACGGGCCCAGCCGCTCCGCGGCATGTGGGATCTTCCCGGACCAGGGCACGAACCCACGTCCCCTGCATCGGCAGGCGGACTCTCAACCACTGTGCCACCAGGGAAGCCCCATAGTAATTTTTAATTATCATTTTCTATTATCATTTTCTATTATCCCATTGAAGGTAGGAAGAAAAGTTCAGAGAGGTGAGTTCACTCGCCCGAGGTCATTCAGCAAGGTGACAGAGTCAAAATTTGAACCTAGTTCCAAGTGTTTCCAGCCTTTGGCTCGTAACCATTGCATTACCCTGGTCAAGGCGGAAGACAGCATCTGGGGGACCAGGAGGGAGCAGTGTTAGCTGGGTGGCCATGCATAATAGCAGATTGCTGTCGGTGTCGCATTGTGCTGGTGTGTGTTTATTGAGCCTTTAATGTGTGCCAGGCACCGTGCTAAAGGCTTTTACAATAAGAATATGGCAAATGCTCATATGGCATTTAGCAAGGGCCCTACTCTAAGTACTCTTATGTGGATTAATTCATTTACTCCTTATACCAGTGTCCTGAGGTGGATACCGTCCTTGTCTCCATGAGGCCCTGAGGTGGAATCATGGGTGAAAGCTCGTGGAGGAGCTGGGATCTGGCTCCAGGCAGCCTGGCTCCATAAGCTGTTCCTTTAGCCCCCATACTTTCTATTATCCCTTGTAATCTTCACAACAATCCTATAGTGTAGGAAGAAATATCACCCATTTTACAGATGAGGAAACTGAGGCCCAGACTTGGACTCACCCACAGAGCCACAGACTTGAACCCCTGTCTGTCTGATCAGCTCATCCACACACCTGACCCTGTTCCTGTCTGGTGGGAGACCAGGAACTCCAAAGAGCCTCTGAAGGGCCTTGGCCAGACTCCCAGATGCCAGGGGCCCTGTCTCTCCCTGAGGTCCCAGCCTCCCTAACCTTCTTGTGCAGCTCCTTAATTTTGCCTTTGGCTTGTGCCATTTCAGCTTGCTGATCAGTAAGCAGTCATGTTACAAAAATTGTCTATATTCCCCCAGATTAGGTTTTTATTTGTTTGTTTGTTGCTCTACAAAAGGTTTAAGTTTTGTACAGTTCAAAAGGTCCTTTGTTTATATTATAGATGCAAGATTTCCAGTCTTGGTTAAGAAAATCTCCTAGCTCCTTGGGAGTGGGAATGCCAGGCAGTGGAGTGGGGGGGAGGCAGCCTCTTCTTCCTTCTCTCTCCCCGCTCCTTGGCTTTGTCCTTCTTGGAGTGGGGACTGGGGGCGGGGTTGTTTGATATCTTCTAGTCAATTTATAAGCCCTCTTTATATATTATAGCTACTAATTCTATGCTGTCCCAAGTGTTGCAGAATTTTCCCCAAGCCTTTTGTACATTGCCTTGCAATGGTTTTTGTTATGCAAATATGTCTAATATCTTAAGATTGGTTAGGAAGATCTCCTGCTCCTGGGGAGGTGGGGGAGTCCCCCTCCCCATCTCCCCTCTCCCGCCTCTTCCTTCCCCTCCAGGGTCTCTCTCTCCTTATCTCCAGCTGTTCTATTCCCAAGGGCCTGCCTCCCCTTCAGGGGACCTGCCCAGCGCGCGGAGGCCCAGCTCCCCTCCCCCTCTTTGGGTCTCTTGGTATTTGGAAGGGGGTTGTCCATTCCTTGTCAATTTTTAAGAGCTTCTCCTCCTTATAACTTTTTTTTTTTTTTTTGCGGTACTAGGGCCTCTCACTGCTGTGGCCTCTCCCGTTGTGGAGCACGGGCTCCGGGCGTGCAGGCTCAGCGGCCATGGCTCACGGGCCCAGCCGCTCCGCAGCATGTGGGATCTTCCCGGACCGGGGCACGAACCCGTGTCTCCTGCATCGGCAGGCGGACCCTCAACCACTGCGCCACCAGGGAAGCCCCTCCCTATAACTATTAACTCTATGCTACCTTCTGTATTACAAGCCACTGGTCCTGTCATTTGCCACATTAAATCTTAAGCTGCTGAGTTTTATACAAATAAGTCCGTCTTGTATTCATCTGTTGTGGGTTTCCGACGTAGGTTGGGAAGACTGCCCACTCCTAAGCGCCCTCCTTTTCCCTCCCTAAGTCCTTATCTCTCAGCTTTTCCCTTCCCACGGGTCAGGAGCATAAAAGGGCGGGAGGGCGCTGCCCTGCAGTGTCAGCATGTCCCCTCTGTGCTCACTGCTGCTGGCCGTGGCCCTGGCGGCCGTCCCCGGCGTCCGAGGCAACTGCCCGGAGCCCGCCAGCCTCAAGAGAGCCGACGGGACGCGCACGTGCGCCAAGCTCTTCGAAAAGAGCGACCCCTACTACGATCGCTGCTGCGGCGGCGCCGAGCTGTCGGTGGAGCCGGGCACCGACCTGCCCTACCTGCCCTCTGGCTGGAACAACGCCATCTCGTCCCTCGTGGTGGCCCCGCGCTGCGAGCTCACCGTGTGGTCCTCTCGCGGCAAGGCCGGCAAGACGCACAAATTCTCGTCCGGCACCTACCCGCGCCTGGAAGAGTACCGCCGCGGCGTCTTCGGGGACTGGTCCAATGCCATCTCCTCGCTCTACTGCAGGTGCCCGCCCGCTGGCCCGCGCCCCCAGGGACCCGGCCCTCCAGTTCGCACATCCACCTGCCTAGCTCCCAACGGAGCACCCGGGCTCCAGCCCCATCATCCAGACCGCTGAGCCTCTGACCCAAATTGGGCGTCCTTAGAACCAGTCCCGGAGGTCCCCCTTCTCACCCAGGCCCCCTCCCCCAAGCCCATGCCCCTTGGATCTCCCAGACCCAACTCTGGGATTCCCAGGCTCAGAAGCTGACCCAGTAATCCAGCCTCCGTTCTGGGAGCACCCTCTCCAACCTCAGATCCCAGAGCTCTCAGACCCAACTCTGGGACTCCCAGATTCTAAACCTGACCCAGACCTCAAGACCCCAGACCTAATTCTAGGATTTACCCTATCTAGCCCTCATGCTCCACCCCCCTAGACCCTATAGATCAGCCTTGGCCCCAGAATCCAGTTCCAGAGACCCTGTTAAGGTTCTGAAGCCCCCAGACCCAACTTGGAGGCCCCTGAGCCCACCCTGGACTCACATATCCAAGCTCACAGACCCGGGGGCCCTAAATGTAGCCAGGGCACCCTCTAAAACCACCCCACCTGTCCCTCTACCCCCAAGAACTCCAAGAGCCTCCAGCCCCAAACTTCCAGGCCAGGATGCCTAGCTCCTGAACTCGGAGTCCAGCCCGGGACCCCCACCCCATTTCAGGCTTCCAGAATCCCTCCCACCTGGCGCCCCCTGGTTGTAATTTTTGATTCTATGGCAGGTGCTACTGATACCTTAGCAATCCCTCATCTCCATCCCCCGCAAAGTGCTGAGCCCCTCACCTGGCCTTGTCCGTGGGGTCTGCTGAAGTCCGCGAGACCCAGAAGAGAGCTCACCGCCTGCCTCCACCACCCTTCCTTCCCTGTAATACAACTGTTATGAACTTGTCCCTGTCTGCCGTCTATTGGTGCCTGGGACCCAAGCCCATGCAGATGCGGGTCAGGATGGAGGAGAGAGCAGGGTGGTCAGGCCTGGGTCAGCCCGTACTTGGGACAGTGCCGTGGATGGGGACACACCCATAGATTCCGACATGGGTTTAGGTGTGGACACACACCCCCCCACACACACAGGACATCTGGGTGACACGCCATGGTACTGCCGGTTGATTGTTAAACATTGAAATGCTTCCCGTACTTTTTGGTGGATAGCCCGTCTCTGAATGCCCCCCAGCTGTTCAGGCCTGCTGGGACCTCCAGACTCCCTCAGGATTTATGAATAGGACAGTAGGAGGCTTTCAAGGACCCTGCTCCAGGCTAGGGCCAGGGTCTGTTTTGCAATCTGGTCACAGCCCAGGACTTATGGGTTGTGAAGTGCTTTCAGTGCCCCTCTACCCAACACATGGAGAACATTTTAGTTCTAATTTGTATAGTTTTGAAAATTCGAATTTGCAGTTTACTACTCCCAAGGGTCAGGGCCCTTGATGGGTGCCTGGGTTTGGGTGCTCTGGAGGAGTGAGGGAAGAGAAATGAGGGGTCTTGGGGGGAGAAGAAGTAGGGGGACAGCTCTGGGGGATGATAACTTGGGGTTGGAGGAGGAAGGGAATCTGGGGGGATTCTGGGTTAAGAGACATGGGAGAAGAAGTAAGTGGAGAGGCTACGAGGCCATAAATTGGGGATATGTGAAGAGATCAGAGGTCAGCGGAGGTACCGGAGGATCAAGGATTAGAGGATGTGCAAGTTGGAAAGTGGGAAATGAACACAGTGAAGTTTTTTTCTTTTTCTGGCCACCGCGCACGGGTATGTGGTATCTTAGTTCCCCTACCAGGGCTCGAACCTGCGCCCCCTGCAGTGGAAGCGCAGAGTCTTAAACACTGGACCACCAGGGAAGTCCCTTGGTGAAGTTCTAAGGATCAAACACCACGGAAATAATCAGCATCCTTGGGCACATGTATTTATTCGTTCAGTCAGCAAAGATTTATTGAGCCCCTACTATCTGTCAAGCACTGACTCAGGAAGAAGCGGCCACTGCCCTCATGGAAAATGCCAGAGAGTCAGACATTCAAAGATGTGTGAAGATGTCAAATGAGAAACCAAGGGTCAGGCAGGATTACGGGGGTATAGGAGGTGGTACGTGATCCAAGAGCAGCTGAGGGGTCGTGAAGGTCTAGAGGGAGCAGGGAGGTGCTCAGGGAACACGGTAAGCTTAAGGGTCAAGGAGGTGCCCAGGGTTAGGGACTGCTAAGGGTCAGGGAGCTGCTATGGGGTCAGAGAGACGCTAAGACGTCAGAAGTCATAAAGGAACAAGAAGATGCTAAGGGCTCAGGGAGGTGTCAAGGGGTGGATGGATATGACAAGCGGTCAGAATGGGCCCGTCAGGGAGGTGTCAAGGGGTGGATGGATACGACAAGGGGTCAGAATGGGCCCGGAGCCAGCCAATCACTCCCTGAACTGCACAGACACGGAGGAGTCGGTCACCCTCGTCCGCAGCAGCCCACCGCGCTCCATCCGGTTCTTGGTCTTGTGCAGGAAGTGGACAAAGCGGACGCCAGGGCCGTACTGGCGGAATACGTGGGACACCTGGGGCAGCACCAGGGTCAGGAAGAAGTTCTTATGAGGGACCCATAAACCCTGCTCTCCTCCCTCTGTGAGGTCTTGGGATGCGAAAGCGTGTGTGCGGGTGGCAGACGGGGTAGGGAGTCTCACCTGGACCCAGTGGCCAGGGGGGCCTCTCCCAGAGGTCCGGGGGGCCACGTGGTGCTGGGCGATGACTGTGCGGCGGTCAGCTGCCAGCAGCCAGACGTGCAGCTCATACACACACACGTCCAGTCGGCTGTCCTCGTACCTGGGGGTGGGGGCCAGGCCTTCAGCTGCCTCCACTGCCCCTACCTCCCAGCCCCAAACCCCGGCTCAGTCGCCTGTCGACACTCACTGGCACCCGCTTTGTGCACCGGGGCTGGGTGGTGCTGGCACCACAGCAGCGACCAAGACAACCCCACGCGCCACCCTCATGGGATTCATGGTCCAGTGGGGGAGGCGGACATGTCAGCAGGCGGTGACAAACAGGAATGGTCAGGGCCGAGATGGGGGAAATCGGGGCACTGGGGGATAATGCATCTGACACAACCTGAGGGCGGCCAGGGGAAGGCTTCCTGGTGGAGCCACATGTACGGACTCCTGAAGGAGAGAGGGGACTTCGCCTCAAGAAAAGAGGGTGGCCGGCATCCAAGGAAGAAGGAACAGCCTCTGGGCTGGCACACTGCAAGAACGGACTCAGAGAGAAGGGGCCACAGAGGTGGGCAGGGCTGGGTCCTGCAGGGGCAGGAGGGTCTCTGGGAGGATGGCGTGAGGCTTGCGCTTCGGGGAGTGCCTGTGTGCGACCTGGCTGGGCAGGCCGGTGGTGCAGAGGCACGTACCAGTCCATGACCGTGATGTGTGGCTGCTCCACATCGAGCAGCTCCTCCCACAAGCCCTCCGCCAGCAGGTCCACACGCTGCTGCTTCACGGTCCAGCTGTGAGAGACAGCACAGGGGAGGTGGGGATTCTCCCAGGCCAGCCTGGCCCCAGCAAGCAGGGCACCCTGGAAGTGACGTCGAGGGCACCGGCGTAAGGGCACTGAGAGCTCACTCAGCCTACCTCACGGCCTCAGTTCCCGTGAACTCCTCTGAAGGTAATCCTGAGCCCCGTGTTGCAGATGGGGAAACCGAGGCTCACAAAGGGAATTGACGTGTCAAGATCGAGCAGCAAAGAAGTGGCAGAGCTGGGATCCCAACCCAGGTGGCTGTGACTCTGAGCTTCTGAGTCGCACCATCCCACCCACCGTTCAGAAGCAGGGCCTGGTTTAATGGCAGATAGCTGGTGGCCTGGGTGACCCTCCCCCTCCTACGGAAAGAGGCTGAGCATAGGAACAATATTAACTGCTATTTATTTAACACCTACTATGTGCAGCCTACTCCCAGCGAGCCAGGCGTGCGTTTTATGGGCATGCTCTTATGACTAACCCTGTTTACAGAGCAGGAGACTAGGGCCCAGAGAGGCAAAGACTGTTTCTCCAGGTCCCACAGAGAGGAAGGCCGGAACAAGGAATCACAGGCAGGTCACCGTGGGTCCCGGCCACTCACCTGAGGCCCTGCTGGAGCTTCTCCGTCTTAATGTGCCAGCCTCGGAAATTGCCTGGCGGGTGGATGAGCAAAGGATTAGAATGTGCCCTTTCTCCAGGGCCAGCCCCTCAGCACCGGGCTAGCCACAAAGCGCTTACCCAGAGTCTCCAGGGGTTGCTGTGTGGGACCAGTGGGGGGCGCTGGCTCATAAATGTTGATGCCTGAAATGTGCAGGGAAGCAGAGCCTCAGGCGCGCTGAAGCTGTCCCCCTTCCGAAAGCTCCCCACTTTCTAACCCCAGGGCGGGCTGGAAGAGCAGGAATCAGACCAGACCAGCCAGGCAGGGGTGAGTGGTGAGTCATGGCCCTGGGAGAGCCCTGAGAATGTCCTGGGGGCAGAGGGACAATGCTTGGAGAGGGAGGGCGTTGTGGTGAGACAGAGACAGAGGGACAGAGAGAGAGGCACCAAGAAAAAGAGATAGAATATGGGCGGAGGGAGGGAGGGAGGGAGAGATACGGGGTGAGACAAAGAGACACAGGGAGAGATAGACGGAGACACATGACGTAGAAAGAAACAGAGATGCAGGTGGGACAAAGAGACACAAGGAGACAGAGAGAGGCACAATGACAAAAAGGGACAGAGAGGGATGTAGAGGAATAAAAAGAGAGAGGCACACTAATAGACAACGACGGAGAAACAGTAGAGAGACAAGCAAACAGACGGAAAGAAGAAGAGACAGACGGTCTGGGTGAGTGAGCCTGGGGAAAGAAGGCAGAGACGCCTCCAGCCCCGCGCGGACTTCTGTCCCGCACCTTCGGGGTTGGGAGAGCGGAGCAGGTTGCGGTAGAGCGGCCGCTGCAGGAAGAGAAGCTTCCAGGTGAGGCGCGGGGGCAGCTCCAGGCTCCCTCCCGGCGGCGCCCATTCCTGTAGCAGCAGCTGCTGTGCATGGGCCTCGGTCGGCTGCTCAGGCACCGGGAACCCGGGGGTCTCGGGGGCCGCGGGCGACGGCGGCGACGGGGGCGGGGGCGGCGACGGCAGCTCCTGGGTGCTCGAGGGTTCCTCCATCCCGCCACCGAGCGCTGGTCCTTCCCGCACCTCCTCCATCCGTCGGGTCTGGGAGACTTTCCCGGCTCCTCTGCAGGGCTCGGAATTAACCCAGGGCGGGAGAGGGCGGAGCGCCTCGGCTGGCATTTAAGCGAAGGGTGTGTTGGGGGAAGGCTCTGGGGCCCCAGGCCCTCCTCCCTCAGATCCAGCTGTCCAGGTCACAGCGCCTCCTTTTCCCAGACTGTAGGAGTCCGGGTCCTGGCCCTGCTCCGTTTCCCAAGCCTCCTGCCCCAGTTTCCCCAGGGCCAGTTGAGGACCCATACACCAGCCCTGGGAGAGGGGTGGGACCAAGGTGCTAATGCCAGGGCTCCGGGGCACATCCACCTCTTTAAGATCCCGCATGGCAGGATTAGAGGTTAATTAATGAAGCCC
Organism: Phocoena sinus; assembly: GCF_008692025.1. Classification (NCBI taxonomy): domain Eukaryota; kingdom Metazoa; phylum Chordata; class Mammalia; order Artiodactyla; family Phocoenidae; genus Phocoena; species Phocoena sinus. Next base: position 12,785,502 of record NC_045781.1, read on the forward strand.
CCCTCTTCCCACCCCCCTCAGCTAGGCAGTAAGGGGTGGGGGCTGGGAGGGTAGGTCCTCTGCCAGTTCCTCCTCTGCCCTGACGTGGGACACAACCTTGGGACCTGACATTTCCTGTTCTGGAAACATAGTGGGGGTGCAGTGGAGGTCAGAGAGAGACCTGGAGCCTGAGATGGGGAGTCACAGAGATGGGGAACATCAGGGAGACACTGAGATAGCACCAGAGAGAGAAGCAGAAACCCCTTCTGGTATCAGGGTGCCTTGCATCCCTTCCTGGGGCTGGGGCAGGTGGCACAGCTGCCAAAGCTTCCTCCCTCGGAGGTCATAGGGAGTTTGGAGTGAGGGCGGGAGTGATGGTTGGGGTAGGAGGTCGGGGTGCAGAGGAAGTAGGATGGCAGAGGAACCTGTAGGGCCAGACGCCCACAGCCCCTTTCTGCCCATGCCACATCCCACACCCGGCCCCGGTAAGCACAGGCTCAGAGTCCCACACAGGTTACCAGTAACAAGTGCCACAGTGAGAGCTTTCTGCTCGCTAGGTGCTGTCCTAAGCGCTTACAAGTTCATTTCATCCTCTAACGACGTAGGTGCTACTATTGTGGGCATTTTATAGGTAAAAGAAAGAATAGAGAACGTGTGTGGAGCTGCATGTCTGCCCAAGCGCTCCAGCATCCGCCTGCACACCAACCCTGAGTGGGGAACTGTTGTTATCCCCATTTCACGGATGAGGAAACAGAGTCCCACCTCACAGGCCTGGTCCCATAGTGCCCCAGATAACCCCATATGCTTCCATGGGTGCCTCCTGCCTCAGATTCCCACAAGACCCTGAGAGACACATACTGCAGACATACAGAATTGAGCTCACACCGGAATGATGATGCTTGAGGAAACTGAGACTCAGAGAGGTCTAGTAACTCACCCAAGGTTGCACAGCTGGTGTGCGGCGAGCTGGACACAGAATCTCAGTGAGATACACAGGGATTCAGATTCAAACTGCCCCTAGAGAGAAACACTGGCTCAACACAGAAACAGACAGGAGAAAATGGTTACATTTATTGTCTGTCTTTAACTCATTAACTCTTACAACCCTGGGAGGTGGGAACTGGTAATAGTACCTCCATTGACAGATTGGGGAACTGAGGCAAGAGAGGTGAAGTGACCTATCCTGGGAAACTTGGGAATTAGCCAGGGACCTGGGAGGAGGGAGGACCCATGGAAGCGGGCAAACCAACGAATGTGCAATAGCCCCGCTGCACCTGGAAGTCTCCAGGAGATTCCCAGACAAACACTCGCAGAGCCCGCAACACACGCACAACCGGAAATACTCCCTTGGCCACTACAAGCGCACAAACCCACAGCCTTGTCTGGCTGGCTGCCCACCTGTCTTCACTGGAGGAGGGGGAGGGGAAGGAGGGGGAGGGGGAGGGGAAAAGAGGGGGAGGGGGAGGAGGAAAGGACAGAGAGAGAAGGAGGAGTGTCTGTCTAGTGGACTCAGAGCTGTCCCCTGGTCAGAATCCAGGGCAGGGAGTGGCTCAGAGCCAGAAACCTAAAAAAAAGCGCAGCAAGTCTATAGAATGGGGATCAACACCCCTCCTCTGTCTGCCACCCTCCTGCCATGGTGTCCACATTATCTCCCTCCTGGGGTCCTCACCCCTTTCTCTTACACACACACACACACACACACACACACACGCCACAGCCAGAGGGGTCTTATGAAAGCTTAAACCCAAGCAGTTGCTCCCCCACTTAAACCTGCCATGGCTCCCCAGTGCCGGAGAAAAATCCCAGCTCTTTGCCAGCATTAGAGACCCTGTATTTCTGCTCCCTGTTCTCTCCCATCTTAGGGACTTCGCTCAGAAAGTTCTTTCCACCCAGAATGCCCTTCCCTCTCACCCATATCCCCATACTCAGTGGTTCCCAAACTTTAGGGCTCATTAGTTTCACCCAGGGAGCTTATTTTATATGTGTATTTTCAAGCCCCACTCCCAGGAGTCTAATTCAGTCCCTCTGGGCCCCAGAATCTAAAATTTTAGAAGCACCCACCCCATCATTCCATACTATGAGAAACATTTTTACTTAAATCTGAGGGATCCAGGGACACAACCAGGGCCATACAAAGCCAAGTGTCTTCAACATTAGATCGCAAACGTCTCCTTTCTCCACCTTCTGAGCGGTAAAGGTCCCAGTGTGGGGACTCAAGCTCTGAAAGGCTGTTTTTCAAAAGGGCCAAGGCCTGGATGACCAACACAGCACGCCTCCCCACAGCCACCTCTCATGTGTCATGAAACATTAAAAAGTACGAGCGATGGTGTGACCACTTTGGAAAACAAATTGGCAATCTCTCATAAAACCAGATATGCTCCCACGCTACAGCCCAGCCATCCCACTCCTGGGGATTTAGCCATGGCCACCAAAAGACCCACACCCAATGCAGCTTTCACATGATGACTCCAGAGCAAGCCCACCCAGGTGCCCGTCGACAGGCGAGTGGATAAACCAGCCGTGCTATGTCCACACTGTGGGATGCTCTCAGTAAGAAAATGGAATGACTAGCCAAACATGCAGCTACATGGATGAACCTAAAAATCCTCACACAGACTGACAAAAGCCCTGCAGAAATGAGCACGTACTGTGTGATTCCGTTTCTAGAAAATTCTGGACAAGGCAACAGTAATCTAGAATCAGAGAAACAGGTTGGTGGTTTCCTAGGCTGCGGGGCAGGGGCGTGGACTTTCTGGAGTGAGAAAAAAGGCTCTATCTTTCTTTTGTGTGTATTTACTTTTTTTTATTTTTAGTATTTTTTGGTGGCACCTCAGGTCATGAGGGATCTTGGTTCCCCAACCAGGGATTGAACCCACGCCCCCTGCAGTGGAGGTGCAGAGTTGTAACCACTGGACCACCAGGGAAGTTCCCAAAAGTTCTATCTTAATTGTGGTGGTAGTTATATGGGTGTATACATTTGCCAAAACTCATCAAACTGTACCTTTAAAATGGGTGTATTTTCTTGTGTGTAAATTATACCTCAATAAGAAACAAAGCAGAAAGGATATGGTAACTCTCTCCACGTACAAACAAGGAAATAGCAACAAGCCTATTGAGTGAAAAAGGCCAGATCTAGAATAGTGGGCCTCATAGGCTACTATTTGTGTGAACAAAAAATATATATGAAGAAAACAAGGATCCATAACTTCCCATTGCCCTTTCTACCTTTTGTTCTTTTAACAAATACTTATTAAACATCCACAGTGGCCAAGGCCTCTGCATTGCGGATATAATGGTGAAAGAACAGACAGATTCCTGTCCCCATGGGGCTTCCTCGTGGGAGGAGGGACAGGCTTCAACTGTTCAACAAGTAACTAATTGACAAGCAGCATGAAATGCTTTGATGGTGAAAAAAGGTTGTGATGACAGGGAAGAGCAGCGGGTGGGAAGCCTGTTTTAGCTGAGGTGGTCAGGGAGGGCTTCTCGGAGGAGGTGACATTTGAGCAGAGACCTGAAGAAGAGGGAGCAGCAAGTGCAAAGGCCCTGAGGTGGGACCAGGCATGGTGCATTTGGGGAACAGGAGGGAGGCCAGTGTGGTTGGAATGGAGGGAACGCAGGGGAGATGAGATCAGAGAGAGGATGGGGTGGGCAGCTCTGTAGGATTTATCTAAGTGTAATAAATGCAAAGTGAAACTATGGGGAAGTTTTTGGCTGGCAAGTGATGAATTGATCTCTGGCTGAGTGAGGGCAGGGAGGGGGCAAGGAAACAATGAGGAAGGAGTTGGGGGTGGGCAGGACCAGGGTGGGGCCATAGAGTGACTGGTCGAGGACAGGTTTAATATCTTTGCTGATCTGACAAAGAGGAAAGGCTTGATTGGACTTGAGGGTTGAGCAATGGGCAGAAGAAGGTGGCACCATTTGCAGAGAGGGGAAAACGAGGTCAGAACAGATTGAGGGCGAAGGGTGGGCACGAAATCAAGTATTTTTATCTCAGGTGTCAGTACTGGACATCTAAAGGGGTGATGGGAATTCCCTGGAGGTCCAGTGGTTAGGACTCCGAGCTCTCACTGCTGAGGGCCGGGGTTCAATCCCTGGTTGGGAAACAAAGATCCCACAAGCCGCAACAAAACAAAACAAACAAACAATAGCAATAATGGAGCACTTACTGTGTGCCTGGCACTATGTGCTCTATGCCTGTGAATCAAATGCACCCTCTAAGGTAGGTATTATCATTAAACCTATTTCACAGATGAAGAAACTGAGGCACAGAGAGGTGACGTGTCCTGCCCAAGGTCACACAGCCAGAAAGTGGCAGAGCTGGGATTTGAACCCCCACTGTCTGGCCCCAGAGTCTGCATCCCCAGGGAGGGGAGGGTGGCCCAGGTTAGGGTTCAAGCTCCTCATGCTAGTGTCTAACTCCCAGCACCATGATCCTTTTCACCAGCCATCTGACCATGGCTCTGCTCTCCCTGAAACCCCTCCCGGCTCCTCAGACCCGCCCCCCCCCCCCCCGATCAGATTCTAGTTTGCAGCCCCATTTCTAAGTCATCCAGTTGGTCCCAGTGCACCTCAACCCCACCCCTGCCCCTCTCTTTACATCCCAGCAGCTCTGAATTCCACTCGTAAGAAGACTCAGAGCTCTCGGGAAAATGACAGGATGAAGCCAGTGCCGGGCACGGTGACAGGGAAGCCTGTGTGGGCTCAGTCTTCTGCCCGAGGTGGGAAGTCAGGCTGGAGTCTGCTGCTCGGTCTGCCCCATTAGAGAGTGGATTCATCTCCTAGGGCTGCTGAGACAAATTAGCACACGCTCGGTGGCTTAAACAACAGAAATGTATTCTCTCGTGGTTCTAGAAGCCAAAAGTCTGAAATCAAGTTGGCAGGCAGTGCTCACTCCAAAGGCTCTAGGAGAGAAGCCTTCCTCGCCTCTCCCAGCTCCTGGTGCAGCTGGCATTCCTTGGTTTGTGGTCGAATCACTCCAGTCTCTGCCTCCGTGGTCACATTGCCTCCTCCTTTGCTCTCAAATTTCCCTCTGTCTCACTCTTGTAAGGACACTTATTGAATTTAGGGCTCTTCTGGATAATCCAGGATGATCTCATCTCAAGGTCCCCAACCTAATTATAGTTACAAAGACCCTCTTTTCAAAAAAAAGGTGGCACTCACAGGTTCCGGGGATTAGGATGTGAACATATCTTTTGGGGGGACCATCAGTCAACCCACAATGGACAGGGATTCCTCATAGGGCAAGAGCAAAATTGGGGGAGGCAGGAGAGCCTGGTTCAGTGGTTCTCAAGTTGGTGTGTTAGAACAGGAAAAAAAAAAAAAAAGATCGTGTGTTGGAATCCTCTGGAGGGCTTGTTAAGTGCAGGCTTCTGGGCTCCGCACCCCTGCGCCCACGTGAGAGGTGATGCTGCTGCAGATCTGGGATCTTGGTGGTGAGGAGCAGAGGGCTGCCTGAGCTCAAGGCCTCACCCTTACTCCGTGTGTCCCTGGGCAAAGGACTTTCCTTCTTTCCAAAGCTTAGTCTATAAAATGGGGCTATCTTCTCCTCCCCACAGTGCTACTTGAGGCGACCCACGCTTTCCTCTTCGCCCACTGTGAGTCCCACATTTTTGCTGGGCCTTGACCCTCCAACTTCCTTCTCACCTCAGGACCTTTGCACATGCTGCCCCTTCTGCCTACAAGGCCTTCCACTCCACGCCTCCAGTGGATGCCTTCATCTCCATTCAAATGTCATCTCTTCACAAGGCACACACCCTTCCTGCCTTATTCTACCGAACAATACATCTCGGTGATTGTTCCCTATTGGTTCCTATAAAGCATCTTGGGCCCTCCCCCACCAGGTCAATTTCCCACCCCCCTGCCGCACCCTGTTCTTTCTTTCTTGAACTGAGTGTTGTTTGTAAATACCTGTGAGTACATGGGTATGTTCACTTGGTCATGAACTGTGTCACCCGGTAAGAATGTCAACCTCACCAGGGCAGGGCCTGTTTATTTATTGGGTGGGTTTGTTTATTATTATTTATTATTATTTATTATTTATATATTATTATTATTTGTTTATTATTTGTCCTCAGCTCAGGGTTGACACTGACTGGTTGCTCTGTTTGCTGAGCAGGGAGGGCAAGAAGGCCGGTCCCTAAACAGGAGGAAGAGGCTCTGTCCAGCCCAAGAACCACATCCAACCTGCACAAGTCTAGCTCCCACGGCTCCTGCTGCAAAACCAGTATCACCCCCAGGTGCATCGGCGCGTCTCAGGGCCCAATCCTGCTGGTACAGAGAAAGAAAGAGGGGGAGATGTCCTGGGGGGGGGGATGTCCTGGAGGGCGGGCATCAGGGCTTGGAGGAGCAGATGGTGGCTTCTCCACCAGGGCTGCAGGGGATGGGAGAGCCCAGCCAGGTCAGGCGTGGGGTGAGGGTGGGAGAAAGGTGTGCTAGGTTGGGTGCCGCGTCCCCCAAATATAAACCACTGGGCTGTGAGGTGGGGATATGTGTTGAGCCAGCTTCACCCTGTAGGGGGCGACAGAGAGGTGGGGATGAGTTGGGGTAGAAGGAAGGAAACGAGAAGGGGTGGGAGGAGGGGAGACGGAGGAGGGACGCTGGTAAGGAGGAAAACAAAGAGACATCCAGACAGAGTGATGAAGATGAAGACAGAAGGAAAGAGAGGTAGAGAGATCTAGAGAGGCTGAAGCAGACAGACAAAAGGAGAGATGCTTATAGGGACTGGGATGGAGTTGATCAGATCCAGGGAAGGATCCAGAAAGTCAGGGATACCCACAAGGCATTACCTGGGACAGAGGGCAGGTGGGAGTCCAGGGGTAGGCAGGGGAGGCGAGGCGTACGCACACCAGATAAATTTGCCAAATAGAAAGTCCGTGCAAGGTCTCTCCTGTAGCGTTGTTTAGAACAGCAAACAGCCACAGGCTGAATGTCCTGAATGTCCATCAACAGAGGCTGTTTCAGTGAATCAAGGTTCATATGCGTCACGGAATACCACCCAGCCATTAACAGGAGCGAGGCTGCGTTTTATGTACCGACTGGGATCAACCACTAGAATACATTGTTGGGTCACAAAAAAACAAGGTGTAGAAGGATGTGTACAGTATGCTAACATTTGCGCAAAGTGGAACATGTATCAGTATATGCATGTAGGTATTTCCTGGTGTGTGCATACATTTCTGAAAGCAGATACAAGAAACCTGCAGCAGTGGCTGGTTCTGGGGACGGGGACCGAGAGGCTGGGGATGCAGAGGAAGGGAGGTTGACTTTGCAACTCATTCCCTTTGGAATCTTCTATATTTTGTACCATGGGCTTCAGTTACCTGTTCAAACACTAAATAAGATTAAATGATACAATAAGAAAGACAGAGGGAGACAGAAAGTCGGGGATAAAGCTGTGGGGAAGAGAGGGATAGAGGAAGAAAGGGAGAGAGAGTTTAACTCTGTTTAATCCAGTGGTCCCCAAACTTCTGTAGATGCCTTTGGTCATCCGGGAAAGGCTGTGAGGGGTCCTGACCTCCCCCAATGACAGGCCAGGACCCTATTTGCTGCCCCATTTTGTCCCCCCAGGCCTAATACCTCTCAGTCTTCTCCTGGAGTGGCCATCTTTCTTCCAGAGTCTCCTTTTTTGGGGTCTGGCCTAGTTGAGTTGACTGGCGGCCCTGTAAGACAGAGGTTGACCCTTTCCTGTTGAGACCTGTGGTCCCTCAGGTGCGGTTGGAAAGGGAGGTCCTGCTCAGTCTTCAGGAGGCTGTGGCATGGTGATGGCTTTGAACCCTGCCTCTACCACTTTCTTGCTGTGTGACCTCAGGCTGGTGACTTCGAGTCTCTGTTCCTCAGTCTCCCAGCTATAAAATGGGACAAGGAAGATACTTCCTCGGAGAGCTGCTAGGAGGGTTGTGTTAGTTTCCTGGGGCTGCCATAATGAATTGTCACACACTGGGTTGCTTAAAACAGCAGAAATGTTTTCTCTCACAGTTCTAGAAGCTGAAGTCTGAAATTAAGGTGTCAGCAAGGACTTGCTCTGTCTAGAGCTTTAGAGGGAGAAGACTTCTTTGCCTCTTCCTGCTTCTAGGGGCTCCCAGTGCGGTTTTGCTTGTGGTCACAGGCCTCCAATCTCTGCCCGTCTTCAAAAGGTCTTCTCTGGGTGTCTATAGTCTACCTCTGCTTTTCTTTTATAAGGACATTTGTCACTGGATTTAGGGCCCACCCAGATAAGCCAGGATGACCTCACCTCAAGGTCCTTAATCACATCTGCAAAGACCCTTTTTCCAAATAAGGTCACAGTTACAGGTTCCACGGGGACACGTCTGGTTTTTTTGGGGGGGTGGGGTGGGGAGGGGACACTAACCCACTACAGGATTAAATGAGGTAAAACTAGGAGCTCAGCAAAGCGCTGGACACAGTAAGGTTTTGATGAATGTTAACTATTCCCTTGATTTTGCTTGGCCCACGTGATATTCTTAAATGTTTTTCATAAGTTGCCTACCTTTGAGTTCAAAAGCTTTCACATGAAAATGAGGATCTCTCGAGGAAAATCAGAACATTTTGCATCATTGGACCAAACCCCCGCAAAGCCAAGGAGCCCTGAGAAGTGACTGACCTTCGAAGGGGCGTGTGTGGCCACTTCCCCAGTCCCCAGTGTCACCTGCCTGGCCCTGGGGCATCAGAGTTGGAGCCTCCTGGACCAGATCTGTCCTGCTCACTGTTGCAGCCCCACCGCCCAGCCTGAGGCCTGGCTCAGAAAGCCAGTGAGGGACCCAGGACTTCAGGCCTGGCCCTCGTAGGATGCGTGACCCTGGGCAGGCCCTTCCCCTCCATGGACCTCAGTCTCCACATCTGTGAAATGGGGGAAGGTGTGAGATGATTCCTGGGCCCTTCTCGTTGTGGGGCGTCGGCAGGAGGCAGGCACGAGTTTGAGGTCACCAATGACTTACTGTGGCAGATAAACTACCATTCTCAATCCTGGCTGCATGTTATAATTGCCTGGATAATTCTCATTTTATATACCTATGACCAGACTCCAATCCGCACCAAAGGGGGTTGCCCTTTGCTCACAGAACAGACCTTCAGCATGGCCTTCAAGGCCTTTATTCCTCCCAAGACCCCTCTCTCTTTCATTCATTCTTTCCCTCTAGCCCACTCCTTCTTCCATTCTCCTCACTGTGAGCCATTCTGTTCCATAAATGAGTCTCTTTTTTTGGTCTTGCCAAATGAGGACTATTCTTTTATGTCCACAATTTTTGATTTACAGACTTGGTTGGCTTGGCTCCCCATTCCCATGGGCACACTTGGTCCCTGGCTCCTGATGGCTTCACAGGAGCCCTTGCCTTGTGCCCTCAGATCCTGCATAAATACTGCACGGTCCCGAGGGAGAATTTCTTTGGGAAGTCACCCAGGAGCGGAATTACTGCGAGATACGTATGTGCAGCACTTCACCTAAGCCAGACTTTAATTTTTACCAGATTCGTACTGTTAATAGGACAGCTCATCGCTGAATTTGCTTTTCTCGGATTACTAATTGGTTTGAGCACCTGCGCACATCCCTGTTGGCCTTTTAATTTGGTATAATCCAATTGATTTTTTTCTTCATAATTTGTTTCTTTGGGGGAGTTTTCAGAAGTCCTTCTCTGCCCCTAGCTCATCAATTATTTTCCTCTATCAACTTTATAGTTTACCTTTCACGGTGTTTTTTTTTTTTTTTTTTTAATATTTATTTATTTATTTATTTTGCTGCGTCGGGTCTCAGTTGCGGCACGCGGGATCTTCGTTGCAGCATACGGGATCTTAAGTTGCGGCGTGCAGGCTGAGTGGCCCTGTGGCATGTGGGATCTTAGTTCCCCGACCACGGAACAAACCCACGTCCCCCTGCATTGGAAGGCGGATTCTTGACCACTGGACCACCAGGGAAGTCCCCACGGTGATATTTAATCCAGCTAGAGAAAAACACTGTCAAAACAGAACTGAGATAATAGAAGGTTTTCGCATCTCTACCGTTTAATCCTCAGCCGCTGGCCAGAAGTAGCAATTGAACGTGTGAGGTGTGGCTAGTGCAACTGAGGGACCGAATGCTTAATTTTATTTCATTTAATTTAAAAGTAAATAGGCACATGTGGCTAGTGGCTACTGCCCTGCACGGCACTGATCTCGGGTTCCCTTTCATTGTATTCGGTAGGGATTCAGTTTTCTTTTTCTTAATAAAATGAACCAATTTCTTCAACACTATTATTAAACAATCTATTTCCCCCCTTCAATTTGCTCCCGCATACACTTGGGCCTGCCTCTGTGTTCTCTGGGGTGAAGCCTGGCGAATGTAGTGGATAGCAGGGATGGAGGATCACAATTCTACAGAAGCGTTTTTCTGGCTTTTCCATGCAGCATGTGGGATCTTAGTTCCCCAACCAGGGATCGAACTCGTGTCCCCTGCATTGGGAGCGTGGAGTCTTAACCACTGGACCGCCAGGGAAGTCCCAGTAATAGAAGTTTTAATTAGACACACAGTCGTCCAGAATAAAGACTACATTTCCCAACCTCCTTTGCTGCTGGGTGTGGCCACGTGACCAAGCTCAGGCCAAAGAGGCAATGGTGAAAGCTCTGGGGTCACTGCCCTTTAAAAGGAAGGGGTGTGCCCTCCTATTCACGTGGGAGAGGTGACAATCCTAGGATGGAGGAGCAGCAAGATGGAAGGAAGCTGGGACCTTGCTGACTGGGCAGGACTGAGTCCCGCACTCCTTGGCCTCTTATCGAGAGCAACTGTAGATCTCAGCGGTTCTCAAACCTGAGGGGGCATCAGAATGAGGCTTCACACTGCGATGGCTTCTCTTGCTGCAGAGCAAGGGCTCTAGAGCGCAGGCTCAGTAGTCGTAGTGCACCGGCTTAGTTGCTCCGCGGCATGTGGGATCTCCCCGGACCAGGGCTCGAACCCGTGTCCCTTGCATCGGCAGGCAGATTCTTAACCACTGCGCCACCAGGGACGTCCTGCACTATGCTTTAAATCTCTGTGTTCATCCATCTAGATCATGCGTGTACTTGGCCAGGCTGACACAGAAACAGTGCCCGGATCCCTGGGGGACTCAGGGCCTGTGGAGAGGGGTGCTGTGGGGTAGGGGCTGACAGTGGGGGGCGAGGCAGGACTAGGTCGGATTCTCTGGCTCCTCTCCACACACTTCCAGCCCACAAACCAGACTGAGGTCCCTGGTGCCGGTGACACCTGGAGGCCTCTGGTAAGGGGGTCCCCTCCTTGGTCTCTCAGTGTCCCCAGGAGGCCGCTGCTGCCCCGACACCTCCCAGGGTGCTGGGAAGGACATACGCCGAGCCCACACTGGCCTGGGTCAGTCACTGCCCAAAATGCAGAAGCAGCGCCGTCTCCTGTCGCCGGATTTTCTCCTCTCCCTGAGACCCGGCCTCAGCCTGGAGGGCAGGACATGGCCAATGGAATATTTCTGAGGCTGGCAGCTCCAGGTCCATCTGTCTTAGCCGACGCCCCAGCAGCCCATCTGCCTGTTGACCGGTTTCCTAACGTTAGCTCACCAAGGATTAGTTCCTACCCACTGAACGCACTCCAGACAACCTTTAAAATAGGTTTCCAGCAAACTGCAGATTTGGCAAACTGGTCATCATGGCACATGGACTGGTAAACTGGCTGCTTCCAGGCCTGGGGGGCATCAATCCAGCCCTGTAACCGGCTGCTTGGACCTGGAACTCCCGCCCACCCACAGACACGGCCCTGGCCCTGAACTGGGCTGGAATCCTGGGGTCAGCCAGGCCTCCCTCCCAACCCTAGAGCCCCTCCCCAACAATTCTCCCCCCAAGATGGCCTGGACGGGGGTGGGGGGGCCTCTACGCACACTGCACACACACAAAACAAGAAACTGGTTTAATTGTAAAACTAAGTTGAGGGAGGGGCGGGCAGGGCTGCGCTGAGGGGGCAGGAACCCGATTCTTCAAGCAGTGGTCCTGTCCCCGGTGCCACCCCGCGGGACAGGGACCATCCGTCCCCAGATGGGGGCTAGAGTGTTATAAAATGACAATATAAATAGACTTCTAGAAAAGAGGAGGCTGTTCCAGGTGCAGTAGTCATGTTCTGCAGAGGCTGGGGGTGGGTGGGAAGCCCTGACCCCTGTCTCCGCATCCAGCCACAGAGAGGGGTGTGGGGCGAAGGGAAAAGGCCACTCTTCAGACATTCATGATCGACCCCCGCAATGGCTCAGGGGAGAGGGGCTGTGGATCAGGCGAGGTCTCAGAGACACGCACTCGCAGGCTGGAGGACAGAGGAGCTGGGCCTTCTACATGCACACATGCGTGTACACACACACGCGCGCGCGCACGCACACACACACACACACGCACACACACCTCTTTCGTAGTGTTGTCTCCACCCCTGGCGGCCCCCACTGCAGATTTCCAGTGATGGGAAGGCTGCCCGTCCTTCCTGGAGACAGGACAACACTGGGGCGGGCCTGTCCCAGAGGGTTGGCGGGTCCTGGGAGCCTCGTGTGCTCCCACAAGTCCCTGCGCTTTTTTAAAAGTCCCAAAATCAAAACGGCAGTTCAGTAGTAGGGTCCCGCACACCCCCCAGCAAGGAGGGCAGTGCCGTACAGAGTGTCTCCTGGGCTGGGAGGGGCAGGGGCCGGCCCTCCACTGGCCTCTGGCAGGGCAGGGGCGACCCAAGGGGCTCTTTGGTTCAGGGTCAGGGCGCTGGGCCTCATCTGGTGCGGTTCTGGCGCATGAGGGGCACGATGCTGGCGGGCGGGCCCGCTTTGGCCAGGAATGGGTGCTTGAGCAGCTCAGCCGCCGTGGCCCGCTGTGCCGGGTCACGCACCAGCAGGCGGTCCAGGAAGCCCTTCAGGGATGGCGACACCTGTCAGGAGGCGGGCGAGAGGGTCGGGGGTCTGAGAGCCAGCTCCACTGCTCACTCGCTGTGGGGCCTCAGTCTCGTCCTCTGTCAAATGGGCTGACAACATCTACTGCCTAGGGAGGGGGCAAAGAGGTCCCAGGAGCTTGGCCCCAGGGGCTCATTCCCTCCCCATTTCCAAGGTTCGGCAGGACCCTGGAGGCACCCCTTTCTCACCAGGCAATTCCTTCACCACGAAGGCCCCTCTCCTGGACCTGGCTATGCTGTGTGCGTCCAGCCAGGCCAGCCTAAGCACAACTCCTGGGATGTGGGGTGGTGAGGGCACAGAGTTTACACAGACACTCGAGGCCTGGGGGACACGGGGGTGACCCAGCGCACAGTAAGCGCCACCTCGGGAGGGAGCCATCCATACCCCAGTGCTGCCCGCACCCAGCGCTCTGCTTGGGTTCGGGGTTGGGTGGAGCCCTGTCCCCCCACCCCCCCACCTGCCTGCCGCCTGCGGGAGGGGCCCACCTTGTGCAGGTTCTTCAGTCGGGGTGGCAGGTTGTCCCGAATCATCTTCATGGCTTTGAGGGGTGGCTCATTGAAGTAGGGGGGCTCCCCATCCACCATCTCAATCACCATCACCCCCAGAGACCAGATGTCTACCTGCGGTGGGGACGGGGCAGCAGGGCTGAGCTGTGCAGGCGTGGCCAGTGCTCGAGGGACACCCACAGAGGGATGGCCCTGGTTCTGTCTTTGCCTCTTCGCTCCTAGAATCCTTGGGCCCTGAACACCCTCGCTGATACCTAGCCTGCCGGACCCTATGCACTCCTCACCCAGGGAGCCCTCTGAAGGGTTCTGCCCACCCAGCATCTATCCCCTTCTTTTTTGCTAACCCCCCTCCTTCCCCTGGGCTCCTCTGGAGAACCCCCTCTCCCCTACTTCAGTCCATGGAGCACGACCAGGTGGCCTAGTCGGCAAGAGTCCGGACACAGTAATTGGTTCAGGAACGGGCACAGGACCCAAGCTGAGCCAGTCACAGTCAACCCTGAGACTCCAACCAAAATATTCAGGAAAACAGTAGGGCTCACGTGATGTGTTCTGGAGTTGCCAGGGTCATGTCTGCGCTGACCAGGGGAGCACCTGCCTGAGTGAAGACTACAGTGGGGAGATTCTAGGGACCCACAGCTTTCCATTTTGCTAAATCCGTTTGAGATAGCTTTGTCACTCACAGGCAGTCCTGATTGAGATGGTCCCTCAGAATCTCCTCCCAGCCTCCCCTCCCAGTGTGATCCCACTCCTGCCTGGGGTTCCCCCAAGATATGCTTCCAAGGGCACATGGGACCGGCCCTGGGTCAAGCCTTGTTGACTGTGGAGGAATCCTCAGGGCCAGAGGCCACAGCTCAAAGACCAGGCAGGTAGGTAACGGCAGGGAGTGAAGCAGGTCAGAGCGGGCAATAGAGACGGGTGGGGACTACGGCCAAGACGAAGGCGCCCCCGCACTTGCTAACGTGGAGCAGCCCCAGCGCCTGCGGGTGGTTGCTGTGCGGGAACTTGGCCTCCACGTGGCCAGAGCTCTTGGTTTTCTGACAGAGGATAAAATTCAGACTTTCACGTGAGAGCTCTCTTTAAAATGCTCGCAAGAGCATCTTCAGAGCACGTCAGCCCGTTTGTGGCCTCTGCCCCAGGCTGACAGGCAGGGCCAGGGCCGGGGCCGCTTCTGCTCCGCATTCTGTTCCCATTGCCGAGCACTGGCCTGGATCCAAACTAGAGCCCAGTCAGCAATGAGTGCACGCAGGCATGCCTACTTCCCCCCTAGACTGTCCCCAGGGACTGGGCCCCTCACCCCCAGCACTCTGGCTGTTCCGGACTGTCACAGCGTAAACCAGTGCCGAGCGGGCCGGCCGGCCGCCTCTGGCTCACCTCTGGCCCGTAGGGGAGGCGGGAGATGAGCTCCGGGGCCATCCAGTAGGGCGTGCCGACCAGGGACTTCCTCCGGGGCACCTCCTTGCTCACCTGGGCACAGAACCCAAAGTCCGACAGCTTCACCTGCAGCAGGATGTAGGCAGTAGGGTCAGAGGTGCTGGTGGGGGCAGGGTGAGCAGAGGCATCTACCTATTTGATTCCTTGGCCTCGGACGCGCTGGGTCTCCACGATGCTGCCCAGAGGTTAGAGCCTCTGGGGAGCTCTGCCGTCTCCTGGCTGGGGCCCTCAGCCGTGTCACCTGCCCAAGATCGCACCATCTGCCTCCGCGACAGGGTCTGCGCTGGGGCTCTCGGGGGAAGTGGCCCGAGTCCCAGGGGTACCAAAGGCTGGGCGGGGGCTCAGACTGGGGCTGGCTCCCAATGCTGTGCCCTGGGCCCCTGCTTCCCGGCAGGAAGCGCACCTTCAGCTGGCAGGTGTGAGGGGTGCAACCCTGTCCAAGGTGGGTACAAGGGGACACAGCCTGCCTCTGCAACAGCTACGTCCCCAGACCGAGGATTTATACCTTTGTCGGAGCCGTGGGCCCTGTCTAGACTCTCGAGGATGTCTGTGGATCCTCCCACCCCCAGAGAGCATGCTTACACATGTCCCCTAAACACATCTGCAGACACTTTTAGGTGTTCGTGGACCCCAACTGAGACTCCCGGTGAAACTGAGCCTTCCCCCCACCCCCGGCCTCTGCTGACCGGCTTAACGTTCCTGGGGGAGGGCGGGCAAATCACCAACAAGAATCTGGTGAAAGTCAAGGGCCCTCCCACTGAAAATTGTGCTCGCTCTTGGAACGTAAATGCAGGTTCTGGTCACCGTGAGCCTCATCCATGGGCCTCAGACTCAGAACTTCCGTCCAGAAGATGGGAGACAGGACTGGAGTCCACAGCCCACGCCTGGATGCCCAGCTAGGAGCAGGTTCTCATGTGGCCGAGAGGCTGGCCACCCAAATGGAGTCTCCCCTCTCTGGGCCCAGGGCTAGACTACAGCTCCCAACGGCCCGTGCTGACGGCAGAGACCCCACCAGCCTGAGCCCCTGACCGAAGGGGCAGAGGCCCCACTCGCGTGGACCCCGACTCTGGACTGCTGCACGAGGAACGAAGGAACTTACTGCTCCTCACGTGACTGAACTCGGGGGTCAGAGCACACCCCACCAGCATTGGGAGAGCTGGGCAGAGGTGGGGGAAGGCCAAGCCACCCCGTTCCTCACCCTGCCATCGTGGGTCAGCAAGATGGAGTCGCTCTTGATGTCCCGGTGGATGACCCCCTGGGCGTGGAGCACGGACAAGGCCTGCAGCACGGCCAGGCACACGGCGGCGATCTGCTCCTCGTTCATCCTGCGGGGGTGGGTGGGTGAGTGACGGGGACAGACAGGGCCCCGCCCTGGGGTTTAAGGGGGACACAACACTACCCTGGGCTTTGAGGGGGACATGGCCCCACCCTGGGGGCCGGATGGGGACAGAGCCTGTTGGCTCTGAGACAGGGCCCCACCCCAAGGGGTCTGGAGGGGGCCAGTCCTATCATGGGAGAGGTCTGAGGAGGACCCAGGTCCACCCTGGGGAGCCAGCAGGCTGGCTGTCACAGGGTCCAGCTGTCCAGCAGTACCTGGTGTGGGTGACGATGTCGGTGAGGGCGCCTCCCTCCAGGAACTCCATCACCACCCAGAGCTCGTCCCCGACCAGGTAGCTGTTGTACATCTCCACCACGTTCTCGTGCTGGTAGTCCCTCATGATCACCACCTGGGCATGGGAGGCCGGGTCGGCGCGGTGGAGGGAGGACGGCCAGCCCCTGCCACCGGAGCCCTCCCGCCTCCCTCTCAGCCCGGGTGTGGGCCCTGCCACACTGCGGGTCCGCTTCCACCCGTCACTCCTGCTCATCGGGGTCCCCCTGGGCTGTCCTCCCACGGCCAAAGTCAAGAGACCTCAAAGGCAGCGTGGGCCTGACGTCTGCACTCTATTCCAGGGGTGCTCCCGCCCCGCACACACCCCACACTTCTGACGTTGGTCTCTGACCAGCCCTGAGCTGGGCCGCGAGTGGCTCTGATGGCCAGGCTGGTGTCGGGAGAGGGAGCTGGAATGAGGGTGTCTAAGCACAGGGCTGAGACCAGAAGGCCAAGCAGGTACTAGGCAGGTCAGATAAAAGGCGGTAGGGGGTGGGGGGTGGGGGAAGAGATTTCAGGGGCAGGAAGGCCTAGCAAGGCAAAGCCTCACGGAGCTGGGGTCAGATAAAAGGCGGTGGGGGGTGGGGGGTGGGGGGTGGGGGGTGGGGGAAGAGATTTCGGGGCAGGAAGGCCTAGCAAGGCAAAGCCTCACGGAGCTGGGGGAACACGATGCTCACAGGGGCCACATTACACTGGGCAAAGCTGAGGAGTGTGGAGAGGTCAGGAGGCAAGAGCTAGAGTCGGACGACCCCGGACCTGACGTCCTCCTGGGATTCCTGCATCAGGGGCTGGGGGCTGCTCCCAACACAGATTCCTCTCAGGAAGGAGCCAGGGGTCTGCCTTTGCAACATGCTCACTGGTAGTGAGCCCCTCAAGGGCCAAAGCCTGAGGTCAGACAGAAGCGAGGCCTAGATGGGGGCGGATCTCAGATGCACGGCCAAGAGGCCAGGCCTTTGTCCTGAGGGCACCAGGGGGCGCTGCAAGGGGCAGTAAAGGGGTGTGCGGAATGCCCAGGGGGCAGGGCCGAGCAGCAAATGGACTACATGGGGACAGGAACGGGGATGGGGGAAGGAGTGACAGGCTCAGGGCTGACAAGCCGCCGGGGTGGGGGCCAGGGAGGTCCAGAGCTCCGGCCTGCGGACAGGAGTGGCGGGGCCTGTCTGAGACAGGGAACCAGGAGAGGCAGGTTTGGAGGACACGCTTCGGGGCCAGAATGGGACTTGGTGGGTATGAGGGGCCTGGAAGGCACGCAGAGGGTGGGGCTCAGGGGGATTAAGGGAACCTGGAGCTGGGGCTCGGGGCCTGGCCAGGAACAGGACAGCCGTGGCCATGGGTATCGTGGGGACAGAGGAGACAGCCTGGGGAGGTGTGACGAGTGAGGACAGGAGCTGGGCCCAGAACCCAGCCCTGGGGAACCCCATCCCCGAAGGCCCTTTCCCCTCCTCACCCCTATGTGCCCTCAAAAACCACGGGGCGGAGGAGCCCCAGGAGGAGAGGTGAAGGGCGGAGGCAGGGGCAGCAGGCCCACCTCATTGAAGAGCAGCTCGCGCCTCTGCTGCTTGCGCAGGTCCATCTTCTTGACGGCCACCAGCCTGCCCGAGCTGCGCACGGTGGCGATGCACACGATGCCCGTGGAGCCCTCGCCGATCTTAATGAAGTTGTCCAGATAGGAGCGAGGGTCGCCGGGGTCTACCACCAGTTGCAGGGCAGCCCGGAACTGCTCGTGGGACACTCGCTGGGGTTCCCGCTGTGGCGAGCGGGGTCCGGGGGGTCCAGGGGCGGGGGGTGCAGGGGGGGCGGCGAGGGTGCGGGCTGGAGGGGCCAGCTGGGGCTCGGAGGCGTGGGGGCCCAGCACTCCAGGGCTGGGGGGGCCGTGGGCTCGAGCGGGGGGCCGGGAGGCAGAGGAGGACTGGGGGACGGCCAGGCCCCCCACCGATGGCCCATTGGGGGCCACGTTGTGAGGCTCCCCCTGCAACAGAAAAGAGAGGTGGCTGTCAGTGGAGGGGCCAGAGGGACGGGGACCCCGGCTGTGGGACAGACACATGGTGGTCAGGATGCAGATGGACGGTGGGCTGGGCACAGGTTGGAGTCGGTGGGTGGCAACGGGGAAGCTCCAGGCAAGGGGACAGTGGGGCGGTCCTGGGGCAGGGGGAGCAGTTACCTGGGCGCCCCGGGATGGGTGGTCCGTGTCGGCCCGCGGGTACGTGTTAAAGGGCCGGCCAGCTGCCACTTTCGCCCCGCTGGCCAGACCGGCAGGCTGGTGGGGGGTGCCGACGTCAGGCCCAGAGAGGGGGCGCTTGTCCCGGGAGGACTCCTGGGGCCCCCCTGAGCCCTCCCTGGAAGACTTGGGCCTCTTGTCCGGCCCCACCCGCCGCCTGTCTCCACTGCTGCCACCCGCCTCGCTGCGACCGGCGACCCGGCCTTGACCGCCCGCCTTCTCTGGGCCCCCTCTGGCCGTGGCGGCCTGCTCCACGGGCATCCCGTTTTCCTGGCGGGCACGGGCGGGTGGCGGCGGGCTGTCTCTCCGCAGGGAGTTGGAGCGCGTCACCGACATGTTCTCAAACTCGTCGAGCAGCAGCGTGAGGGCCCCATCCTTGGCGCCTTTGCTGCCCCGCACGATGGTCTGGGGTCCGGGGCAATGGCGGGGTGGGGGCCGGGCAAGGAGGAGGGGGACACAGGACGCGTATCCGACACACGAGGACAGGACAACACAACACACACACAGAGACAAGACAGAGACGGAATGAAGAAATGCCATGGGTGATGACAGGGCGGGGCGGCAGGGGGGGTGGGCAGGAGCAGGGAGGCCCCTGCTGCCCCTCCCCCAGCACCTAGCCTTGGGTGGCAGGAGGGGAGCGGGAGGAAAGCCTGCCCATCCGACAGGCTGTCGCCCCCTCCCCGTGGGATGCACCCCTGTCTTTTTCTTGCTCTCCGGACTGGGGGGCGGTCCCTGCCCTGTGGGGTGCAGGGGAAGAAGGGCAGAGACTATGCCACCCCATAATCAGCCCTGGAGAGCTGCAAATTACAGGATGCTGGGGCCAGGGCCCAGCTTGGCACTTCCTCCCCTGCAGCCCACCAGGGCTGTTAACTCCAAACCACGCTCTCTGTTCCTCTGGAGGCTGAGGGTGGGTTAAAGGGAGAGTCAGAAAGGTTTGGGCCCAGAGTAGAGGGCAGGAGTGCCCCAGGAGCAAGGCTGGCAAATGCGAATGCCTGTGTAAAGCCTGTCCTGAATCCACCCTCACCCACCACGGCCACCATCCTGATCCAGGTCACAGCCTCCAGGGTTCCCCCTGTCCCCGACTCAGCTCCAGTCACATGGGCCTCCTAACTGCTCCTAAAACACACCGGACACACTCCTACCTCAGGCACTGGCTGTTCACACTGCCTGGAACGTCTTCCCCCAAGTTTGCCCTGAGCTCCCCTCCCCAATGCACCCCCCTTTCAGGTCTTTGCTGGAGGCTTTCGCTGACCACCCGTGGTCTGAAACGCCAGCCCCTAACACTCCCTATCCCCCTCCCCTGCTTTCCTGTTCTCTAGAGTACTTAAAACCAGCTGACATAAAGCATGCGTACAGCTGTCCATGGCCTGCTCCCCCAGTGCAATGATCGTGAGGGAGGCCATGGTTTCCTCCTGTCTGTTTCTGTTCTGGCTGGTATGCAGAAGGTGCTCAGTAAGTATTTGCTGAACCCGTGAGTGAGTGAGTAAGGCAGGCAGGCTGGGAGGAGGCTGAGGGGAGCAGAGCCCATGCCCCTCAGCCCTGTGCCGTCAATCACTGGCAGGCAGGGACATGGGCTGCCGGACATCCTAAAGCCAGAACCACTTCAAATGTGCAGAAAACACAGATCCCACAAAACCCTCCTACAGGCCACCGTACCCCTGTGGGGCCAGCCCCTGCCCCCGGCCTCTCCTGGGCTTGGCTGCCAGCCTGGAGGCCTGGCCTTGCCCAGGGGCCCAGCGAAGCAAGGGAGACACCTGGTCAGGCTTTGGTGCTGGAATAAGAGGTCGAGAAGTCCCTGGGGGTTGGGGGAGGGTCTGGGAGGACTAGGGAGTTTCTCAGCCGAGGGCAGCAAACACAAGCGCCCACAGGGGCCCCAGGAGAGTGCCAGCCCGTGTGGCACCTTTGTGTGACTTAAGGTGCCCCTTCCTCCTGGCAGACACAGTCCCAGGTATGGCTCGTGGTTGGCAGGCCGAGCAGGGGCTAGATTTTAGGAAGCGCCCTAGTGTGGGCATAACCAGCAGACAAGCAGCCACAGGGCCGGGTAGGGGATGGAACTGAGGTGGGCTGGGTGGGGCCTGCGGGCCCAGAAGAGCTGGCACCCCGCCTGCGGTGGCAGCTGCCCCTCCAGTGGCCCCAGCCGATCTGTCAGGAGAAGCCAGAAATAGAGATTTGGATGTGAAGCCTCTTGCTTTTTTAGGCAGTGGCAGAGAATTCAAAGTATCCAAAATCCCCCTGGCTGGGGCACATGAACGCCTCAGTGGGCCGCCAGCTGGAGACCCTGGGGGAGAGCTTCCACGCCCGCTGGCCTGGGGCGGGGCAGGATGAGTCAGCCCTGGGCCTGCCCCCTGGCACTGAGCCTGCTGACCAGCCGGCCCATCTCCACCCCTCCGAACAACCCGGGTTGCGTTCCCTGGCCCATGGCCCTTCCCGGTTCCCACTGCCCTTCGGATAAAGTCCGTGCTCCGAGGCCGGCTTCGCAGGCTGCGTGGTGCCGCACCCCCTGCCCCCAGACCAGCCTCACCATAGGCCACGCCCGGCACTGGGATCACGGAGACACGAAAGGAGTTAAGAACATGGGCCTTGGAAACGGACCTTGATTCAAATCCCAACTCTGCCCTTTTGCTCAGATGGCAGGGAAGAAACCCAAACCAAAAAACCCCCAATGCTTCATGTGGGCCGTTTCCTCCACTAAAAGCCCTGCCTCTCCACCATTTGCCCCAATGACTCCTCCTCGTCCTCGGCCCTCAGGGCTCAGCTCCGGTGTCCCCGACTCCAAGAAGCTGGTCTGGACCCCGGGGCTGGTCAGGAGCCCCCTCTGGGCTCCCCCAGCCCAGCCCTGAGCACTTGGGGCAGTCGCCGTGAGGGAACGAGTCTGTCCCTCGTCCTGAGATGAGAGCCCAGTGAAGGCCCAGGACAAGTCTGGTGCTGGGGACCGGAGCACAGAGCTCAGGGCGTGAGGCTCCAAGGACAGGAGCACGACTTGGGGCTGGTGTGGGGGACTGTCGGAGGGTCAAGGTCGGTGTAGGGTTCTCAGCGTTGAGGCCAAGTGAGGGATCAGTGGGTGGAGGGGTGAGCGAAAGGTGAGGACTGGGGCGTGTCTGTGTGGAGGTCAGCAAGGGAGGGGGAGGTGTTGGCCGCAGGGTCAAGTGTGGGGTTGAGGGCTGGGGTCACCCCAAGGGGGTCGGCGTGGGTCAGGAGAGGCGGTGGTGGGCACCAGCATACCTTGGGGGCCCCAGGCTGGATGGAGGTGATGCAGGCGGGGTCGATGAGGGGCTTGGGCCGGCGAGCTGACTCCTCGATCAGGCTCTGCCACTGGCGGGGCAGCCCCGTGAACTTCTGCTCGTGCTGGTCGAAGCCCGTGTGCACGCGGTGCTCGAAGTTAGACGGTGCCGAGATCTCAACCCGCTTCTTCTTCTTCCCGAACATGGCGCCAGGCTCTCAGCGTGGGGAGGGTGCAGATTTGGGCTCCTGCCGGCAGGCCTGTGGGAGGGGACAGCTCGCAGAACGTGCTGCTTCTCCTCGATCCTCCGGCCCCGCCCTGGTCCTATCCATCCTCCTCTCCTCCCTGGTCTCCCCACTCCCCCCCCGCCCCCTCCCCAGTCTGTCCCCCACATGCAGCCCAAGGGACCCCGTGAACACCCGAGTCAGGCCCCTTGCTCAGAGCCCTCCTGTGGCTCCACCTCACTCAGGGGAGAAGCTCAGTCTTCCCGTGGCCCGCCCTACACGACCTGCCCCATCACTTCTCTGCTCCCATCTCTCCCTCTCACTCACACTGGCTTCCAAACCTCAGGGACTTGCACTGGCTGTTCCCTCTGTGGGGAATGCTCTTCCCCAGTATCCACACACATGGTCCCCTCCCTCCTTTCCTTCACAGTCGTTGGTGACTCCTTTCCTGAACACCCCAAGAAAAAGAGTCCCCATTCCCCACTGTCCTTCCATCACATTTCATAGCATGTTTAACTTCTGGAAATTCTGCTGCTCAGTCTTGTGTTTACTAGTTCAGTGTTTAAAACCCCCATCACTAGACTTTCAGTGCCCCAGGCCAGGTCTCACCTGCCCAGTTTCCTGGCATCCCACTCCCTTGTCTCGGCCACATCCAGCACACAGTATGTGCTCAGTGACTGGTTCCTAAAGGCCAGCTGACACTATCCCTGCTTTTCCAGCCTGCACTCTGGGCTGGAAGCACCACATACCTTTGGTTATTTGTTCAACAAATGGTTACCAAGCCCCTGACCTATGCGTGACCCCTAGGCAGCCTTACTGCTATACGCCCACTTTACAGATGAGGAGACTGAGGCTCGGAGGAGGGAAGTTCCTCACCAAGATCACAGAGCAGGGAAAGAGCCACTTCATAAGAGATACTAACAGACCAAACAGTCCCTGTCTTTAGGGCCTGTGGTCTCCAGTCCTGTACTCAGAACAGTACCAGCACAGAGTAAATGCTCAATGAGAGCTGATTTAAAAACCAAAGGGGCCGAAGAGGACATGTGTGATGGTGGTGTCCCATAGGGGGACCAGAGAAATGATGGGTAGGGGAGCCAGATGGCCAGAGTGCAAATCTCTCTCTGTCGCCTACTACGTGTGACCTTGGGCAAGTGACCTAACCTGTCTGTGCGCTGGATCAGCCCCCACAGGGCTGCCGGGAGGATTAATGAGTTAATACGGGCAGAGCTGGGTGCAGGGCTGGGACATGGAGGGGGGGCCCCGTCGGCATTTGCTCTTCTGACAAGTAGGACGACTCCTAGCCGTGTCTGGGGAAGGGGGCCCAGGTGTTGCCCCCCAACCTGCACATGGGCCCTGAGTCCCACAGACCTGGTTTGATGCTGGCTGTGCTAGAAGTGCCCTTGGGCACGAGACGTCTCCTCTTGGGGCTTCGGGTTACTCATCTGTAAAGTGGGAAGAAAACGTCATTTGTCCATTATTCGTTCGTTCATTCATTCGGCAATAACGCACTCCTTTGTGTCCAGCCTTGCGCTGGTTGGTGCTAGGGATACCGCGGTGACTGAGACAGCCTCTGACAGCCCAGAGTGGTCGGCGCTGGGGTCACAGAGTGCCAGACCCAGCCTGGAGGGATGGCAGGCTGGGGATAAGGGAGGTTTCCCAGAAGAGGGCCCGTGTGAACGAATACCCAAAGAACTAGGGGAAATGCACTGGGTGGGGATTTCTGTCTGGTTCATGGCTGGCTCCCCAGAGCCTGGCACAGTGCCCAGCACAGGGTCGGCCCCAAGCTCAGTAAGTCTCGTGACCTAGCAAGGACGCTTGCGTGTGGCTGGGATGCGGCCCCTGCAGCCCCTGGTTCCACTCCCGGCTCCTTTCGCGGAGCAGCTCTGTGAGGTAAGGACGAAGAGGCCGCCATCCCCAGGCCAGAGGTAGGGCCATCAGTGGGCAGTGATCCAGGGGAACCGGTTTGGCAGCAGGAGCCGCCCAGTGGGAGGCGGGTGGGGACCCAGCAGCCAACCTGCCTCAACTGGCCTGGGCCTCCCGGCCAGCAGCAGGTGACCAGAGCCAGGGGTCCCCCAGGGGTCCAGTTTCCCTGCCTGCTCTGGGGTGGAACAGGCCTGGCCAGGGTGAGGGGCCCTCTGCCCCAGCCCGTTCTCTACCCTGCAAGCCAGGAGCCCCTTCAGCAGCGGTCCCGCATTCCAGCCCCCAGAACGCTGCCTATCCCGCCCGCCCAGGCCTCCATTCCTGGCCCACCTGTCAGAGGCCCTGACCTACCCTGTCCTCTCTCCAGGCTTCTCTGCCCTCGACTCTCTCCCAGTTCCAGGTCCTAGCCTCATCCCTACAGGCTGACCTTCCCCCATCTTCCCCACTCCACTCCATCCCTCCAGATGTGTACACCATGTCCCACCACCTCCTCACTGCCTTCCCAGATTTGCCCCCGTTTGGCCCTGGACCCAGCCTCACTCCTCACCTTGGCCTCTCTCACTCTGCCTGCCCATCCTCTGCCCCCCAGCCCAGGACCTTCGGGCCCCAAGTCAGCTCCAAGCCCTCTGCACGAATAGGGTTAGCCACAGGACCCCTCACTAAACCCAGGAGAGGGAGGGGCTCAGGATCCAGATGGGGTGGGCAGGAGGCAGCCTGGAAGACAGGGCAGCCAACCCAGAAGCCCTGCCGTAAACCCCCAAGCCACCTCTGCACACTGCCCCCAGCCCCGCCCCCAGCTGCCTGTGTGACCTGCAGGGGAAGGGGACAGAGGGGCACACCTCCGGATATTTGCCCGGGGCCAGCCCTTCCCTCTGGGCGCTGCGTGGAGGGCAGGACAAACAGAGGAACCAACCGTGTTTATAATGATCGGCGGGAGCCCCACCCTGGGGCAGCTCCAAGCACTGCCGGCTCCCCCGACCAGAAACCCCCCTTCCCACCAAGTCCCCAAGCTCCTGACTTTATGGGGGCCACGGAAGGGAGAGGAGCTGCTACATATAAAGGGGCCTGTGCCAGCAGCAGAGGAGGCGGGCAAAGAGTAGGCGCTGGGGTTCCCAGGCAAGCCCAGAATTTAGGGGTCAGACAGCCCAGGGCCAAGAGCCCAGCCCTCTGCCTGTGAAGTGTGGGCGAGCTGACCCGCCGTGGGAGCTCACTGCGTGGCCCTGGGCTAGCAGCTCAGCTGCTCTGTGCCTCAGTCTCCTCTTCTGTTAAAAGAGGACCATGACAGTACCTGCTTCCTGGAGTTCTTATAAGGAGTCACAGAGGACCCAGGCACTGATGGCCCGGCCCCAAGGCCAAGCGCACACAGCAAGGAGCGCGCGGTAAATGTTGGTCACTATCACAGCAGCAGCCAACACTTAGGGAGCACCTACCGTGCCGGCCCCTCTCCTAAGCACTTGCCCCGGAGTCCCTCATTTAATCTGCACGCCCGACCCCAGACAAAGGGGCTGTTTTGGGCTTTGTGTTACAGACAAGGAAGACAAGGCACAGAGAGGGCACCCCACTTGCCCAGGTCACACAGCTTGGTAAGCAGAGTGGACACAAGACTCCAACCCTGTCTAACGCAGAGCCCGGGCCCCGCCAGTTCTCAGAATTACGGCAGGTGCGTCCTTGGAGACTCGTGTGTGCCCGGGTCTGCTTGGTGTTCTGTGTCTAATCGCATTCCATCCTCACCGCTAACCTGTGAGACAGACACGCTCATCATCCCCAGTTCACGGGTGGGGAGACTGAGGCTCAGAGAGGGAAAATCCTTTATCCAGGGCACCTAGAATTTGAACCCAGGCAGTCGGGGACCGAAGTCCAGGCTCTTACCCACCTGTCCTGCGGTGGTGCTTCTGTTTTTGTCATTACCATCATGGTCCTGGCCTCCAACCCTTCCTCCCTCCTTCTCCACCCTCTCTATCCACACCCAGACCTTGCTCTTCCTCTCCTGTCCTGACCCCACCTGGGGGTGAGGGTCCCCAGCTCCTCCAACCTGCCCAGGCCCCCAGCGGTAGTGTGGGAGGCAGCACAAAGTGGGGCTCCAACCACCGCCACCCCCCACCCAGGAATAAGGAATTATTCACCCTTTCCAAGGGCCTTTGGCCTGTTGGTCTGCAGCAGAAAAGCTGTCCAAGAACCAGTCCCCACCACCAAATGTGGTTTACCGAGGCTCAGCCCCAGTACTCACACCCCTACCACCACCACCATCACCACCACCACGGGGGGCCCATGACCCTGCACAGATGCCAATGCCGAGCTCACCGACTCCCCGGCACTTAGGTGGAGTGGCTATTTCACTCCCATTTTGCAGATGTGGAAACTGAGGCTCACAAAGGTGAACTCTCTCGCTAAGGTCACCAAGCAGAGGTGGGCCTGGAAGACAGTCTGATCCACTACAGAGTCAACATCCTTAAACCCCTCCCCGTGGCCCACGAGGTCCTGAGAGATCTGCCCATCAGCTCTCCTCCCACACGGCCCCTTGCTCACTCTGCCCCAGCCACTCTGGCCTCTTCACTGTTCTTCAAACGTCAGACATGCCCCCACCTCAGGGCCTTTGCACTGGCAGCTTACAAGCCCCCCCACCCCACCCCGTGCTGGAACTCTCTTCTCAGTGATCTCCATATGGCTCCCTCCCTCCTTCCCTCCACCCACATCTGCACACAAATGTCCCTGTTCCTGTCCTACCACCCTCTATGCCCCTTTCCTTGCTTTATTTCTCCTCATTGCGTTCACCATATACTGTGTGTGTACGTGTTTGCGTGTGTGAGCTTCTTTAGTGTCTGCTTCTTCCACCAGAATGTCAGCTCCACCAGGGCAGAGCCTGTCCTCTGTCTTGCTCCCCACTGTACCCCAATGCCTACAACACTGCGTGGCAGGCACTCAAGGAACACGGTGAACGAACACATTCGCCTGTACCCGCTATGCTACACCCCTGCTCAGACACCTCAGACTCTGCCCAGGCAGTACCTGTGAAACTCTGGCAGAGAAACCCCTGGAACTCAGAGGCAGAGGGTGAAGCAGTGACCCCAGCGACACGGAACAAAGGAGGACAGGGTGCAGCCTGCAGCCACCAGCCGGGGCATAGATGCCTCTGAAGCCCAGTGCTTGATCCCTCAAATGCAGGCACATTTCCATCCTACTCTAAAATGTTTATTTCAATTAAAAAAAAAAGTATTTTGAATTATTTCACACGCGGGACGGGCAGTTTCCGACCTGTCCTAGCAAAAGTTTCACATTTTCCAGTCACCCCCTATGCTCACGTGTTCTACTATCAGACCTTTCATGAGACAAAAATGGCACCACTCTCCCCACCAAGGAAATCAGCGCACGTGGAAGAGCCAGATCTGCTAGTGTGATAACACGGTCAAGGGAGTGTGTGTGCGTGCGCGTGTAGAGAGCTCCTTCCCTCCTGCCCTCCACCTGCTCCAGCAGCCCTGAATAAAGCTGCTCCCCCATCACCCTGGCAGTGGAGGGAGCTGACTCAGCCAGGGCCCCAGGGTGCAGAGGCAGAGCAGAGGATGCGGCAGGGGCCACGGCTACCCCTTCCTAGTCACCAAAATGAAACTAAAGCAGGAAGGGGGCGATGAGGAAGGGCTCACTGGTCCCAGCCTGCGCTCAGCGCTTCCACCGCTAGTTCCCACCCACCCTTCTGCCATGATCTCCACCCACCAGCTCCAGAAGCCCCCTCCCTGCCTCAGTTTACCGCCTACCTCCCTGGGCGGTGCTCTGATGATGGAGGGGGAGTCTTAGCGTGGCAGGCTCTCGCTGCCCCCCGAAACCCCACACCGTTCCTCCTTCACACCTTTGCTCAGCTCTTGCTGCCCACCTGCATTTCCCCCCCCAACCCCGCATTCTCCTCCTGCCCTGAGCCTAGTTCCACCAAGGAACCCTCTGGCACCTTGTCCCCAGACCCTGCCTCACGCTTTGGGACTAACACGTGCTCAAGCCCCCTCCTTGGCAAACACCTACTCTACCCACAAATGAGCCATCACACTCAGCCCCCCACCCCTCTATCCAATCATCAATGTCTACCGAGGATTGATCTCTGCCAGGCCCGGGGCAGGGGCGCCAGGAGTGTCAGGTATATCCCTGCCCTTGCAGAGCTCACATCCTAGGGGAAAGGAGACAGTCAATAAATGAGATAAATCAGAAAAATAGCTAGTAAGTCAGGTGGTAAGTGCTGAGGAGAAAAATACAGCAGGGATCAGGTGGGAATTTTCAGTGAAGTGGTCAGGGAGGGCCTTGCTGAGGAGGTGACGCTTGAGCAGGGACCCGAGTGGAGAGAGGAGAGGGAGCCCTGTGGGTAGCTGGAGGAGGAGCACCCAGGCAGTGGGAACGGCCAGTGCAAATGTCCTGAGGCAGGAACGTGCTTGATGTGGCCAAAGAGCAGAGAGGAGGCTGGGTGAGTGAGGTGAGAGAGAAGGGCAGATTGTGTAGGCACTTGTGGGCCGTGGGTAGGACTCTGGCTTTTTAAAAATTTTTTTATGTGGACCATTTTTAAAGTCTTTATTGAATTTGTTACAATATTCCTTCTGTTTTTTTTTTTTTTTAATTAAATTTATTTATTTATTTTTGGCTGTGTTGGGTCTTCGTTTCTGTGCGAGGGCTTTCTCTAGTTGCGGCAAGCGGGGGCCACCCTTCATCGCGGTGCGCGGGCCTCTCACTACTGCGGCCCCTCTTGTTACGGAGCACAGGCTCCAGACGCCCAGGCCCAGTAGTTGTGGCTCACGGGCCAAGTCGCTCCGCGGCATGTGGGATCCTCCCAGACCAGGGCTCGAACCCGTGTCCCCTGCATTAGCAGGCAGATTCTCAACCACTGCGCCACCAGGGAAGCCCTGTTCCTTCTGTTTTACGTTTTGGTTTTTTGGCTGTGAGCCATGTGAGATCTTAGCTCCCCGACCAGGGATCGACCAGGGATCAAACCCACACCCTCTGCATTGGAAGGCAAAGTCTTAACCACTGGATCACCATGGAAATCCCCAGGACTCTGGCTTTTACCTGAGTGAGACGGAGCAACAGGAAGGTTCTGAGCAGGGGAGGGATGTGGCCAGACTCAGGTGTTCACAGGCTCCCGGTGGCTGTGTGTGGGGGCAGGGCAGGAGCAGGGACACCTGGGAGGAGGAGGATGTGACAGTCCAGCAGGAAAAGAGGGTGGATGGGACCACGTGGAGCCTGTGGAGGCGGAAGGAATAGGCAGGTTCTGGGCACCCTGTAGAGGTTGAGCCGTCAGGGTTGCTGAGGACTGACACCACCTTTTGCAACAGCTGGAGCGTGAGCTCCACGGGGGCAGGGGCTTGGTCTGGTTTTGCCCGTCGCCGCATCCCCCAGAGCCTGGCATCCTGGCATCCAGTCCATTCTCTCCCAGCCCTAACATGTTATACGGTTATGATTGTGTCTGCTGTCTCCCTGCTAAGTCAGTGGCTCAGCGTAGGCAGGAGCAATGCTCTGGTTGGTTACAGGCTGGATCCCAGGTCTCCCCTCAGTGGCTGCTGCGTGGATGGAGGGGACACACGTGTTTCAGCACTGACTCTGGCCTATGCCTGCACCAGGCATGCAGACCAGGCCACAGTGAACCCTCCCAGTGGTTCTTGGGTGTGTGGGTGGAGAGTCCTCTTCCCTCCTGTTTCCCAAACTAGGAAACTGAGGCCCAGAGAGGGGAAGTCACTGCCCAGGGCTGCCCAGCGCCAGGGCACAAAAGCGTCGACTCTGACCCACGGAGAAGGCCTGTCACTGCCCCCTTAAGCCTCCTGCTTCCCAGCAGCCCTGGCTCCAGCCAAAGCTTCTACTCCAGACAAAGGACCTCAGAGGGTTTACGGGACAGGAACATGAACAGAGACAACTCTACTTCCGATGACCAAAGAAAGGCTGCTGTGGTTAGCAGGGAATCTGAAGAAATGTTAAACAAAACTCTGCAGGGCTTCCCACCTGGAAAAAACTCCCCACTGTGACTTAGCAAGGCCCTGCCCAGTTGGGCCCTGCCACCAAGGGACCCCATCTCCTCCCTGAACTTCACCCCAGCCACGCTGGCCTCCTCCTTTTCAGTCTTGGACACATCAAGCTTGTTCCAGCCTCAGGGCCTTTGCACCCACTGTTCCCTCTGCCCAGAGCTGCATGGCTCCCCTTTCTTGATCTTCAGGTCTCAGTGCAAAGAAAACCTCCTCTGGGAGGCCTTCCCTGACCCCCTGACAAAATTTGCACCCCTGCTTTATACTTCTCCGTGGCATTTATTATCATCTGGCATTATATACCTGTTGACTGTTGGTCCCCCCCTCCTTCCCCGCCCCCCAGCAGAGTATGGGCTCCCCAGGAACAGGGGCCTTTGTCTGTCTCATTCTTGTCGTACCCCTGGCAGCTAGAGCAGGGCCTGGCACACAGCAGGTACCTGGTAAATATCTGTGCAACGAATGAGTGATGCCATTGCCAAAGTGATGAGGCTGGACCCTGAGGAGGCGCAGGGAAGGGTGGTGGGGCAGAGGGCGGCCAGGAGTCCCCAAGGCCTGTCCACACTGCCTGGAAATCTGACCTTGATGCCTGTGAAGGAACTGAGCCTCTTTAGAGACTGAATCCAGCTACTTAGTGAATAACCTGGTGTGTGTTCCAAACACAAGGAGCGCCCGGCTGTGAGCCCACTTCCCCAGGCCCTCCCCACCACAAGGCCTAGGCTGGAAACTGGAGGAAGTGGTGGTACATTTTGGCCAGAAGCAAGGAGAACATCATACAGGGGGTGTGCCGCCAGAGATCTGCGCTCCCCACGATGGGTGAAAGCCCATAAAAAGACACAGGTCGAGGGCCACCCGAGCCTTGGGGGGCAGGGCCTGGAGTCGGCCACGTGGGAAGGGACGAGCAGCCTGCTCTCCGTGTTCTGGCCACGTAAGCGCCATCCTCCCCTCGGCAGGCCTCTGCACTGAGCGCCGGACAAGGACTCGGAAGGCAGCCGATGAGTAAGAGCGGACGGCCCAGGCTCGTGCCCGCTCCGCCACTGCCAAGCTGTGTGCCCGTGAGCAAGTGACTCTGGGCCTCCGTGTCCTCACCTGCAAACGGGGGGTAACGATGGTCCCTATCTCCTGGGAGCGTTTGGACGAGCGAACCAGATGACCCATGCGAAGCGCTCAGAACAGCGCCTGCCGCCGAGTGGGCCCTCACTGCTACAGCCTAGCTGCTGTTATCATTACTGGCACTGCTGCTGTTGTTGCTGCTGAACAAATGAAGGAAGGAACAAAGCACAGAGGATGCTGAGCATGGTTTCCCAGAGCAAATGCGCCAGTCTGACTATCTCTGTTTAAGACTGTCCTTCTCCAGGGCTGGGATGCGGGAGCATAATGGGCCCCCATTATGCTCTGATGACCCCTGCCCTCCCAAAGGACAGGGCCTGGGGCCCTCTCAGCCACCCTGTGTCCCCGGCCCTGCCCAGCACAGGGCGAGGCACAGCTCAGAGAGTGTGGCTGAATGCAGAGATGGTGCTTCCTTTACCCCGAGGTGCTCTAAGCCCCCAGGGAGGCCAGGCGGCTCCTGTGGCAGCCCCAGGCTCGGGGGCCCCCTCCCCGCCTGGCCAGGCTCAATAGAGCACAGACACAAAGGGCACTGCTGGTGTCCCTCACCCCCCAGAGGTGCCCAGGGTGGGGATGGATGCCACAACAAACCTGAGAGTGTGGGCGAGCCCCCAGGGACTGGGGAAATCAGATTCGACTTCATTCATTCCTCCCCTGAGGTGGGGCAGGAAGGAGGGAGGGGGCAACAGGTAGAAAAGAGGCTCCAGTGGCCTCCCAGGCCCCTCCAACCTAAGTCCTTCCCCGCCATACACACACACACACACACACACACACACACACACACACACGCACCCAAGACACAGAAGCAAATGAAGTCGCTCCACAGTGCACAGCTGTCCTCAGAGACTGACACAGACATGCAACACAGACGTCCAGCCACACAACCACAGAAACATGAGAACACACACACTGGTTGCACGGAAAAGTCCCCAAGCAGCCCGAGACGGAGCAGCCGCTTGCCCCACACTACCCGGGTACCCTGCTGGTGGCTGTACAGGGGCCTGGGCGCAGGAGGGAACATCCCACCCCGAGCCTCAGCAAGTGGGCCGGAGGCAACTGTGAGGTGTCAATGGGAGAAGGTGGGGAAAGCAGTCTTAAGAGGGGCCTGGCTCAGAGGAAGTTCTCAGAACGAAAGGGCCGCGACACTGGGGACCCACGGCTGGGACCCCAAGAAGTCAAGGACCTGGGAGCCCCGCCACAAACAACGTAAAGACCCGTTCACCCCTGAGATGGAGGGACTCTGGAGAGACCCAGAGACACATACAAGGATCCTGGGGGAGCCAAATAACATAACGATACGGACTTTAGCCACCACCTAGAGACACAGCAACATGCTTACACACACATAATCCCACAAATGCTCCGCTATGGCTGGACTCACTAGGAAGGCAGACCCCAAGACCCTCCACACACCTAGGAGCGCTCCTGAGACAGAGTTAAACCATGAGATCTGCACACAGACCCAGGCATGCCCACAGCCAGCTCCAGGGTCACCAGTGGCCCAGGGAGGCACAACCCCTTGGAAACACCTCCATGCAGACCAGACCCCAGGAATGCGCTCCCACAGAGATGCTCAGGGGGACCCGCGCCAAGGTGTGAGCTAAGCCCCAGCAGATAGACACCTGCCACCGCCCACACGGGCACACACATGG
This sequence comes from Phocoena sinus, assembly GCF_008692025.1. NCBI lineage: Eukaryota > Metazoa > Chordata > Mammalia > Artiodactyla > Phocoenidae > Phocoena > Phocoena sinus. The sequence goes on from NC_045781.1 coordinate 12,818,266, forward strand.
CCACCCCGCCCCTGGCCCCAAGACAGGTGTGGCCCCTGGCGCACGTGCTTACGCTGGCTCAGGTGGCCGTGTGTCCGGACTGCCCTCCCGCACACCCAGGCAGCCCTCCCCCTCCTCCACTCCTCCCCAAGGCCTGGGCCAGCTCACCTCCACCATCCTCTTCCCTCTGTCCTGGGCCACCTGCAGTGGGGCAGGCCGGCAGACTGAGGCTTCCAGCTGAAAGATCAGGGAGCTGGGATCAAGGGGTTCCCCTGCCCACGGAGGTGAGCTGGCTGGGCTCTGCGCCCTGGCCTCCCTGGCAGCGGCTGGCGACGCGGCCCTGCCCTGGCAGGAGTTGAGCTTGGCTGTGGCTCCAGCCCATGGGAGGGGGAGGGGAAGGGTGGAGGGTGAAGGGAGGGCCGGAGGGAGGCGGGGCTGAGCCTGGAAAGCCTGAGCCATGGGGCCCACAACTGTCCCAGCGGAGGGAGGGGCTGGGCAGGGACACAGGAACAGGGGACCCAACCACAGCCCCTGCTTCGGCAGGGTCAGTCTCCCACCACACACGCACACCCCCATCTCACTCCCTATGCCAGGCCAGGTGCCAGGGGCCAGGGAAACAGTGGCTCAGCTTGGGGCTGGGTGCCCGAGAGTGGCTGGCGGGGCAGCCAGGTGTGAAACACTGGCTGGGGCTGTGGTGCAGGACACAGAGACGGGGGATGAGTGGCCTCTTTGACGGGAGGGTGGCTGGAGATCCGGGGCTTGCTGTGTCCCCCTCTCCCTGCACACCCAGGCTGCGATGCCAGCAAGAGCCCCAGAGGGTGCAACGAAGGGGGCCCCTGCTGCTCTGCCCCACTCACCTATCGGGATGAACCCGAGACTTGCGGCCTCACCAGGGGAGATCATGGTAAACAGCCGCCACCCCCACGCCACGGAAATACCTAGGCGTGAGAGTGGGGCTGGATGGCGGGAATGTGGAGAGGGAAAGGTGGGGACGGCTGGGGCTCCTGTGTCGCTATGCTGGCTGTCTTGCCAGGATGTAAGTAACCTTTCTGAAAATAAGTGGCCCAACTTTCCAGAGAACTTCCTCTGGGCCAGGTCCTGCTCTCAGCATCGACACACATTAAGTCATTTTAGCTCACCACTGCCCTAAATGGGCAGGTACTTTATCAGGCCCATTTTACAACAGAGGAACCTGAAGCCTGGAGAGGCTGAGTGACGTGCCCAAGTGGGCCGTCTGTCCCAGAATCCCTATCGCAGAACAGGAGAAAAGGACGCTCAGAGAAAGGGAATCTAGAAGGGGTAGTGCAGGCCCACCCCACCTCTGCCTCACACCTTCTCCCCGCTTCAGATCTCACTTTCTCTGAGAAGCCTTCCTTGGTCCGGGGCACAGCTCCTGGCACGAAATCTGTTTCTTTCTGTCTCCCCTGTGGGGGGCAGGGGCGGGGGCTGCCCAGTTCATCCCTTTACTGCGGCCCCTCCTGCAGGAAGCCTTCCCTGACACCCCGGGCTCCATCCCTGCGCTGACCCTCAGGCTGTCACCGTCCCTGACCTGTGTCCCCCATTGGTTCACACATCTGCCCCACTCCTGGCACATACCAGGCAAGCCTGTCGGAGGCCCTGGCAATTCAGCAGTGAACAAACCCGACAAAACTCCCTGCCCTGGGGGTGGACAGAAGAGTAGGACTGCTCCCTGACTTGGGTGGGGGGTGGGGGGTCACGTGAGCAGCAGCAATGATCAGATTCAAGCAGGGTCCTGGGCCCTGGGCGGGTACTCGGCTGACGGGGAGCCCAGGGAGAACAGTGAGTGAGCAGGTGGACCGGGCGGCAGGTGGACAGAGGTGCCTGGGTCCTTCCCACTCCCCTGCTCCGGCACCCTACCACGGCTTCTGCCCCAGACCGACTCCTCCAGGACTTTACCACGGGGACCAGGAGGACTGACTGGCTCCAAGGGCCTGGAAATCCCATCTACCCCCTTCTGTCTGCCACCTGCTCACTAAGCCAGGGGCTCCCAGCCAGGCCTGGGGCCACGGCAGGGCAGGTCTGGCCCCTCCCGCTCCCCCCCATGCCCCAGATCCCAGGCCACCCCCTCCCCCATCAGGGTGGAGCACCTGTCAGGCAGCTACCCAGAGAAGAGCCAAATGGGGCGGGCTCCCCAAACCGGACCGGCTGGTTTGGGCTCTGGTGAGGGAGGCGGTCAGGACTGGGCAGTTCTGACCAGCCAGGGAAACTAGGTCCCAAGGGAAGGGACCGGGGAGGGCGGAGGAAGGAGGGAGCACCCCTCCTCCAGGAGGAAGTCTCACTGGAAACAAGGGATCCTCCTGGGACAGGCCTCAGGGGCAAGGAGAGGTCGGTTCAAGAGCCTCTCACACCGGAACAGATCTTCATTACCAAACTTTATAAACACACCCCAAGCCAGAGACTAAACCAATGAACCCCCATAAAATCCATCGTTCGGATTCTCAACTATTAACATTCTGCCACATTTAGGCTTCATCTATCCCCTCCCTTTCCTTTCCTTCTCTCCGTCTCAGTCTCTGTCCCTTTATAATATGGAACATAGTTCAAAAGCCAATGGCACCAAAGGGAAAACAGGGACAGAACGATGCCCTCCTGCCCTGCCCCACCCCAGCTCAGCCCTGGAGCCACCTCTACTGGAGTTTCTTTGTTTTCTTTCTGAGAGAGCCTATGCACACGTGTGTGTGCACGCACGCGCACACAGAGACGCTTACGCACTTTTAAAACAGCCAGAAATGGCAGCGCACCACACGTACGATGCTTTTGCCGACAGCATTCCTCGGCCCCTCTGCGCCGTTGGCACCAGGAGGAATTTGGCAGGATCCAGTCGAGGTGAAGACACACTGGGGACCTGGCAAGTGCTCTCCCACGTCTACACCCAGGGACACACATGAGAAGGTTCACACAGCACAGTCTGAATCGGAGAGGACTAGGTACTGGAAACAACACAAATGCTCGTCTACAGGAGATGGATGATGAACTGTGATCTACTAGCTCTGTGGAATAGTACACAACAGTGAGAATGAATGACCCACAGCTACATTGGATGGACATCAAAAACAATATTAAACAGAAGAAGCAAAGCAAAAACCGATACATCCTAGGACTTTGTTCAGAAATAGTTTAAAACCAGACAAAATGAAATATGCTCTTTAGGGAAGCATACAGAGGAGAGCAAAACCAAAGAGAAAAGCAAGGCAGCGACTGCCTCAAAAATCAGGGGAGAAGCTGCCTCCGGGGGGCAAGAGGGCTTGGGACGGGCTTCTGGGGGGCTGGAACCATCTGTGTCTTCAAATGGAGGTGGGGGTTACGTGGGTTTTCCCTTTAAAGTAACTGGTCATACTATACATTTATGCCTTAGGTAGGCTAATAATTTAAAATTAGGATTTTAAATAAAAAAATATATATATGTCTAGTGATCTTTCCATGCTTCCATCTCTGCAAAGCACAGCCTTGTTGCTTTAGCAGCTGTGTGGAAGGGCCACGATGTCTTGAGCCAGTCCCCATGGGGCCAGGTCAGTGGTTTCCAGGCATTTGCTTTTACAAACGGTGCAGCAATGATAACCATGTGCAGATGTCATTTCACAGGTGTGCCAGCATGTCTGTGGGCCAAATGCCTACAAGTGGGATTGCCGGGCAAAGCTCAGCACTGCCAAGTTGCCCATTCTCAGCCCCTCCCTCGGCCTCATGCCCAGGGTGTTCTCAAACTCTCCCATCTTCCTCAGTCAGACAGGTGAAGTCTGGCCCCTCTCGGCCTAGTTTTCATTTGCGTTTTTGTACTTAGTAATTGTGCATCCTTTCATATTTATAAAAGCACCACAATTCCTTTTCTGCTAAGTGTCTCTTCAAAGCCTTTGCCTCCTGCATGCTGCGCGGCGTGGCCAAAAAAAAAAAAGTTTTATTTTGGAACTTTCTGGGTCCGTGCTTCCAGTGCAGGGGGCGCGCGCGGGTCTGATCCCTGGTTGGGGAGATCGCACATGCCATGTGGTATGGCCGAAAAAAAAAAAAAGGCTTCGCCTGTTTTTCTGCAAGGGTCAGGGAGACCTCTGTAAACCCACCCCAGCTATCCCCACGTCTCCAGCCTCATCTCCCCACCACCACCCCCAACCATGGGCTCCTTCCCACATTCATGGAGTTTGTCAATAGAAATCCAATGTGCATGCACCAAGTCCAGTCCCAGCTGGTGTGACGGTGCAGCATGGCCCCTGCCCGCTGGGGCCTGCAGTCCAGCATCGCCTGATGAAGTGTGAAATTCCAGCAGAGACGGGTGGCTGGAGGGCTGAGAGTGTGGGGGAGCCAGGCTGGATCAGGGCAGGAGCCGGGCCTCCAGGGAGGCGGGGGAGCAGAGGCAGGCGCTGAGGACGGGCTGGTATTTGGGAGATGTAACTCTGGCTGCCTTGTCTGTGGAGGATGGGATCAAGGGGGCCTGAGAGGGTGTGCGGACAAGTGATGAGATGGAAGCAGTGTTCCAGGAGACTGATGAAAGCAGCCGGTATGGCTGGACACGGAGAGAGGGGCACAGACCAGAGCTATGTCTGCCCCCAAAAAAGCAACGCTTGTTGATGAGTCAGATACGGGGGGCTGAGGGCAAGGCAGGTGTCAAGGGTGACTTTCAAAGTAGGTAAGTCCTGGTGCCATCTTCTACAAAAGGGAGTGCGAGAGGGGCTCCAAAAATGCCAGGCCCAGGCCCTAGAAGAACTCAATTGTGGAAAAGGTGAACAAAATGGGAAGACTCACTTTCCCCAGTAGTTTGTTTCCCCGATAGTTTAAGACCAGCTGTACAGACACAGTAATCAAGACAGTGGGGATAAACACAGTAATCAAGACAGTGGGGATAAACACAGAGCCCGGTGAACGGAATGGAGAACCCAGAGACAGACCCTTACAAATACAGCCAACTGGTTTTTTTTTTTTTTTTTTTTTTTTTTTTTTGCGGTACGCGGGCCTCTCACCGCTGTGGCCTCTCCCGTTGCGGAGCACAGGCTCCGGACGCGCAGGCCCAGCGGCCATGGCCCACGGGCCCAGCCGCTCCGCGGCATGTGGGATCCTCCGGGACCGGGGCACGAACCCGTGTCCCCTGCGTCGGCAGGTGGACCCTCAACCACTGCGCTACCAGGGAAGCCCCCAACTGGTTTTTAAAACATTGATTTTCACTGTGGTAAAATATACATAATATTTATCTTTTAACCATTTGTAAAGTGTACACTTCAGTGGCATCAGATACATTCACAATGTTGTGGAACACCTTCAAGGCCTATGCCTCAAACTTCTTCATTATCCCCAAAAAAGATCCTGTACCCATTAAACAATAGCTCCCCACTCCCTCCTTCCCCCCAGCCTCAGGTAACCTCTATTCTACTTTCCTTCTCTATGAATCTGCCTACGCTAGTGGAATACGTAAGTGGAATCTCACAATATTTCTATGTCTGGCTTATTGCACTAAGCATGTTTCCAAGGTCCACCCACCCTGTAGCATAAATTAAAACTTCATTCCTTTTTATGGCTGAATAACATTCCCTTGTGTGTATGCACCAAATTTTGTTTATTCATTCATCTGTTGATAGACACTTGGATCGTTTCCACTTTTTAGGTATTGTTAATAATGCATCTATGAACATTAAAGTATACAAATATCTGTTCAAGTCTCTGCTTTCAATTCTTTTGGATGTGTACCTAGCGGTCGAATTGCTGGGTCATATGGTAGTTCTGTATTTAACCTTTTGAGAAACCACCAAACTGTTTCCCACGGCAGCCTCACCATTTTACATCCCCACCAGCAATCCACAAGGGCTCCAATTTCTCTGCATCCTCACCGATACATGTTATTTTCCTTTCTTCTCTTGATAATAGCCATCCTGGTAGGCGTGAAGTGGTATCTCACTGTGGTAACTGATTTTTGACAAAAAGCATAAGCAATTCAACGGAGGAAAGACAGCATTTTCAACAAATGGTACAGGAACAGTCAGACATCCCTATGCTGGAAAACGAACCTTCATCTAAACCTCACACTTGCACAAACCTACATTCATAATGGATCACAGGCTCAAATATAAAATGTGAAACTATAAAACTTTTAGAAAACAAACAAATCGTCAGGATCTAGGGCTAAGCACAGAGTTCTCAGACTTGATACCAAAAGCATGACCTGTAAAAGGAAAAATTAATAAAGCAGACCTCATCAAAATTAAAAACTTCTGCTCTGCAAAAGTCCATGTGAAGAGGATAAAAAGCCACAGATTGGGAGAAAATATCTGCAAGCCACATATCTGACAAGTGATTAATATCTAGAAGTGATAAAGAACTCTCAATACTCAACAGTAAAAAAAAACCCCAAAGAATCCAATTAGAAAATGGGCAGGAGACATGAGACATTTCACCAAAGGGGATACACAGATGGCAGATAAGCTCATGAAAGGATGTTCAACATCATTAGCCATCAGAGAAATGCAAATGAAAGCCACAATGAGTCATCATTACATGCCTATTAGAACAGCCAAAATAAAAAATAGTGATAACACCAAATGCTGGTGAGGACACAGAAAAACTGATCACTCATATACTGCTGGTGGGAATGCAGCGTGGAACAGTCATTCTGGAAAACAGCCTGGCAGTTTCTTTAAACATGCATCTACCTTACTTTCCAGCAGTTGCACTTACGGGTATTTGTCCCAGAAAACCGAAAATTTACATTCACACAGAAACCTGTATGAGACTGTTTATAGCAGCTTTGTTTCTAATAGCCCCAAACTGGAAACAACCCAGATGTCCCTCAATGGGTGAATGGTTCAATAAACTATGGCACATCCACTGCTGAGCAAGAAAAAGGAATGAACTATTGACACAGGCAACAACCTGGATGAATCTCCAGAGAGCTACGCTGAGTGAAAAAAAGCCAGCACCAAAAGGTGACGTACAGTATGATCCCATTTACATAACGTTGAAATGACAGAATAATAAGAATGGGGAACAGATAGATGAGTGGTTGCCAGGAGTCAGGGACAGGCCAGGGAGGGGATGTGGCTATAAAAAGGCATCAGGGGGGATCCTTGTGATGGAATGTTCTATATCTTGACGGTATCTGTGTCAATATCCTGGTTGTGGTCTTGTACTAACCATAATTTTGCAAGATGTTATTATTGGGGGAACTGGGTAAAGGGTACAGGGGCTCTCTCTGTGTTATTTCTTACATGTCCAAGTTAATCTACAACGATCTCACAATAAAAAGCTTAATTAAAAATATTAATAATTTAAAAAAATATTAATAATTTACTGAAAATGCCAGACCCTTTCCCACCTTAGAAGATGCTATTCATTCTCCTTGGAACGCACAGCTTTCCATACACTAACTCCTACTCCTTTTACAGCCCTCAGCACAGATGTCTCCTCCTCCAGGAAGCCTTCCCTGATTTCCTAGGGTGGAGCCAGGGCTTGCTTCAAGTTCTCGGGGCCTCCTCCACCAAAGCCATGACCCTCGGGCCTGTGCTTTCCTCAGGGTCACTCTGGGCTGTCACTGCTTAGTGCTGTGTCTGTCTCCCATCACCGGACATGAGGGCAGGGCCTCGGGCAGACAGGTCACCATCCTGTCCCAGGCATCAGCCAGCACAGGGCTGGACTCAGAGGAGGCACACAGTGAAAGAGTGAGGGACGATAATGACAATAATACTCTCAGCTAACACTTGTTAAGAGGTTTCTATGTGCTAGCTCTCTTTTGAGTGCTTTACATGGATAAAATAACCTTTATAACAATCTCATTTTACAAATGGGGAAAGTGAGGCCGAGGGGGGCTGGAGGGGAGCCACGAGCCCAAGGTCACCCAGCTAGTAGGTGGCGGAGCTGGGTAGCAAACCCAGGCCTTCAGATCCAGAGCCTTTGATAGTCATCTCCACCCCACAGGGCTTCTCCATGAAAGGCTGGATGAGACCGGCTAACAGGGGAAGCAGAGGGGCAGAGGAGGCAGGGGAAGAGAAGAGACCCTCCCTGCACCCAGCCCCCAATCCATTCCCACGTGGCGGGGGGTGTCTCACCCTTCTCCAGGGAAGGCCCCTCCGTGGAAGTGACAGATCTGGGATGGTACCAGAACCCCCTTCACACCTTACAGGTGTCAGGGAAGGCCCCTTACAGGTCATGGGCCTACAGCTGAATCCCAATTGTCAACCTGGGAAGCTGGCAGCGCCCTCTCCGGACAGGGACTACCCACCTTCATTTGAGGCAGAGGTGTCACACCCAGCTGGAGCAGGGGGTGGCAAGCCGAGAGGCGCCCCAGAGCGCCCTCCTGCGGCTCCACCGGGGCAGGGATGCTTTCATCTGGCTATGGGGAGAGGCTTCCATCTGACCCGTGCTGGGGAGCATGGGACCTCACTTACCCACCCTATTGAGAGCAAGCTGCAGCTGAGTGCTGGCGGTCTGGAACCATTTACATACAGTGTTAAAACCCGCAGAACAATATGGGATACTATTTATGGAAGCAACAAGGAAGCACAGTGAGTACCTGCGGGAGGGGACCCAGGGGACTTTAACCATGGCAAGCGTTTTTTCTCTCTTAGTTGGGCAACAGGCCCAAGGGAGTCCATCAGGTGATTCTCTGATCTCTTGAGGGCAACTGTAATCTTTCATGATTCACAAACGAATAGGCAACAATTAAAAGGCAGAAAAGAGGGCTGAATTTATTTGATAAACCTGGAAAGAGCACACGAAGGAGGGGGCTTCTAGGGTGCTGGCAACGCCTGTCTTCTTGATCTGGTGGTCGTTAGAAGGGCGTGTGCTTTATGATCATTCACTAGACTGAACAGGGAGGTCTCACGCAGTTTTCTGTACGCGTGTCATATTTTACACTCTAATGCAGGAAACACCAGCGGTAGCAATTCTGACAGCTGGAAGCTTCCTCCACACCTGCAGGTGTCCGCAGACAGTCTCTTTCGCTCTCTGTCCATCTCTCTCTCTCTCTCACACTCACACACTCCCAAGGCTGTAACTGCTGCCGCGATCAGAGCAGTAGCCCCCCTTGGCCCCTTGCAGCTCTTGGGCTGTCTCCTGCAAAGCAGACAAAGGCCTGGAAGCAGCTAGACTCAGCCTCAGCCCCAACACCCAGGTCTCTGCACATGCCCAGCACTCTGGTGTCCTGCGTGGATCACACTCCCCGTGGAGCCTTTCTGGCCACAGGGAAGTATCTATCCACGGCGTCCCTACCCTGGGGTGCCACAGCCGGTCACCCAGAGTGGAAGGAGTTAGTTAAGATTTGGTAGGGTCCCCATGGTGGGGACAGCCCTAGCTGCCTCACCTGTGCCCTGCGCTGGAGACAGAGGACACCAGCGAGGCCAGCTACAGAGCCTTACGTGCGCGCACCACGCTAGTGCAAGACAAGGCAGTGAGCAGGGTGCTGTGAACGCCTCCATGCTGCAGACGAGGAAAGTGGGGCTCAGAGAGGGGAGGTGCTGGCCCAAGGTCACACAGCATGTATTAGAGCCAGGATTGCATGGCAGGTGTGACCCAGGTCAGAGTCCACTCACTTAACCACGTTCTTATTCGGTCCCGCACTCAACAATTCTTTATTATGCACTCAGTATGTACCAGGCACTGGGGATACAGCAGTGAGTAAGATAGTCCCTCCTTCCCAGAGATGACATCCTAGTGAGTGAGACGGAGTTAAGACAACACACAAGTAAACAAAAAAGTCCGTCACAAGTGGGAGAGGGGACAGTGGGGGGAGGGGTGTCTCTGAGGGGGCGGCATTTGGGCAAGAGCAGGGGAGTGAGGGAGCCACGTGCGGATCCAGGGAAGAGTTTTCAGGGTGGAAGGAACCACAACTGCAAAGGCCCGAGGACTGAAGCCTGCCTGGCACATTCCAGAATGCCGGAGGAGGCTGGCCAAGGAGGCTGGCGTGGCAGGAAGGGAGGAAGGGTGGAAGGGGAGAGTGGCCCGGCTGAGGTCAAAGAGAGTCTACACTAAATGTGCAGAAGTGTCATGTCTACACTAAGTGTAGAAGAACTGCGGCTCCCGGCGCCCAGGCCTCTTGACCACAGCCCTCCAAGGGAGGTGTGGTCCCCCTACCAGCATCATGTTACAGAGGAGGAAGCCCGTGGGGGATGGGAAAGCTTCCCAGGGTGGCCCTGCTGGCCAAGGGCAGAACTGGGGCAGGAGTCCCTAAAGCTTAACCGCCAGGCCAGGCTGAAGGATGGGGGTGGGGCTGGGGGCCAGGGACGGCTCTCGGCTGGGCGCCTCTGGTCCCAGCAAAGCAGGAGCCCAAAGCTGTGCACTTATGACACTGGTTCACTGGAAGCCAGGGGCTCACACACAGCCCTTTGCTCCCAGGCCCTGGCCATTCTGGGAAGTCAGGCCTTTGGCTTCCTCCCGCTCCGCTCTGCTGTAGCTGGGTACCAGCCTTACTAGGAGTGACTTAAGAACTTTTTTTTCAATCCACTCACTTAAAAAAAAAACTTAATTAAATTTATTTAAAAATAGTCACTCAGACACAAATGTTGGCCGGATGTTCCCACAGAGCACCGCCTATGAAATAAGGGAACCTGAATCCAGCAGCGCCTCTAGGCCTAAGGCCCAATATACAGGAAGTACAGAGGACAGAGGAACATGTGAAATGACACCACAAAGATGCATCAGTGAGATCCAGAGTGTGGAAACTTCCAGAGGAGAGAGGACCAGGGTTGTTGACGGATCAATGACCCAATAAGCAAGCACAGGAAAGAGCCGCCTGGGGAAACCCTACAGACTACAGAAGCCTTAAGGGGCCTATCAACCGAACGCAAAGCAGACCCTGTCTGGATGCCAAGTCAAACAAACACATGAAAAAGGATGATAAGACAGCTGGGAAAATGTGAGGATATTAAGGAAGTACTGGTTCTTTTTCTCCTGTGACAATGGTATTGTGTGTGTGTGTATGTGTGTCTGTGTGTTTTAAGGATTCCTTATCTCTCATAGGCAAAAAAAATCTGAGATACTTATGGCTGAAGTCTATGATGTTTGAGAAGTGCTTGAAAAGAATCAGGGAGGTGGGGATGGGGTACAGATGAAAAAGCCTGGTGGTTACTGATAACTGCTGAAGCTGGGGACGGGGACGTGGGGAGGGCATCAGACCATTCTTCAGAGCATGTGTGGACACTTCCATTACACAAAGGTTTTAAATGTTTTGCAAAAGGAAATGTGACCTAGTCATAACAGTGAAGAATTATGGATCGCTCACCCCGTGAACCTTAATTACTAAATCCAAACACATATCCTGCCTCTAATAACTGTAACAGGAATCACGGCAACAGTAACCAGAATGACACAATGATGACAGCCCTGTGCTGAGTGTTACACACATGCTGACTCAATTCTCCCAGCTGCCCTGGGAGGCAACAAGAATCCTTCCCCTCTGGCTCCAAATGGGAACCGGTGCAGAGATACCCCCGGCTCAGGGCCCGGCCTCAGGTCACAGAGGAAGCTCTGTTGGGGGTGGGTGAGGCTGGCGGGGGAGCTGCATGCCCAGCCCTTGCTGGGATGGGGTCGGGGAGAGGAGGCCAGAGAGCCCTTGGTGAGTGGGGACACACAGGGGCACTGGACTCTTGGTCCCCTTCGTTCCCATCAAACAATAACGGCTCCTGCAATGCAATATTCACATATTAGCACAAACCTTTCCTGAAATTAAACCATGAGCCACCCCACGGGAGGCTGAAATGGTAACCAGCAACAGATGACAACACCAGATCTGGGGCCCACGGGATTTGTTAGGCTCCACCCCACTGGATGGTCCTCCCTGCAAGGTTGCAGAGCCAGCCCCAGTACCCCCGGCCCCTGACCATCAGTGGGATGGGTGCCCTGCCTCCCACCCTCTCGCACGCCAGGTGCCAGGAGGAGCAAGGGAGGCTGGAGTGTGTGTGGCGGGGGGAGCCTGTGGAAGGAGGGAAGCCCTCCTTCCTGTTCTTGTCCTGGGTCTGTAGAAACCATCTCCCCTCTGTGGCTTCAGCAGGATCCTGGCTCTAAACAGGGAAGCTAAGGAAGCCTCTTCAGGGGAGGAGGGAAGCAGAAATTGAGGGAAAGAGGGAGAGAGATAGGAGGCAGAGACACAGGTAGAGAAAGACAGGAGCGGGGCGGGGACAGAGAGATAGCTGCTCAGACAGAGGTCTGGAGGGCCCAGGGATGGGAAGACAGGACAGCGACAGAGGCTGCACCACCAGGCACGGACGCCTTCTTTGGGCCTCAGCTCTCTTGTCAGTAACATGGGAATAATAATCATATCTTCCTACAGTGTGCTTATGGAGGTGACATGACTTAATCACGCCATGTCAGAAACCCAGGAAAGTGCCCAAACCCAGGAAATCGCAAAAGCTAATATATGTTTCCTATCATTCTGTAAGCCAGTGGCTCTCATCTCGGTTCAGAATTGCACTAGAGTCACCCAGGGAGCTTGAAAAAACCTCACAAAACCCAATGCTCAGGCCTCACAGCCAGAGATTCGGATTCAAATGGTCTGACCTTGGACCCCCGCATGGATGCCTGCACCAGGTAACCCTAATGTGTGGCCAGAGGTGAGCACGGGATTAGGGGTGGGGGGCCTGGACACACAGTCCCAGGCCTGCGTCCTCGAGGGGTGGTGTAAAGTGAGACAGACTGATGGGGGTGTAGGCCTCAGGGGCTGAAAGGGAAAGGGCGGGGCAGGGTGAGTGCCCAGGAGGCCCCCCTCTCTGCCTGCCCACCCTCCCCCACCGTAGCCACTGGGAGTCTGGGGCCTGCTGAAGAATGCAAGGAATGAAGCCAGGCCTGGCACGGCCATCTCCAGGTCCCCGCCCCTTTCACAAACTCCCAAGAGCCCTTCCCTGGTCAGGTCACTGGCCAGATTGCCAACCACCGCCCCCGGGAAGGCCTCAGCAATCACTCAGTCCTCCGGGCCTGAAGCCCGCGCCCAGCCCTCTCCTCAGAGCGCCCATCCTGAACCCCTTCTCCTCTTGGGTCCTCCACAATCCCAATGCTGGACCACAGGGCGCAGCCCAGGAGTGAAGTGCTTCTCAGTGGTGGAGGGAGTGACACTGACAGCCAGCCTGGGGCTGGCAGAGTTTATCACCTGCTCTGGAGGCAGGAGTGGCCTGAGAAGGCTTCCCAGAGGTGGTGACCTTTAGGCCAGGACCCAAAGAATAAATGAGGTGAGAGCACTAAAAAAAGGCCAGCGAGGCTGAAGTGCAGCCGGCAAGGGAGGGGGGCAGGGCCTTGCCGACCAGAGGCGGGACTAGGTCCCCCGCCACCCCAGCAGTGGGAACCATAGAAGGATTTTAAGCAGGGCAGGGACCCACTCTGACCTCACCGGCATCTGCTGCCCTCCACCCTGTTCTCTCCCAGGGACAGAGAACCGCAGCTGGCTTCCTGGGGGTGCCGGGGTATCCCCAGATCCTGCCATGGCTACGGGGTAAGGGCTGGGCCCTGGCTCCTTCCCGCCACGCTGTAAGGAGACCCCAGCGCTGCTGCTTCCTGCATCCCTGAGCCTGTTTCCCGATAATTAAACCGTAAGCTGGTTAGTCAAGGAAAACCTTTAATTAGCCCTTGAAATCATTCAGGAAAATTACAACCTCCTCTCTGGCACCCTGCCTGCCCTCTGCCAGGGCCCAGGGGCGGTGCCAGGGAGAAAGCAGGGAATGGGGGAGGTGGGCTCCTGCCTCTGCTGTGAGAGCCTCACCCAGCAAAGCCAAGCCCAGTGAACAAGGCGCCTCGTGGGAGAGGAGGCCACAGGCTCCCCCTGCCACAACACAAAGTGCCTTGGAATAAATCCAGCAGGCGATGGGCAAGGCCCAGGCTGGAAAAGTGTGATACTTTGCTGAAAGACATCAGAGAAGACATAAATAAATGGAGAGACAGACCACGTTCATGGACTGGGAGACTCAATGTCACGTCTGTGTGTGTGGCAAGATGCTTGTCTCATCTCTAAATGGAATTATGAAAAGTCAAATAGCCGAGACACTCGGGAAGAAGGACATGTGGAAGGGCTTGCTCTCCACACCAGCGAGACTTACTATCAACTACAGAAATTAGGACAGTGGGGTACTGACACAGGACTAGGCAAACTAAGCATGAGAAAGGAAGAAAGTACCCAGAAACAGGCCCACTTATACAGAGAGATAATTTATGACACAGGTGGCAGGGGAGAAACGCTGGTTTGTAAAAAATGGTACATGGATGACTGGGGATCCAGGTGGACAATGTGAAACTGGGTGCCTATCTCACACCACACATACACACTCCAATTCTAGCACAAAGGAAAACTAAACGTGAAAAGCAGAACTATAAAACTATAAAGGAAATGGGTGATAACTGACTGCATTAAAATTAAAGGCTTCTGTTCATCAAAAGACACAATAAATAAAGTGAATGGACTTCCCTGGTGGTCCAGTGGTTAAGAATCTGCCTTCCAATGCAGGGGACGTGGGTTCGATCCCTGGTCAGGGAACTAAGATCCCACACACTGCAGGACAACTAAGCCACAACTACTGAGCCCGTGGCCTCAACTAGAGAGCCCATGCGCCACAACTAGAGAGAAGCCTGAGTGCTGCAATGAAGAGCCCGTGTGCTGCAAGTAAGATCTGATGCAGCCAGATGAATAAATAAATAAATATTTTTTTAAAAAAGTGAAAAGACAGGCCATGGACTGAGAGAAGGCAGGAGTACCATCTAGGAAACACATGTTCTTGACCAGAATCTAGAATTTAACTCACAGAAATTCAAAACAAAAATGCAGACAGGGAATTCTCTGGCGGTCTAGTGGTTAAAAAAAAGTACATGGGGCTTCCCTGGTGGCGCAGTGGTTGAGAGTCTGCCTGCCGATGCAGGGGACACGGGTTCGTGCCCCGGTCTGGGAGGATCCCGCATGCCGCGGAGCGGCTGGGCCCGTGAGCCATGGCCGCTGGGCCTGCGCGTCCGGAGCCTGTCCTCCGCGACGGGGGGGGCCACGGCAGTGAGAGGCCCGCGTAACGAAAAAAAAAAAAAAAAAAAAAAAAAAAAAAAAAAAAGTACAGACAGCCAGAGGAAAAAGAGGCAAGTGACCCGAATGGGCCATTCATAGGAGGGGCGCTCCAGATGTTTGAGGAGCATGTGAGAAGCTGCTCCAACACCCCGAGGAGATACCACCACATCAGGTTAGCACCAGCCGGTAGGATGGACCCAGTACTCACTACTGGTGCCACCCTCACTGCCCTCATCTCTGAAATGGGTTGAATCCTTCCAGGAAGGACTGAGTAGAAACAGCGTGGGAGTTGTGTGCGGGCACTGGGCCTGGCACGTGCAAACCCGCGATTAGTTCTCCTTATTAATCAGCCTCAGGAATAAGGACGCCCCAGGCCCAAGGTCTTTTCAGGCCTTCTCCTGCCTCTGACCTGGGAGGTCGGGGGTGTGGCTAGAAGGCTAAGAGCCCAAGAGATAGGCTCCATCTGGGGAGCAACTGGGTCTGTTTATCTACCACAGTGTCCCCGGAGGCCACAAAGGGCCAGGCGCTCCAGAGTATTTGTTGGAAAAAAGGGTAATAAACCAATCACATGCATATTTCTATGCCAGGCACTAGGATACGTATGTTAGGAGCAGAACTTTACACATGCCCCAGGACACGCAGAGGAACCTCAGTTCTAGAGGAAGAAATTGAGACATGAAGAGGCCCGAGTGGCTGCCAAGATTCGAATCCAGAGCAGTGGGAGAATGCCAGTCTTCCTTCGACTCCTGGAAGGCTCCTTGCGCTCTCCCGCCTGGAACTTCTGCACAGGCAGCTCCCTCAGCCTCGACAGTCACCCTCCTCCTCCCTGAGTTCATCCTTCAAGTAGTAATTCCTCCTTAGGAAAGCCTGCCCTGTAATTCTCACGTTGGGGGCGGGGCGGGCGGGTGGGGGAAGGACACCCCCCCACATCATACATGCTGGCAATGACACTCTCCGCTTATTATGGCTTGTTCATTCATTCGGCCCACCAGTGTTTACTGAGCGACTACTACAAGTCAAGCCCTGAGATACAACAAGGGACGCAAGAATCCCCCCCCCCACCGCCATGAAGCTAAGTCATTCGGGGCGGGGCGGGGAGGGGTGGGCAGAGAGGACACTAACCCACACGCCCACAGTCATAACAAAGGATCAGTAGTGACGGTGAGTGGACCAGGAGAACCAAGCAGGGGAAGGTGAGGAGAGAGAGTGACGGCGCTACTGCAGACAGGAGTCAGGGAGATCTGCCTGGATGCAGGGATGCGAGGTGCTGCAAACACAAGGGAGCAGCGTGAACAGAGGGCCTGAGGCAGGACCAGCCTGGAATGCTCCAGGAATAGGGCGGCAGGAGAGGAGTGAAGGCGAGCAGGGAACCTGGGCCAGGATCTTGTGGGGCCTTGGAGGCGTTCCCAAAAGAGATGAAGCCACGGGAGGGCGCCCAGCAGGGCAGGGAACCCCTGGCTGGGCACGGGGACAGACTGTGGGGGCAGCGGGGGAGTGAGGAGGCGGCCACATGGCCCAGGCAGGAGTGGAGGGCGGCTGGAACCAGGCGGAGACAACAAGGAGTGGGAGGCGCTGGGGTCTAATCTGAGGCAGAACAGCCGGCTTTTTTTTTTTTTTTTTTTTTTTTTCAGTACGCAGGCCTCTCACTGCTGTGGCCTCTCCCATCGCAGAGCACAGGCTCCGGATGCGCAGGCTCAGCGGCCATGGCTCACGGGGCCAGCCGCTCCGCAGCATGTGGGATCTCCCCGGACCGGGGCACAAACCCGTGTCCCCTGCATCGGCAGGCGGACTCCCAACCGCTGCGCCACCAGGGAAGCCCCAGCCGGCTTTCTTGACATCGTGGATGTGGAGGATGAGGACAAGAGAAGCCAGGATGACGCCAGATTCCTGGTCCCATGGAGAGGACGAATGGGGTACCCGTGAACGAGGCAGGGTTGCTGGGAGGAGATGGGGCTTGGGAGTCTGGTCTATTTTACCTGTCTCCGCATCACTCTTTGGTCAAGGTCTGGGTCGCCTGCCAGACTGAGCCCAGCGAGGGAGCCTGCTGTGTTCACCTCCAGGTCCTGGCACCCGGGGCCCCAGCACAGGGCTTATCAAGGAGTAAGCACAGGACTCCCATAGGTGGGATGGGTAAGAGCTGGCATGGATAGGAGCCCAAGGAGGAGAAAAGGACAAGAGGACTCATCTCAGCGATAAGAAGCACACATGTTACTTCTGTAGGAGAAGAGAATATAAAGTGTTCCAAGGTCAGTTACAAAATCTGAGAGACCCAGCGCAGGGAGGACGAGCAGCGCTGCTGGGCGGGCGCGCAGTTACGGCCACTCTGGACAGCTGCGTGGCGGGCTCTAAGGGGGTGAGACTCGACCCTCTGAGCTGAGCACCGCAGCCCAGACGTGATCCCTGGAGAAGTGCATGCACACAAGTCGCAGCAGATGTGTTCAAAGAGCACAGTCACCCCCGCGCAGCAGGGGCGGAGAAGTAAGTTATGATTAGAAGGCTGCCCAGCAACGAGGGCGAATGAACCACTCACACCCACAACCACATGGCTGTGCCTCACAGACCAAGGATGAGGGAGGGCAGACCCAGACGAGGATGTGCTGCAGGAGTCCCTTTATGTGAAGTCCCCAGGCAGGCGAGGTGACAGGCTATAACTCAGGATGCACATCTGGTAAAACCTCTGGAAAAGCGGGGGCCTGGTGACCCCCAAGGTCAGGGAGGTGGCCTCTACTGGGGTTGTGGTCAAGAGGGCATGGGAGGCTCCTGGGGTGCTGTGTTGGCAGTCTTCGCCTAGGTGTGGTGAAATGCTGCTCACCTTATAACTACCTGTTAAACTGACATGGGCACTGATGCACTTTTCTATAGGCATGTTACCCTTCACCACTGTGGAAGGTTTAAAGAGGTGGAATCATCAAGGTACATAAATACACAAATAATCTGGGGCCAGATTTGGAGGAAGGGAGCTGGGGAAGTGGCTGCAGGCAGCAGAGGAGGGGTCCTTAGGGAGAAAGGAAGAGCGAGAAAGAGAGCGTATGCCTGCGCACAGGACTTGGGGGGTTGTCCTCACCTGGGGGACAGTAGGAGCCCAGCCCTCCCACAATGCCCTACTTCCTCCCCATTCCCAGCACTCGCGTGGAGGGCTGGCAGGAGGGGCGGGGGAGGGGGAGGAGGCCCAGGCGGCTTCCCCATGTGTGGGAGTGGCTGAAAGCCGCCAGGGGAAGCAAGCCGAAACTGCCACACAATGCCGCTTTATCAGAGTTTCCAGGGCCGGGCTGGGGCGCTGGGGTGGGAGCAGAGGGCCCAGGAGGGAGGCTCTCTATGTGGGGCCCCTGCCCGGCGTCCCCACCTGTCAAGGTGTGCCCTCCAGAGCTCCCCTGCAGCCGGCTGGGAAGGGAGGAGCCTTCTAATCCCTCGGCTCAGTTAGCAGGTGGCAGGGGGAGCCCGGGGCCAAACCCCAGCCCTGCTGGCTCTGACACCAGGCTGGTCTCCCAGGTTCTCCATTTCCTCCCCTTAAAAGTGGGATAATAAGAACATCTACATCTAGGACTTCCCTGGTGGTCCAGTGGGTAAGACTCTGGGCTTCTACTGCAGGGGGCCCGGGAACTAAGATCCCACATGCTGCTAACAAAAAACCACCACCACCAAAAAAACAAGAACGTCTACATCTTGGGGTTGCTAGGAGGATGTGACAAGTTCGTTCACTCAAAGCACACGAAACAGTGCCTGCTAATACTAATAATATAGAGTAACACTGTGAGTACTAATACTGGCAGCTGTCTGTCTTTGAACACTTACTATGCATTTTGTCTGATGAGTATGCATTTATATCCTCAAAACAACCCTGTAAAGGAGGGATCATTATCGTCCCCATTTTATAGATGAGGACGCGGAGGCACAGAGAGGTGAACTGACTTGTCTGGGATCACACAGCTAAGAGTGGCCAAGTTGGCTCCAGAGTCTATGCCCTCAATCTCCACTGCGTCCGACAGGTTAAGAGCTCCAGATTGGAGCGAGGCAGGCCTGGATTTGAGTCCCAAATCTGCCACTCAC
This sequence comes from Phocoena sinus, assembly GCF_008692025.1. Lineage (NCBI taxonomy): Eukaryota > Metazoa > Chordata > Mammalia > Artiodactyla > Phocoenidae > Phocoena > Phocoena sinus. The sequence goes on from NC_045781.1 coordinate 12,837,248, forward strand.
TAGCTGTGGGCTTTCCAGCCTATGCCTCAGTTTCCTCTTTTTAGGGAAAGCAAAAATATCACAAATAGACAGGAAAGGAAGTCTAGAGGGCTTTCAACAAACACAAAGATGCTCCCTTTTACTCATATTAAAATCAGGGGACTTCCCTGGTGGTCCAGTGATTAAGACTCTGCGCTTCCACGGCAGGGGGCATGGTCGGGGGAACTGAGATCCCACATGGTACAGCCAAAATTAAAATAAAAAACAAGAATAATTAAAAAAAATCAGAACCACAATAAGGACCACTTACTGTGGCACCTGCCTGACTGGCAGAGGTCAAAGTATCAGATAACACCCATCCACATGGCGAGAACGTGAGGAGACCATGGCGCCACCAGACACTGGGAGTGGGGTGCAAACAGGAGCACGCTCTCAGGCAGACTGGGACACTGCCAGCAGAGCTCCCGGGGCATGCATCTCAGACCCCCGAGCACCTCCATAGGTGTGCCCACAGCTCACACACGTGTGGGGGGACACCATGCCGTGGAACCTCACACAGCCACAGAAAGCACGAGGAAGCCCTCTACATCCTGACACAGAACTTAAGAGTGAAAAATGCAAGGGGCAGGACAGAATACAAACATGGGAAGTCGGCTCCATGTAAGCAAAAACAAAAGCGGGGGAGAACACGTGCAGGAACAAACACCCAAGACAGAAAAGAAACCAGGAACAATGCTGTCTCTGGGAAGGGGCCCGAAGACAGAGAAGGGGTGGGAAAGAGACCTTATTGCTGTATATACCATTCTGCGCTGTGCGTGGTTTCTCAACTGCAAATAGGCAATACATGCAGAAAGGGCAAAAATGGGCCTCTTAAAATTAAAATGCAGGAAAAGAGAAATGAGGTTAATAACACCTCCTCCTCAGGGCTCCGGGCCAAGCCACGGCGGGATGCTCAAAAAGCACACATCTGGTGCCTGGCACTCAGGGACCTGGCGGCTAGCACGGTATCACGAGGGGCTGGGAGCAGGCGAAGAGGAGGCTGCAGTCCAGAGGGGCACACGTACCATGAGCTTACTATGTACCAGGTAATGTGCTAAGCACTCGACAGCACGGTCTCCTCCAATCCCCCCGATAGCCCATTTAATAGGTGAGGAAGGTGAGGCCCGGGGATGCTCTGGCTCTTCCAGTAGGGGTCGGGCTGAGGGACGTGTGAGCGGAATGTGTGGCCCTGGCAGGGAAGGTGCCATTGGGCAGGACCAGAGGGCCCCGTGAGACAGGCTGCAGTGAGTGGTGGCTTCTGACACATCTGCCGTAGCTGGCTCCCCTGGGACCTGGGAAAGCTCCCCTTCTGACCCTCCCTGCCCACCTCCACCAGCGCTCCTGTGGGCCAAGGCAGCTGGCAGACAATAAGCCCCAGCCCCGGATGGGTGGCTGGGCCGGGAAGGGTCCCATTTCCCTGGCTGTGACTTGGAAGGAGACTGCTTCCTGCTGGCAGCATCTGTGGCCGCCCGGCTTGGGTGATGGGAGAAACAGCTGCTGGGGACACCCCGACCGGCGTCTGGCCAGGAAGTCTGGCTCACTGTGAGCCAGCAGGACAAGGAGCGGTGAGGCAGTAGACACGAAAGGGAAGGGGGCTGTGGGAGGTCGTGAGGGAAGTAGGGACCCAGTGCCCAGAAACCACCCAGGCTGAACAGGCCCCCGAAGAGTTTCTATCTAAACAGGAGGCTGGAAGAACAGGAAGTAGCCTTGTCTTACCAAGACCACTTCCAAAACACTGCAGGGCACTGGAGCCTGAAGGCCTGGAGTTCAAGTCCTGCCTCTGCCACATGCCTGCTGTGTGACCCTAGGCAGGTCACATATCTCTCTGGGTCTCAATTCTCTTATCTCTAAAAAGGGGTTGATACCAGTACCTACCTCATAGGTTGTTGTGAAGATCAAATGAGTCCATATGGGTAAAGGGCTCACAATCTTGGCCAGCACACGGGACCCTCCAACACCGCCACCCTCATGCTACCCACTCTCTTCTGCTTGGACTATCCCGGCAGCCTCCCCTCAGGTCTCCCCGCCCCCACCCTCCCTGATCTGTTCCCCACATGGCAGCCTGAGCAATCTTTATAAAAGGCAAAGCAGATGTTGCTTAAAGCCCTCCGATGACTCCCATTACACACAGAATGAAGTCCACATTCCTCACCCCAGCCTGTCACCCCCTGCTGTATCTGTCACACCTCCCCACCTCCTTGATCTCACTGCCACCTCTGCCACACTGGCTTCCTTGGTGGGAACTGAACATCCCAAGCTCCTCTGGACCTCAGGGCCTTTGCACTTTCCATACCAACTACCTGTTCTGTTCTTTCCAACTCTTCCCGGGCCTGGCTCCCTCTCATCAATCAGATGTCTCCTTCTCCAGAAAGCCCTTGTGCTGGCTCCCCAGGCTGGGTCAGATGCCTCCTCCAGATTCCTACAGTCCCTGTGCGTCCCCCATCCCAGCCCTAACCATTCTGCTTGTGCATCCCTATCCCAGCCCAACCACTGTGGGCTATCACTGTCTGGGGACAGGTCTATCTCCTTCACTGTCCTGTAACCCATGAGGGCAGGGCTTGGACTGCGTTGGTCACCACTGGGACCAATGATCTGACACATACGAGTGTATCAAGGCTTTGCCCATCCCTTTCCGAGCTGCACCTCCTTCCTCTTTGCCTCCCTCCTGAGGAGGTTTAAGTCAGTACTGTTTCCCTTCCCAAATGTCAGCCCTGGGAGATGATCCCCAAGGAGAGCTGGGTCAAAGTTTCAGCCACTGTCCTGGATACCCTAGAGGGCGAAGGTCAAAACCTGCCTTCTCCTCTGGGTGTGAGGGCTCAGCAGGTGTCAGGCCCCAGCTAAGCCCGTCACATGAACCATCCCCCTGTTTCCAGCCTGGGGTGAGGGGGGCAGGCAGGTGGCATGAAACCTACCACCTCATGGCTGAGTAAATTGTTTCAGCAAGGGCCGCAGACTTGCCCGAAGCAGGACACGGAGGCAAGGGAACCCTCAAGCACTGCTGGGAAGCACATTGGTACAAATGCTTAGGGAAGCAATTTGGAAGGTCCAGCATTTCCACTGTGAGACATATACCTAAGAGAGACTCTGGTCGTGGTACACAAGGAAACATGTCTAGAATGTTCATTGCAATGTTGTTTGTTACAGTCCCAGTGGGAACCACCTAAATGGCCACCGAAAGGTGAACAGGTAACTCCTGTGTGTCACTAATACAAAAAGAAACGCAGAAAGGGAAAATGAATGACCTGTTCTAGACCGACACACATCCACATGGAGAAAAAGCCAAACTAACGCAGAGCAGAAGAAGCAGGCTGTTTACTGTGGTACGCTTTATATGATCTGTAAAACTGTAAAACACTGGGCAACCCTGGCTGGCCATCAGAACCACGTGCCGATGCTGGCCCCACGCAGACCAAGGGACTCCAAGCCAGAATTTCTAGGGTGGGCCTGGGCAGCAGTATTTTTGAAAGCTCTCCAGGTGACTGCAGTATGTAGCCAGGGTTGAGAGCTATTACTCTATTGTTTGTGAATCCATCCGAGGGCAGGAACAGTAGGAAAACCTGCAGAGGAAGGCTGGACACCAAATCCAGCCCAGCGGCTACCACTGGGAGGGAGGACAGGCAGGGAGGGCGGGGCAGAGAAGAGGGGCCTTTAACTGTATCTACTGTGTGCTCTGTCCCAGGCTGGACACTGGAAGCGTGGGTGTTTTGCTACATTGAAAGCTCTACTTTTTCCCCTAGTCTAAAAATGTACCACAGGAACAAAACTTGCAAATAAGAAATCACTTGCTCAAGGTTCCATGGCTGGTAAGTGATGGGGCAGGAGCCCGAATGTCTAGTGCCAAAGCCCTATAATTCCCCCATTATCTGTGCCAAGCCCTGAGATGCTGAGTAAGTTGCCGCCGTGAGGGCCCGAGGCTGGCTGGCCTCATAGGGCTGCCTGGCCCTGTACCCACCCAGTGACCCTGCCAGAGCCAGGTGGGGGAGGGGTAGCTCCCAGAGTAAGCCAGGAGGCAGGTGGAGAGGGGCCCGGCCACCACCTCTGAGGCCCTCCTCAGGTAGCAGCAGCAGCAGCGGCCTCAAGACCAGTGCTTACACAGCACCTACTGTGTGCTAGGCCTTGGGCCAAGCGCTTTATGCTCTGCATCCTCACAGCAGTTCTATGAAGTAGTCATTATCGTTATGCCCATTTTGCAGAGGAGGAAACTGAGGCCCAGAAAAGTTAAGCGACTTGCCCACGGTCACACAGCCTGTGAGTGATGAATGTGAGCCAGGCATCCTTGCACCAGCGTCCTTTCTCTGAACCACCCCCCAGTACTGCCTCGGAGCTCCACACACACAGGGCAGCTACTCACCTGCCCCTGCTCCACTGCCCACTCTCCTCCAAGACCAGGAACCTTAGGGGTCTCACACAGGCTACATGCTGCCGACAAGCCCCCAACTCTGCATCCCTGACCTCCACTCACGCCTTTTCTACTGCCTGGCGCACCCTTTCCCATTCCTCCTATTCATCCTTCAGAGATTACCCAGGGGACTTTCCAAGGGACAGAGTACCAGGCCCAGGGTCTGGGCACTCTCATGGTCCTCTGACCATGTCCTCGCAGGCCACGTCACTGCTGGTAGAGATGTAGCCATGTATCACTGGCTAGGGGTCTGGCTCCAGTCCGCTCCCACCAAGGAACACTGAGGGCCCTCAGGGGCCAGGGGCTCGTGTGTCTTGTCCGCTGCTGCAGACCCAGCACCCAGCACTACGCCCGACATTCAACCACCACCAACCCAGCACCCTCCATGGACCAGGCAGTGATTCAAGTGGGGATTCAGGGAAAGAACAACATGGAGAAATTCCTGCCCGTGAGGGGCCCACATTCTATTGGGAGGCAGACAAGAAACTGCGTGTTGATAAATAAGTTAAAGACCCAGTGAAGGGCTGGGAGAGAACAATAGTGAGATAAAGAGTGTGTGTGGAGGGCGGTTGGGAGTTCCCTGGTGGCCTAGTGGTTAGGATTCAGTGCTTTCACTGCAGAGGTCTGGGTTCGATCCCTGGTCCGGGAACCATCCCACATGCCACACAGCACGGCCAAAATACCACAAAACAGTGTCTGGGGGCAGGGTGGTCCTGGTCAGGCTGTGAGTGCGTGGCTCGTGAGTGAGAGGGTGCAAAGTGGGGTAGGGATTCCAAGCAGAGGGAACACGAAGGTCAAAGACCTGGAGGCAGGCATAAGCCTACAGAGTTGAAGAACAGCAAACAGGCCAGTGTGGTTGGACCTCGGGGAGGGACGTGAGAGAGCAGGAGGAAAAGAGGTGGCAGTGACTGAAGATTGTGAGGAGAGGTTGGGGTTTTAAGGACAGAGAACACCCAACTTTGTACAGGGTACCACCCAACAACACCCTCCCCAGACAGGAGCCTGCCAGACTCACTTGGACTCTGGGCCACCCACAAACATCCCATCCCATCAGCCCAGGGGATCCTCTCCTCCCAGATCACACCCTTCCACGGAGGCCAAACAGACAATCTGTTCCTGCCCAGGGAGCGGCCCGGCCTTGCCCAGCCCACCCTGCTTCCACGAACAGACATCTGGCAATCTACAGTGTGGCGACCAGGGGCAGGAGCTCTGGAATCATTCAGATCCAGCCTGGAATCTGCCTCCATCACTTAGCAGCAGCTCTTTGAGCCTCACTTTTTGTGGCTGTAAAGTGGGTGTATCTAGATTGTAGTACAATAAGACCAGGCGCTGAGCACAGTGTCAGCCCTCATTAAGTATTAACCAACATTATGAGTATTTGAGAGGCAGCAGAGCATAAAACTCTGGGCCCAGAACTCCAGAGTTCCAATCTCAGCTGCAAAACGTACTCATGAGGTGGCCCTGGGCAAATCACTTGGCCTCTTAATAATGGCACCAAGCCCATAAGGTTGTGGTCAGGATTAAATACGTGTAAAGAGTTTAGAACAGGGTCTGACACATAGTGCTTTATGAGTGCTTGGAATTCTTTTCATTATCTGCGGGAGGGGGGCTTCCTTCTCCCCCACCAGAAAGCACCTTTGATTTCTTTCTTGAATATCCTACTCCTCCTCTCCAGCAATATGTCCCACTTGGGTTTTAACTTTTGACCCTTGGGAACATCATCTGTCGGGCCATCAGATTCTGATTTTTGCTCGCTTTGGTCACGCCCCACCTTTGATCTCATAAAGATGCCCCCCAACCTAAGTCTCCTACATTTGCTCCACTGGCTGCTGCCTTAACTCCAACCGCCGCCCCCACGGTTGTGACTTCTGACCCTCGTAGGCACATCCTCCCATCAAATTATTAATTTGACCCCCCTTTTTTGACATTCACCCTGTGTCCCTCCAACGAACTCCCACTTCAAATTTCGAATTTTGCGCCCCCCTTCGCCACGCCCCCTTCGTTAATTTGACCTCTGACCTCCTATACACCTCCCTCCCTCCCGCTCAGCGTAGACCCACGACCCCCCCGGACGCGACCCTTCCCTCCACAAGTGAACTTTGACCCCAGCGGCCCCGCCCCCTACTCGCCTAAACGCTCCACCACCGCCCGGCGCACCCCGATCCCGTGGCCAGACCACTTATCCTACCGGCTCGGCACCGCAGTCGCTCGCGGCCTAGCTGCTCGGCCCGGAAATCGGCGCCCTCACGCCGCCCTCAGCTCTCTTGCGCCGCCGCCACCACGGCCACTGCCGCCGCCATGTTGAATCCCCAACGAACATCCGGGGCTTTCCCCCCTCGCCGTCCACCAGTCCCCATAGCAACGGGGCTGACTGGGCCTGGGGCAGGGCCCGCTCAGGGGCGGAGCTGGGCTCCGGGCAGCGCCGCTCCAGCCTCTGATTGGTGCTGATAGTCCAATCGGAGACCTTCGGGCAGAAAATGCCAAGCAGGGATTGGAAAATTTGGAAAGGGTGCGGAGAGGCTGGCTCCCAGCCCACTTGGATTCTTAAAGGGGAAAATGGCTATCCTCTGGTAACAGAACTTCCCACCTTCCCTCAAAAGGAGTTAGGGGGTGGAAGGCAGTAACGGTAATAATGGCCAGAAACAGTTCGTAAGCATTTACTATGTGTCAGACACCCCGCCAAGTGAAATTTCTCGCTGAATACTCACAACAGCCGTATTGTATGTTAATACCCATTTTACAGATAAAACTGAGGTTTAGAGGGGCGAACGAACGAGCTGGTTCGGGATCACAGGAAGTAAATAGTGAGTTTTGGACGACGTCTGTCAGTCTGTCTGAGCCCGGGAACTTGGCCCGGAATCAAGGCACAGTTTGATTTAATCTTTTTATAAGGTTTTTTTGTGTGTTTTTAGTATTTATTTGTAAAAAATTTTTTTGAAAAAAAAACCCTGTAATCTAAACTCGGACATCTTTTTCTGTGATTGCACTCATTGAGCTCCAGCCAGTTTGCTCTTCCAAAAAAAAAAAAAAAAAAATCAGGTGCTCTCCCACTTCAAGGTCATTGCATTGCCTTTTCCTTCTGTCTGGAATAGACTCTTCCCCCAGGTATCGTCATGGCTACCTCCCTTCTGTCCTTCAGGGTTTTACTCAAATGTCATCTTATCAGTGGGACTGTTCCTGCCCACGCTGACTAATGCAGCAAACATCCCTCTCACATGCTACTAAACCCCTTACCTTGTCTGCTTTTTCTTATTTTCTGTTGCTCAAATCATCTTCTAACATACTAGATGATTAGATAATCATAGTTACTGTTTTTTGGCTCTCTCCGCTGCTGTCGTGTCAGCACCATGAGAGCACTGATTTTTGTCTGTTTTGTTCACTGTACTTGCCCATTTGTTGAATGGATGGTTGGATGAGTTGTAAATCCACCTCTGCAGAGGTACTTTTAAATATTTAGTGCATCTCCCTTGCCCCAGCCCAGTGTCTAGCACATAGTAGGCATTTAATTAGTATCTGCAGAAGCAATGAATGAGTGATTGCATAATGTCTTTTTTTCTGTGCATTTACCTTTTATTTATTTTTAAAATAAATTTATTTTTAATTTTGGCTGTGTTGTGTCTTCATTGCTGCGCTCAGGCTTTCTCTAGTTGCGGCGAGCAGGGGCTACTCTTCGTTGCGGTGCGTGGGCTTCTCATTGCCGTGGCTTCTGTCGTTGCAGAGCACGGACTCTAGGCGCGTGGGCTTCAGTAGTTGTGGCTTGCAGGCTCTAGGGCACAGGCTCAGTAGTTGTGGCGCCTGGACCTAGCTGCTCCGCGGCATGTGGTATCTTCCTGGACCAGTGCTCGAACCTGTGTCCCCTGCATTGGCAGGTGGATTCTTAAGCACTGCGCCACCAGGGAAGACCCCTACCTACCTTTTAAAACAGAATTGGAAACACATTTATAAAGAATTTTGTATCTTTCTAAAACAAGACTATAAATATCACCAGTAACTTTCCAGGTCATTAAATATTCTTCAAGAACATTTGTTTTAATGGCTGCATAAGATGCCATTCTATCAATGAATGCTAATTTGTCTGAACCACTCTTTCTTGTTGAACATGTAAACTGTGATAAATATTTTGCTATTATAAATAATTTATCCCACCCCAAAAATCCAAGCAGTTAAATATTTGTGCACGTCTTTAATTATTTCCTTTGAAAAGATTACCACAGATGGAACTGCTGGGTCAAAGGAAACGTACATCTTTAAGATTTAATAATAGTAACAGTTCCCATGCTTCAAACATTTCTGTGCACTATACACGGCGCTAAGTTGCATAATTTAATCAGCAGGGGCTGTGATTATCCCTGCTTCACAGAGGAGGAAACTGAGGCTTAGACAAGTAACTCGAAACCACACACTGGGCTCATCCCTAGCTTTGATGCCCAAGTAAGGCTCTCGCTAACTTCCCTCTGCTGCCTCCCCACGGCCTGGGACACACATTGCCAAGTTGTGCTGCAGGGATCCAATTCACACACCCGCCAGTGTTCGGAGAGAATATGCCCTTTAAACTACCCTTGCCAGCATTAAACATTCTTGTTCTTGTGCTCTTTTGAAGTCTTTCTGCCTTACTGAGTCTCCGTTTTTAAAAAAAAAACAAGTCTTGGGACTTCCCTGGTGGTCCAGAGGTTAGGACTCTGCCCTTCCACTTCAGGGGACACAGGTTCAATCCCTGGTCCCTGGGCGGGGAACTAAGATTCTGCAACCCTACCTCACCCCCACCCCCACACACAAAAAAACACAAGCAAGTCTAGTAGCTGAGACGATGGCACTTTATCCAAGTCCCAGTGATGGGAGGATGGCTGGGTACAGCCTTTGTCTCTCTCTTTTTAATTTTATATTGGACTATAGTTGATTTACAGTGCTGTGTTAGTTTCAGGTGTACAGCAAAGTGATTCACTTACACATATACATATATCTAGTCTTTGCCTCTTTAATACCCTGTACACAGTGCAGGGCATCAGGCTCTAGAACCCATGTTTGGGGAAGCCCTCCTGTAACTTAGTTGGGGATCTCAGTCAGAGATCAGAGCCCTGGAACAAGCCCAGTGGTAGATCTGCTCCAAGGGTTTCCTCAGGATGGGCAATCAGGCCCTTCTACTTCAGGGCCCTGGGAGAGGAAATCGGGCCCAAAGAACCTCCTATAGCAGGCTTCCTGGAGGGGTTGGTGAGGAGGTGACCCCCAATAGATGGAAAAGGTGAGGAGAGTGAGGAGGATTTGGCCTCATAAAAATGATAAATTTTGGGCTTCCCTGGTGGCGCAGTGGTTGGGAGTCCGCATGCCAATGCAGGGGACACGGGTTCGAGCCCTGGTCCGGGGAGCAGCTAAGCCTGTGCGCCACAACTGCTGAGCCTGCATTCCAGAGCCCATGAGCCACAACTCCTAAAGCCCAGGCGCCTAGAGCCCGTGCTCTGCAACAAGAAAAGCCATTGCAGTGTGAAGCCCGCGGAATGCAACGAAGAGGAGCCCCTGCTCACCGCAACTAGAGAAAAGCCCGCGCGCAGCAACGAAGACCCAACACAGTCAAAAATAAATAAATAAAATAAATACATTAAAAAAAATGATAAATTTCAATACATCATGGAAAAAGATCAGTGGCAATATATAGATGGCAAGCAAAGCTTCCTGTCCTTTACAGGTAAAGAGCATTTACGAATTTGTGGTCCAGTGGTTAAGACTCCACACTCCCAATGCAGGAGGCCCAGGTTCAATCTCTGGTCAGGGAACTAGATCCCACATGCCGCAGATAAGCGTTCACATGCCACAACTAAGGAGCCAGTGAACTGCAACTAAGGAGCTCTCGAGCCACAACTAAGGGGCCCATGTGCCACAACTAAGAAGCCGGTGAGCCGCAACTAAGGAAACTGCCTGCTGCAACTAAGGAAACCAACTGCTGCAACTAAGACCTGGCACAACCAAGTAAATAAAAAAAAAAAAAAAGAAAGAAAGAAACTGCAAGGAGCCTTGGGCCTAGTGGAGCCTGGGGGGGAATAAGATGTGAGGAGGCTGAAACTGCATGGCGCAATGGAGGAATACATGTGCCATCAGCCAGAGCTAGGGGCTCACAGGCTTCTCTCAGGGGAGCCCTCAGCCCTGGGGCCAGAGCCCAGCCTTTGCCTAGGACTTCTGGAGTCAGATCCTGTCCATCCCCAGCTCAGAGCCCTCCCCTGGTTCCATGTCACTCAGGATAAAGGACAGAGTCCTCCCTGTGACCCACAAGGCTCCACACGTTCTGCCCCAGTCGCCTCCCTGCCCTCATCCCCACTCTTCCTCTCACTGCCTCTGCCCTCTGACAGGATGGGCGTGCTTCTGTCTCAGGGCCTGTGCATTAGCTGTTCCTCTGCCTGAACTGCTCTGCTCACATGGCTCCCCCTTCAGATTCCTTCAGATCTAAACATCACCTTCTCAGTGAGGTCTCCCTGACCACCCTCGTGGAAACTGCCACTGCCCCCCACTACTCTCTATCCCCCTTCCCGCTTTTTCTGTGCATTTTCACTATTTACCATTATATGTTTTACTTACTTATTGTGTTTGCTGTCCGACACCCTGGATAGAATGTCGGCTCCATGAGGGCAGACATCTCTGTGTTGTTCACAGCACGGAGAACAGGTCCTGGCACATGACAGGTGCTCAATAAATACCGATTGAATACAGGAAAGGAAGAAGGGAAACACAGGGAGGGGGAAAAATTTAAAAAGGGAGGAAAATGGCAGCTCCGTGAGCTCCTAAGCTTGTCAGCTGCCCCAGTTGGAAGTTAGGAGTGTTAACACTTCCCGCCTTCCAGGATAAGTCAGTGCCAGGCTGGGAAACTGAGTCATGAAGGACACTGGTTACCGCTCCTTGGGCCGTTGGAGGCAGGCCTCTGATTGGCACTAAGGGCCGGCCTGGAGGAGAAAGTCACCATCGCCACCTGCTGGACAATGGTGTCATGACAGCCATGCTCACCCTGCTGACTTGGGGCTGCTGATGGCCCTTGCTCCGTGGTCAGGAGAGGAGTCGGCCCAGTGGGGCATCCCCAGCAGAAGTTCAGAGTCCACAGAGACACAGCCATAAGCCTCTTTACTCCTGAGGCCCTGTGGACACTCTGCCCAGTCAGTGCTATGCAGGAGGGCAGGGTTGTACCACCCAAGACCTGTCTTGCTTCACTTTGCCCGTACAGCTGCTCTCCCAACACAGCAGGTTGGGACCCCCACCTCTCGGGGAGGGGAGAGCTGCTCCAGCTCCCTCAGGGCTGCATCCACCCCACATGGGACCTAGGAAGGTAGAGGAGTCGAGGACCTCCCTGACACCCTCCCGGGCCTGGGTACTCCAGCCTAGGTAACAAGGCCCAGGGTTCCTGATGAGAGCTGTCTCCATCCCCAGAGGTACATCATCCGGCCAAGCAGAGGTCTCATCACCCAGACATCGTCCACAATCTTCCCATCATGCAAGGGACAAAAAAAAAAAAAAAAAAAAAAAGGAGGTAATGAAGGCTGAAAGCCCAGATTCTGGGGCCAAGTGGCCTGAGTTCAAATCCCAGCTCTGCCTCTGATAGGCTGTGTGACCTTGGGTGAGCTATTAGACCTCTCTCGGTGTCAGTTTTCCTCAACTGGAAAGTGAGGATGCTAGTAATAGTACCTACATCACAGCTATTATGAGAATTAAGTGAGATATTTGGAAAAGGCTGAAAAGGGAACCTGGCACAAGGCAAGGACTGGGTAAGTGTGGGCTATTATTATTAGAGCACAAACCCTGGAGTCAGACAAAACTCACTTTATATCCCAGCAAAGCCACTCCCTATGTGGCCTTCAGCACATGCCCCTACTCTGAGCCTCACTTCCATATTCCATAAAATGGGGAGAACTGAATAGATAACATACACAAGAGCCTGCCTGTGGTGTATGGGCTACACAGTAAATAGTAGTTATTTATCATAAAAAGAATATGGTCTTTGGGGTCAGATCTTAGTTCTGCACCCTCTGGCTGTGTGACCCTGGGAAAATTACCTCCCCTTTCTGAGCTGTAAAATGAAAATTTGTCACATGGTATTGTTTTGGTGATTAAAGGGACTAAATATAAGGCATCCAGTTCAGAGTCTGGAACACAACAGGTGTTCAATCAATCAGTTATTAGCACCTTTATAAAACTACAATGGCAGAAATAAAGAAAGGTGAGCCATGATTATTTGGGTCTGTCTAACCTTAAGCCATCCCTACCACACACATATCATATTACTTTCCCTCTACCTGTCTCCCACAACCTACCTTTTTCTTCCCCTGCTTCATGTTGATAAATACCTATAGAATCGACTGTGTTTTAGAAACTGTTCTAAGCACTTTATATACAATAAGTCATTCAACCCCCATTCAACCCTGTGAGGTAGAAACTATTAATATCCCCATTTTTCAGATGGGAAAACTATGGCTCAAAGTTGCTTGAGGTCATCCAGCTGGTAAATAGCAGAGGCAGGATTTGAACCCAGGATTTCCAGCTCTCACGTCCACTTTTGAAACCACTTGACTCTAGAGCATGCTAGGCCTGGTTACTCAGGCAGGTGATTGGGCCACTGCTCACTGACCTGGTCATCAGACACCTGCTGGATATGGACACGGGTCTCATTGAGGTTGTGTAGCCGTGTGTGCCCGTACTCTTTGATGAGCACGGCGCTCCAGGGCCGCGGGAAGAGGGTTAAGGGGGTCAGCCGCTCCTCACAACCCTGCCGGAGAGAATCATTTAGACCCAGGGCTGGCGCAGGTGGAGTACCCACTGGGGAGCAGAAAAGACCTGCCAGGCCGGGACCCTGCCACCCCCAAGGAAGACAAAGCCAGTTAAGACTTGACCTTGATAATTGCTCACAGCTGAGTGTTTTGACCCAACCAGGCTTCCTGGTTCTCTGACTTCTAGAACAGTGCATGGCTGTACAAGACTGTCCACTGCAGCATTTTCTCGAAAATCCCTGAGCTGGAAGCCAGCCAAACGGCCATCAATGGGGGTCAGTTAAATAAATTATAGGGTAGCCATCACCAAGTGGGGCTGTATAGAAAAATGGCCAAGACGTATGGTTAAGGGGAAAATGCAATTCACAGAATAGAAGAAATTGGTGGCTCTCAACCGTCGCTGCACAGCAGACCCTCCAAGAAAGCTATTGAAATCGTCATTGCCTGGGGGAGAGGAAGTGCTTATCCTTGCTGTAGAAACCCAGGTAATGTGAGCAGAAAGGATGAGGGAGCATCAGCCTCAAAAACAAAAAAAGTCACCATTTTGCAGCCATCATCATAGTAACTGATTGAAGCCAGAACCATCAATGGATGGTCAAAGTAGCAGCGAAAATTTGAGGAATATCAGGATATTTGTGGAGTCTCAAAGTATCTCCAGGAGACCCTTGTTAATTTTAAAGGGGAAAACCGTGACTATGGTGGAGAAGATGTGTAAACTGAGACTTAAAGGAGCTAAAGGGATACCATGCACCTCCTCATAGGGTGCACTGAAAAGAACACAATATCGCTTTTGTCTATTCTCACCAAAAATGTGTAACTTCAATCTAATCACCAGCAAACATCAGACAAATCCGAACTGAGGGATAGTCTATAAAACAACTTTGCTATGCTCTTCAAATTTTTCAAAGTCATGAAGAATGAAGAAAGAGTGGGGAAATGTTTCTGATTAAAGGAAGGGAGAGGGGGCTTCCCTGGTGGCGCAGTGGTTGAGAGTCCACCTGCCGATGCAGGGGGCGCGGGTTCGTGCCCTGGTCCGGGAGGGTCCCGCGTGCCGCGGAGCGGCTGGGCCCGTGAGCCATGGCCGCTGGGTCTGCGCGTCCGGAGCCTGTGCTCCGCAACAGGAGAGGCCACAACAGTGAGAGGCCCGCGTACCGCAAAAAAAAAAAAAAAAAAGCCCTTGCTTCTTGTGGAAGTGACTGATTCCAAGGCTCGGCGGGTGGGGGTAGGGGGACAGAAGATGATCCTGGAGCACCCTGTAGTGCCAAAAAGTAAGAGAGACCCCACAAAACGACAGGGACACATCGAAAGGACACAGGGCCTGATCTGAAGAGTTCTCAGTGGCCAAAGTTAGAGCAATCTAGGCAGCAGCATAAACAGCAGGCGTATTGGATTAGAGCCCACGGGAGAAGATAATTACCCATGAGTCCATACTAGTATAAACCCATAGCTAACTAACCAAATAAATGGGGCAGAAGGGACAAGTCTTCCTCATGGGAGGATGCTAACTAATAAATCGAGGAGGAATGAGGGAAATACAAGATCCCCAGTAGAACACCCCAGTAATCACTGTAACAGACAAGACCCACTGATGGGTTCAAAAATTAGCAGGTGAAAGTTGGAGGAGAAACAGGACATTTGCAGGGTCTAAAAGCATCTCCCCCAAGATGTTTATCAACTAAAAAGGGAAATACAACAACTTTACAGAGCAAGAACCCAGCAGACACTTCCTTAAACAGGTGATTCAGAGAAATCCCTCCAGGAATGAGACACAGTCAGGACAGGGACCCCCCGGTATGGCCCGCTGAGAAGGATAGACCATAATTTGTGACTGTGTTGCCCCAAATGCATAACCCGAATCTTGGCAGGAGAAAACATCAGACAAACCCAGATCCAGGTGCATTCTGAAAAAAACAACTGGCCTGAATGAAAGACAAGGGAAGAGGGAGGAACCGTCACAGTTTGGAGGAGACTAAGGAGACACAATAACTAAATACAGTGTGGGATCCTGAAACAGAAAAAGGTCATTGCTGGGAAAGCTGGTGCAATGTGAATAAAGTCTGGAGTCCAGTTACAATGATAATGATAAGCCCTCTGCCCTGGATCCATCCAGTAGACCTGGGCAAGCACCCCCTGCCCCCGCCACTTATTGATCCTGTGATTCGGAAGGAGTATTTTACTGTCTGAGCCTCTGTTTCCACATCTGTGCAATGGGTATGCTATTGATACTAGGTGCATCTAACCACCTAAGAGATGAGGCACCCAGGCTGGTACAAGTGCAGCCCTCAATAGATCAGAAGCCAAAGCAGCACCTCCCCCTCCTCCCACCAAGCTCGCGGCAGATCCGGTGATGATGTGGACGGAGACTCGAGGGTGGGTGTAGGGCATCTCTCGGCTGCCATTAAATACCTGGAGAAGGGACAAAGGGGAGGGGCCTGTCATACCCAGCCAGGCCCCGCGGTTCTGACCTTGAGGGGGCGGTCCACTGACACCAGCCACATGGGTCTCAGCCCACCCCAGGCCTCACATGGTAGTTGTAAATTGGCCACGGGTGTTCATAGGAGCGTTCGTGAGCCCACAGCTGCAGGTCCGCCCCTGATACAAAGCAAGAGGGGGGTCAGGTCCCTGAATCCAGGAGAGATGGGGGGTGGGGCCTGGGGCTGGGGAGTCCCCTGGGGTCACTCACCGTATTTATAGAAAAGATCCTCCAACTCATAGAACTTGCCGAGGAGGCCTCTGCGAACCTGGGCCGGATGAGCAAGTGGGTGAGGGGTGACTCGGACCAACCCCCCTACCTGGATTTCAGCACCTTTTCCCCAGGGAGGGGGTCCTCACCTTGCTTTCACGCCAGGTGCAGTCATCCCAATCAGCACTGGAACAGTACGTGGGCCGGTGACCCATGGCAATGATCCACGCGGGGCTGCTGGGTTCTTATTGGCTTTCTGCAGAGAAGGGTGCAGTGTGAGGGGCAGGGGTTGCAGGAGGGGGAGGCGAGGCAGGTCCAAGGGGGACATCCACAGGTTACCTGGAGGTCGCTCTCCAGCCAGCAAAACTGTCTCTCTACCAGGTGGCGCCATAATGGAGAAAGAAATATACCTCGGTGGAGAAGGAAACGATGTGTACCAGGCCCAGATCCCAGCTGGAAGGGTCAAAGGGCAGGGGTCAAATATGGGGTCTCTCCTGCATCTCCCATCCTTCAGGGGAGGGAGGTCAGTCCCCCAGCTTCCCCCAGGTTACCTGTACCACAGGCCTTCACTGTCCCCTGGCATGATGAAGCAAGCTTTGTAGTTGGAGAAGTTGCTGGAAGTAAAACGGTGGGGGGAGGGTCTGGGTGCCCCCGCCCACCCCCACCTCCCACTGTCAGGCCGGGCCTGGCTCCCAGCCCAGCCCTCATCTCCTTCCCTCTCACTTCCACAAATGAGCTGCTGCAGTACGAGAGACTAAGGTGAGACACTAGGAAGGACTGTTTTCCTTGGCCAGGCCCTTGCCCACCCCGAAGCCCTCAGGCCTCACTAGTGGTCTTCGTGATTCCCAGGACACGTCACGTATGGTAGGCTGGCGGCCACAGGTTCAATGAGATTCATGAACTTGTCCCTGACGTGAGTGTTGTCCTGATCCACGTTGTAGGTAAAGTCTCCTGGGGGGTGGAGAAGAGAATGAGGACCCAGACCTGGCTCTGCTTTCTCCAGATTTGAGAGACCTGGTTGGTCACGTGCGGGCTGTGCAAGTCCTGGTCGCCCCCACTGTGAGGCGTCCTGGTTCTCCGATCCCTACCTCACACCCACCCACATGTGCGCTTGGAACCATTTCCTGAGCCTCTGGTCCCTGAGGGCCCCTGCAGGACCTTGCCGGTCTCCTGTGCTCTGAGCACACCAGCCGCCATCTCACCCCTTCTCAGAGTAATAACAACGTTAAGACTGACATAGTCTGGGAACTTCCCTGGTGATCCAGTGGTTTAAGACTCGGTGCTTCCACGGCAGGGGGCACAAGTTCGATACCTGGTCAGGGAACTAAGATCCCGCGTGCCCCTCGGAGGGGCCAAAATAAACAAATAAAAAAATATATAAGGGTGAATTAAAAAAAAAAGACTGAGGTAGTCTAGTCAGGTACTGGTTTTGTACCAGGCACATTTTCAGATGCTTTACATGCTCGATCACCTGAATCTTCAAAACACCCTCTGAGGTGGATGTTATTATCATCCCCGTTTCAGATGGGGAAACTGAGGCCCAGAGGGGTTAAGTGCTCGTTTAAGGTCACAGAGCTGGTTAGTGAGGATCCAGGAATCGAACCCTGGGAGCCTGATTCCAGAGTCTACTATGGCTTTGAACTATATCGGCCCCAATCTCCATCTCCCATCTGGTTCCCGTCCTCTCAAATCACAACAGAAATGATCATGACAACAAACACTTATGTAGCACTTACAACAGGACAGGCAATATCGCCTTATTTAGTCATCACAAGAGCCCTATGAATTCTAACCTAGTCTTAGCCCTTATAACAATAATACAGAGGAGAAAACCAACGCACATAGCTCAAAGCGTCAAGACTGATTTTAACCTGGGCAGCCTGGTTGACCACAGCGCCGTCTCTGTGGCCAGTCTCATCCCCCATCCTGCAGAGCCACGCTAGCCCCGACCCAGGTCCCCTCCGCAGTCCTGGCGTGGCCTCCCACCCAAGTTCCCCCTCCCCGACCCCAAGCCTCCAGGCGCACCCTGGCCGATGCCTCACCCACGTGAAGAACAGCGTCACACCTGCCTGCTGGGTGTCGCTGCACAGTCGGGGTAGGGCCCTAGGATTGTCAGTCCCTATGTCCCCAAACACAGCCAGACAGGGGCTCCAGTGGGGCCCATTCTTCAGGGCCCTGAAGAGGAACCGACGGCTCCAGCCCTGAGTACTGCCGCAGCGGTAAACTGAGGGGAAAGGAAAAGGCCACAGTCGGCTGGGGAGTGGGGTGGGGGGCGCCCCAGGATGTCTCCTTCATCCCCATCCATCTTCAGCTGGTGCGGGGATTGAATGGGTCTGCCCTATGCCCCTTCTGTCCACCTCACCCCAGGTCCCCAGCCTTCCATTTTCATCCTAGGGTCTTATACAATAGGCTTGCAGATAAGCAGAAGGGGTACCAGCCCACCTGAGCCACCTGCCAATAGCAGCTTCTAGCCCACATCCCACTCCTCTTCCCATTCCCCCCCCAACACCTGGGCCCAGGGCCCCTCTCACCATACTGGACCCTGGGCAGCAGCCCCTGCAGTGTGATTCGGTCGGTGTATGTAGAGCTTCCGCCAGAGAATGCCCCCATCCATAAAGGGGCTGAAGGTGCCCTGAGTCCAAGATCCTACTACCTCCTTGCACCTCCACCGGAAGATCAAGGACCAGGAGGGAGCTTTGTGCGAACACCACAATGAGTGAGGACGACAGCAGCCCCCTTAGGAGAGCGCTTACTATAGGCTGGGCTCCAGAGTCATTTCCTACACAGCCAGATGCGCCGCTGCTTATAATCTCCATTTAACAGTGGTGGACACATGAGTCTCAGAAAGAACCACCAGCCTAGAAATCAGTGTGGGATTCCTGAGCCTTACTGGGAAATGCCCAGGGAGAGGTCACAGACACTTACCTGGGTAGGACAGGTGGACTTGCTCAGGGGCAGCGCTGGGAGCCTTTGGGGACCCCTGGACTCCCAGGGAGAAAAAGAGGAGCAGACAGCAGCAGGACCAGCAGGGACGAGGGGAGCACACGGTAGAGGGAAGGTGGGAAGCAGAAAGGGGAAGGGGAAGGGTCTAAAGTGTATGAGATCCCTTCAGAACAGCAGGAGCGGCTGGGGAGGATGGGGAAAGAAGGGGGATCAGGCAAAATCACACGGAGGGAGGGAGCACGGCAGGGAGGTCTTCACAGGGACGGTTATCCAGATGCTGGAGAAAAAACAAAAAAAACCAGTCATCGCTACTAAGAGGCAAATGCCCTCTGAGCCTCGCTGGCTGCTAAGTACTTTACATAGATTAACTCATGGGAGCCTGACGACATTCCGCTGTGTGGTGGCCACTGTGATCATCAGTCCCATATCACAGATGACGGAGCTGAGCAATGGAGTGACTCAGTTGCATGGCTCAGGTGTGATGGAGCGGGGATTGGAACCCAGGGGTCCTGGCTCCAGAGCCCTTGCTCTTATCCACCGCTCACTCTCAATGCAAGAGGCTTGGGAGTGGGGCTGGGGGGTCTCAGTGTAGGAAGTTGCCTTTGGCAACCCCATCCCCAGCATTCCACCCTGCCCTCAGAGACCTCATCACCCTCTACTCCATCCTCCAACCTTCCATTTCCATCATAGTAACCTCAATCCCCCCACTCCATCCCCAGACCGCCCAAGAATTCCGTCCCACCTGGAGCAGCCCCGTCCTCCTTGCCCCTTACCCAGCATCCCATTCTGCCTTTAGTGACCCCAATTCCTCTCCATCTCCACCTGTCTCCCCTGACCCTGCACCTGTATACCCACCCTCCTCCTCCCCATCCCTTCCCTTCCCGCTCCAGTTCGGTCTCCAGCCCATCGAGGACCAGCCTGCCTGCCTGCCGGGGCAGAGCCAGGCCGGGACCGTCAATCTGGGGGCCGGGAGCTGGGGCTGGAGGTCCCCCCCAGGTCCCTGGCTCACCCGCTGGGGCTCCAACTCCCAGCATGCGCGTCTCGGGGCACCAGTGGGACAGCGGTATTTTATGAGTTTGTAGGCGCTGAGACATCCCGCCGCCCACAGCTATCCCAGCCCCGGAAGAGCCTGCCTTCTCCAGGTGACGGCCTCCTCAGACAGCTGGCGCCCCGGGTTCCACAGGTCCGACTGGTCTTGGGCGGCCCATGCCCACGCGCCCACCTTCCCCCCGCCCCGCCTCCCCGGGCTGGGCGGGGGAAGGGGGACCTAGGTAAATTTGATAAGCTGCTGCCGCCACCTCCAAGCCGGCCTCCAGGTAAGCACCCGGACAGGAGGCCTATGCTCGTCCCCCAGGAGCCCCATCCCGCAGCTACGGAGCCCCCAGGGCACTGACACCGGTCCCCAGCTCTGGCCCTGCCGGATCCTGAGGTACCCAGGTGTGCTGGCACCTGCGCCTGCGACCGAGGTGGGTGTGGGGAGATTCTCCCATCCCTTCTCGCGGCGCCGGCTTTGTATTCTTGGCAGTTCCTTCCGCCTTCCTCACTCTGCAAGCTTAGTCCACGCGGGTTCCTCCTCAGGCCCCCGGGCATGCTGAAAACAGAAAATCAAAGTCCACCGAATGACTGTGCTGCTTCTAAGTCTTGCGCTCGAGGCCGGTTACTCGACCCCGCTGGGCCTCGGTTTCTTCACCTGTGAAATGAGGGTGATAACAGTATGGACACTATGGGCTACTGTGAGGATTAAACCAGTTGACACATGAAATTTCACGCTGAGAACAGGGACTGGCCCAGAGTAAGGGCTGGATAAGAATCAGCTGTTATTTTTATTATTATTACTGCATGAGTTCCAGAAATTGCCCTGGGGTCTAGGTGGGAGCAAGTGAGAATTTTCTCTGTAAACCTTTGTGAGCTGTCTGAAGGTTGTGAGTGGCTTGCTGCAAAATACCCTTGCGTATTTTCCCAGAGCAGCAGGAAAAGTCAGAGGGTCCAGGTTTTAGTTGTTTCATCTTCCTGTCTGCAGATAAAATGACTCCACAATTTGGCTTTGTCAAGTCAGGTATAGCAGTGTCTGCTGATTGGGAACACTGATTCCATAGACTGACACTGAGGGTGTAGGGGTGGTTCAAGATGGGCTTTTGCACTGTTTGGACTTTTTTCCCCCACCTTCTGGAGTCTCCATTACAGCTTAAAATGTAATAAAAAGCAACCCTCTTGGCCATACTCAAATACCCTCAAGACCCTGCTCACCCTCAGCAATTTTAACTTCCCCTTAGTTCTAGTTTTTCTGGTGGTCTTCCAGGAGCTGCGTGGTTACGAACGTTGTTTTGGCTAAAGTCACCTGTGGCAGGCTGGTGAAGCCCTTCTCCAAATCATGTTTTAACACGTATTAAAAAGAAAAAAAAAAAAAAAACACAGGATACAAAGGAAACGGATGCCATTGAATTACAGATACACGATTTTTTTTCGATATGTAATACAGTAATATATGTACTTCTTTATCAGTGCATTAAACTTCAAGATCTAGGGACAGGTCCAAAATTATAGTAATTTAGAAACTTTGTTGAGTGTATAGACGATGTTTGAGAGTCTTGCGACGACTACAGTGGGGTTGGAAAACAGCTGTTAATTTCTTCTCATGGCAAAGCCAGAAATCTGCTAACTGTCCTGTGGTTGGCCCTTCCAACACTCGCCCCCGCCCCCCATGGCAGAAGGACCTGGTAAATTTGAATTACAGCAACAGTTTATAAACATTACCCTCTTAAAAAATTTTGAGGACCCCAAAGAGCTTTGGTATGTGTGGGTTATATCTTTTAATACTTACCATGTAAGAAAATAAAACTGGGAAGTGTTTTTTTCTTTTTTCTTTTTTTTTGGCTGTGCTGCGCGGTTTGTGGAATCATAGTTCCCCAAACAGGAATTGAACCTGGGTGCTCGGCAGTGAAAGCACTGAGTCCTAATCCCTGGACCACCAGGGAATTCCCAAAATTAGGAAGGTAGGCCTTGTTACCATCCCAGTTTACAAAATGAGAAAAAAAGCTTGGGGAGGGCAGCAGCCTGCCCAAAGTCACACAGCTGAACCCCGGTCCACAAGAAGGAGACTCCTGAGTCCGCCTCTAACCTGCTGTGCGGGGCATCTGATCAGGGCAGTGATGGGAGGGAACCAGTCTCAGCCAGGAGCTGGCTCTCGGGGGGCAGGTGGAGGCAGGTGCCCTGAGCCCCAGGTCCTTCTCCACCAGCAGTCCCTGAACTTGGCATGGAGCCTAGAGGAACCGTTGGCATCAGTTCTGAAGCTGAGACTGCCAGGTCTCAAACCTTAGCTGGGACAAACCAAACACTCCATATCTGCCCCCTCCCTCCAATGCCACTCTCCACCCCCAGCCACCGTCCTGGGAAGGCACATGCTTTGGGTTACGTTCTCCTTTTTCTCCATATGTTTGGCCTACAATTATTTTTTAAAAATCTTTTTAAAAAATTAATTATTTATTTTTGGCTGCGTTGGGTCTTCGTTGCTGCACACGGGCTTTCTCTAGTTGAGGCGAGAGGGGGTTACTCTTCGTTGCGGTGCACGGGCTTCTCATTGCAGTGGCTTCTCTTGTTGTCAAGCACGGGCTCTAGAGCGCAGGCTCAGTAGTTGTGGCACATGGGCTTAGTTGCTCCGCCGCATGTGGGATCTTCCTGGACCAGGGCTCGAACCCACGTCCCCTGCATTGGGAGGTGGATTCCTAACCACTGTGCCACCAAAGAAGTACCTGGCCCACAATTATTATATAGCATATTTTAAATGTTTTTAAGTTTTATGGAAATGATATATTGTACTCACCAGCCCACAGCTTCATGTTTGCCCTGAGGATGTGCTTTTGGATTAGTCCATATTGTTACCTGGAGATCTTGTCCTCTTGTGTGTCAATACTTAACTCTTCTTTAATGCTCTTCAATAACAGTTTTAAAATTTTTTCATGAAGTATTGCGTATCTTTTGTTGGATTTATTCTGAGCCACCTTAAGATTTTGTAAATCAAATTTTAAAAATTTTTTAATAAAAAATATTCTTGAATAGTCAAATTTCACCATCTTAACCATCTTTGAGTTTAATAATGTTAAGTACCTTCACATTGTTGTGTAACCCATCTCCAGAACTCTTTTCAACTTGTACAATTGAAACTCTGGACCCATTAATCAGTCTCCCCCCTGCAACCCTCAGCAACCACCATTCTACTTGGCCTCTATGCGTTTCCCTACTCTAAGAACCTTATATAAGTGGAATCATATGGTTTTTGTCTCTTTGTGCCTGGCTTATTTCTCTTAGAGTAATGTCCTCAAGGTCCATGTTGCAGCATGTATCGGAATTTCTTTCCTTTTTAAGGCTGAATAATATTCCACTGTGTGTAAACACTACATTCTGTTTATCCAGTCATCTGTCGAGGGACACGCGGGTTACTTCTGCCTTTTGGCCGTTGTGAATAATTCTATGAACATGAGTGTACAACTATCTCTTCAAGGCCTTGCTTTCAGTTCTCTTGGGTATATACTCAGAAGTGGAATTGCTGCATCATATATGGGATTTAATTTTTTTTAACCTCGAACTTTAACACACACACACACAAGGAGAGAAAATGGCATAATCAAACCTCATGTCCTCATCGCCCAGATTCAACAATTACCAGCTTGGGGCCAATCTCATTTTTTGTTTGTATATTTGTTTTACCTTTTTATTGAAGTATAATGTACA